>NC_036170.2:0-600000 GCF_900002375.2 Plasmodium berghei ANKA
ATTATTATAATTTATATACATATATTTCTCTTTGTTTCCATTAGCATGATCAAATAACAAGCATGTTATGGGATCCCGATTGTAAAAAACCTTTCAATGATGGCTCTTTTAAAAGTATACAAAACATAAATAATTAGTCAAATTAACATAGTATTGTTACTATTTATTCGACATTTCGTGATTTATTATTTTCATTGTTCTATGATACTATTTATTGTTTCACACATCTTCAAATTCATAATACTTAATTTACATAATGCAAAATTATTATTTTTTTGAAAAGTTGCCCGTGTGTACAATCCAAATTTAGTAATGATACAACAACGTTACGGAGGTAGTTCTATGAACTCTCAGAAATATTTTTATGCTTTAGCTGCATATGTTGAAGTAAGAAGTGTTTTTTTTTCGTTACCCATAAAATAATATTATTCACAATAATTTATGCAATATATTTTTATCAATTTTGTAGAAATCAAAAAAAAAAGTATGATTGTCATGGCTATAGTAGATATAAATGATCCCAACCCTTCCAATAAAGAATATAAAGACGCAATCATAAAAAACGCAAATTTATTAAAAACTACAATTGATTCTGAAGATCATATTCTAGACAAGGAAATTAAGAAAAACCGTTTGTTAACATAGCTGGATATTTCATAGATGAATTTTCATCAACTGATTTATATATCGTGCTATGCCAAAATCTGTAATCAATATACACAATTTTAATAACATAATAATTTATTTCAACAATTGTTAAAAAATATATTTGTTTAAATAAATAATATATAGTTTATAATATATACTATAATTTGAAAAAATTTAAATATTTTATATATTCATCCATTTATGTTTTTTTTCTTAGTTTGATAAAAATGCTCCCGATGTTCTCGATAATCCCGATGTTCTCGTGTCTCGGTGCTCTCAATTGTTCCAAAGCTTCCTATTCTCTCGATGTTTCCGGTATTACCGATGCTCTCGATGGTTCCAAAGCTCCCGCTCCCAAAAAAAAGAGCTGTTTCCTATGTTGTTAATGATTTTTTCCTTCATATATAAACATATTTCATATATATTTTTCAACACCGTAATATTACAATATTTATGTTAATAAAACAATTTATTTTCATGCATAATAATTGCTTTAAATTACCATCATAAACTGGTTTTTTGTTTTAAGAGTGTTTTATTTGCATATAATTTGTTTATGCTTTTAATATTAAGATGCATATATATGTATTATTTTTGTGAGAACTACAAACGTAAATATTATAATTTGTGAAAAATATTTCTTTATCGCAATATTTTCATATTTTTATGGGTAATTCATTTTTTATACTCAAAATCGATAAGTTGCGTTTTTCTTTTACTATTTCTATCATTTTAATTGTTCTTATAAACCAAATAATTTTCATTAAAAATTATCTCCAAATAGGATATATCTTAATTATATCAATTCATGTCATCTGAATAATTTATTAATGATTTATTTCCTCTTTTTTATTTTTTTTCGTTACTAAATAATTTATAAACTAATATATTTTTAGAGTTATAGAAAAGGAAGTTATAATTGAAATCACATGAATCGATCATACGACACTGTTTTATATAGATTAATAAAATACACATATTATAATATTACACATAAATATACTTTTTAATTATACTTATGAGTTTATTTACATATGATAATAAACGAATTTACTTATTTATCATTTTTTATATTTATATTGAATTTTAAAGTCAGAGCCATAAACATCGGAACTTTGGTTATTTTACAAAAAAATATAAGACATTATTTAAATTTATTATTCTAAAGAATCGTCTTTTCTTTTATAAACAAAAAAATATAAATCAATAAATTATACAGGATCGCCATGCATAAGTTTGTATATATTTGATAATCCTACTTCTTCCCCAATTTATAAATACTAACATAAACACTAACGCAAAAATCACCAAAAATATATAACATTTTCAAGTGGACAACTATTTTTAAAATATTATACTAATTCTTAAAATAATGGGAATTAAAATAAATATGCCTTTAACGTAGCTTACCTTCTTTAAATATATTTCCTCCAAATAGTACTTTTATACTTCAATTCAATTCCTACATCACTTCATTTATCATTCGGTTCAGGTGTCACTGAATGAAGAAATCGCATTAAATGTCCTTTTGGTTGAAATAAAAATAAATTATTTTCTTCCAATTCCCCTGTTTGCCTCTCAGTTTCTCATATTAAACATTGTAATTATTTAAATCAACGTTCTCTTCTAGAACCAAGTCTATTCCAATATTTGATCAATTGTTCCATAAACCATTAACCCCAAATTAGCAATAAAATACAAAAAGTAAATTATTCAACACATTTACCATTAAGTTATATTAACACAAAATCCAATTCTTATAATTTATCAAAATATATTACTTTATTCGTTTATCTTCATCCTCATTTTTTCTCTTACATATTTAGACTTAATATAAATCTTAAAAACTACAAATTATCCTATACATATTTAAAACAAATACTTAAACTAATAAATATTATCAAATTACTCAAAATTAAATACAATATAATACTTAGCCCTAACCCAAATATAGGGCCCACAAACATAACCCTGACCCATAACATAAAAACGGTTTAAAAATTATACAAAATCAGTATAAAAATATTATAACTATACATATATAACATTATATATTATTGATTATATTATTTAATTATTCTTATAAACCAAATAATTTTCAGCAAAAACTAACTATCCCCAAATATGACATCTCTTAATTATATTAATTGATGTCATCTGAATAATATATTAATGATTTATTTTCCTCTTTATTTTTTTGATTCTTAAATTGAGTCTTTGAAGCCTTTTCCGAAAGTCAAATAATGAATGCTAATATAAAAATAGTAAAAAACAATTGTTAATTTTGTAGTGATGATATATATTTTAAATATTATATTTTCATTTGATTTGTTAATTACCTTATACGTAATTCCTAAATAGATAAGTAATGCAAAAAAAAGAAATGTCATTGGGATTACTGAAATTTTTATAGATGAACTTCGTGAACTTCGTGAAAATGGTTTTGTTGCTTTTTCTGTTGGAAGAATTGGGAATTGTTTAGAATTATCAATTTTACCAGATTTATCAGTTTTTAATTTATTATAATCAGTTAATAAAACAGACAATATTTGACTATGAGGGGTATTTTCAACATTATAGTAATCGTTGAGATCTGTATATTTCTCAACAAAATTATTCGCATTATTTGACAGGGTGCCGCTTTTTTCATTCTTTGCAACATTGCCATAAATATTACATAATAATTTGAATGCATCATAAAATTTAGACAGATCTTCAATATCAATATTGAACAAATCTTTTTGTTTATCTATGATTTCCTTAAGATTTGCACAAATACTGGAATCATTTATAAATTTACTATATTTACCACTATTTTTTACATGTTTAGTATAAAAATCGTTTATTGTGGTGGTATTGTGCTCTGAATTTTGCTTTAATTGGTAACTTAACCATGAAATAATATATAGAAAAAATGCATTTGTATTATTTTCATTATAATCATCTGTATCTTTGGATATAGTAAAATATTGTTCAAGTAACCATAAAAATCCAATTGTAATTTTTTCGAGATCAGTATTGCAGTTTTCACTAGGGCAGTACTTATTGAAATTTGTAATTTGTTTAAATTCAAAATTTGCGGTTCCGCCTAATTCAGCAGGTAAATAATACCTCAAAAAATCAAATTTTAAACACTAAGAAACCATTTAAAAAAAAATGGTAAAAATATGTATTAAGAAAATGTTTTTAAAATAAAGCTTAATGAAGTTTATAGGAAATATAATATAAAAAAAATGTACATACTAGAGTATCATTCATTATGATGGAATATATTTTATAATCTCTATGTTAAGGGGGATTCATGTTATATATATACTAAAATAGGTAATACAATTATTTATCCCTATATACAACAATTATTTGTAGATAAAAATATTTTTATTATTATTAATTTCAATTTAAAATTAATATGGAATAATAATATAATATTTTACTATAAGAATATTATATTTTTTTTATGGTAGTTAAATTTCCTTGTTTTTGGGGGGTTTAATACATTTATTATATGTATATATAATACAATTTTGCATAAATTGTTATCCTCAATAACACTCTTATGAGCATTATTATAAAACTTAAAGTAACATTGTAATGAAATTAGGATATATCTTCTTATACATATGCTTTAATATAGAAAATATACGTTATATCTTTTGTTTTAATAAATGATGCTCCAAAAATAATATATTGAAAAAATCGAAACAATTAAGAAATATATTATTACTATAATCCTTAAAAGTATATAAATGGTTATTTTTTAAAATATATTAAATACTTATATACTTGCTTCTTATAATATATAATATAGACTTTTCTAAATTTGTAACATTTATAAAATAAGTTGCATTGTTCCCTTTTTTAATTTATATGCATAATTTTAATATTATTTTTATTTAATATAGATAAATTCATAATATATTTTAATAAGTTCGATAACATTATTTTTATTCCTACATATTTAATTTAAAATTATTCTTTATTGAGTGATTTTATAATATATTTTGCACATATTTTCCACGGTTTAAAACGAAAATTAGCGCTGAAATCGTATTTATTATGTTATTTATAAGCTTAAATAAACCTTTGAATGCAAATAGTTTTTAAAATAATAATAATTATTAGATATTAAATATTAAAAAATTAATAAGTATTGATGCAAATTTTAAAATATAATAGAAAACCATGCGTAATTAAATTGTTATATTTACATTTTAGATAGGGTATATAAGGGAATTATACTTTTTTAAGACAATGATATAGCTATATAACATTTATTTATTCTACATAGTTTAATTATATTTTATATTTTCTACCATTAAAACTTTCAATGCATGTATATATTAAAATTAATCATTAAAAATAACTTAGAACTATTATTTTTCTAAATATATAGTTTGCTTTTATATTTTATAATAAACTATATTTGGTTTTATGATGAAAAACTATATTTTTAAGAAGACTATAATTATTAATATTATTTTCTTGGTAGTGTTAATTCTAATATTATCGCATTAATGCATACTTAAATAAATGTTATAATATTTCATTTTATCATATATCCATACAATTTTAATATGATTATAAGTTTAATAATATATATAATTAATATATATCAACGTATTCGAATCAGATGAACTTAATGGTTTGTTCGTATTTAATACGTTTATATATTTTTATTACTATTATTATTGCTACTGCTATATCACTGTATAGTACAATGCGATAATTAATGCAGTCAATAGGGATACTTTAAACCAATTAGTAATTTACTTGTTTCATTGTTTTAAAGTATAACATTTTAGAACATATATATTATTTTGTAATAACAATATATTTAAATTATATATTTGTGATTTTATATATATATAATAACCTAATAAAAATATTATTAGTTAAAATTAATCATTACATACTTTTTCTATATAATTTGCATTAATATATAATTCTATATGTTCCCAAATTTTAACATATTTCAGTTTTAGTCATCGATACAATATTATATATATTAGAAAAATAACGTTAATTTTATATACCAGGTTGTTTATAAGTATTATAGCAAAATATAGCATTAAATTTTATTTATATATTTATTTTTTAACTGTTTTAAAATATAATTTATTTATAACTCAAAATTATAATGTTTAAAAATTAATAATGATTAATCTAATATTATACCTTCATAATAAATAATATAAAACTATTTCTATAATTTTAATTTAAAACCTTACCATAAAATTATACTATATATAATCGAAAGTTAAAAGGATACTATGCCTATATCTATATTGTAATTTTTTATTAATATGTATATTTTTATTGTATTATTTAAAACGATTGATGCACAAAACATCTTTTATAGATATCGTTGTGTTGTCGAACCTCGATTGATGTTTTATGAATCTATATTTTATGACTACCTATTCTATATTGGTAATATGTTTAATTAATCTTAAAAACACATTTTAACCTGAATGTATTTATAATGTAGATGAATACTCAAAATGAATTTTATTATAATTAATACCCAACTTCATAAATAATAATAATATTGTACTGTTCGATTATCAAAATACAATTTAAATTAAAACAAATAATAAGTTTTACTAAATAAAATGTTTCATCAAATAAAGAAACATATTGTGTTATGCATAATTCAATATAGTTATGATTAACAAACTTTATATAATAAATAATTATGATATATCATAATATGAATTAATATATGCAATATAGATATTTTATTTTAATCATATTAAATCGATATGAACACTAAATTATATATATTATAATTATGAAAAAATGTTATGTGATCCTTTTCATATTAATGACAGTACCCCTTTTTTTGTTGCATATTTAGGCTTCAGTTCGAGATTAAACATACGGGTATAGTACATATATTAAATTAGTGTTCAAATCATAAAAAATTAAATGCAATATAATACTTATCCCTAAACCGAATATGGATTCCACAACATAAAAACTATATAAAAATTATGATCAAAAATTACTTCGAAATAGACAGCTTCTTAAAATATATAAATCATTATTACTATTCCTGAAATCTTCATTACTCTTCGAATCATATATTAATGATTCATTTTCTTCTTTTTTTTAGTTTTTCTCTTAAATATTGTCTTTGAAGTCGTTTCCAAAATCCAAATAACGAATACTAATATAAAAATTTTTTAAATTGTATAATTTATTTATATTCACAAATTAGTCAGTGTTGAATATATTTTTTATTTGACTTATTATTTACCTTATATGAAATTCCTAATAAAATTATTGTTGCAACCAATATAAATGGAATTGGAATTAGTTTGCTTATTTTCAATGAACTCGATAGTGTTTTTTCAGAATCTGATACATCAGTTTCAGAAATTGATACTTCAATTTCAGTACTTGATGGTAGCGTTTCACTCGAGAACATATCTTGTGATCCATTAGGCCTTAAAGAAATTTGTGTTTTTTTTTCCATTATAAGACTTGGTAGTTTACTTATTATATTAGAATCATAATAAGTATTTTTAAAAGAAGTATAATCATTTGATAATGTAGACAATATTTTATTATATGAATTCCCTTGAATATTATTAGAATCATTCTTAAGTTCATTATGTTTATTAACAAATTTATTAGCATATTCTAAACATGTGTTTCCATTATCATTTTTTTTAGCATTATTAATCATGTTGCATAACATTTTAAATGCATCATAAAGATTAGACATATTTTCATTAGAAATATTCATCAATTCTTTTTTTTTATTTATAAGATCTATATAACTTGTATATTCCTTAACATCAGCTATATTCTGTTTATACTCATTGACACTTTCCATATAATTACTATAAAAATCATTAAACTTGTTGATTCCGCTTTGTGGTTTTTGATTTAACTTATAACCTAACCACATCATAAAGTATACAACAATATTAATATTGTCATTTGCAGAATTCGAAAATTTATCACTATCCCCATAAAATTTATTAAATAACCATAAGTATCCAGCATTAATCTTATCGATATCGTTATTACAGTTTTCATCAGGGCAGTATTCGTTAAAAAATTCATTTCGAAAATCATATTCTCCAGATTCATTTAATTCGTCGGGAAAAAACTTCCACATAGTTTCAAACTTATTACACTAAAAACCGTTTTAAAAAATAAAATAAAAATGTCTACTAAAATGAACATATTATTAATTTATAGATAATGCAATATAAAAAATGCGTAATAACAAACACTTTTATTCAAGAAATTGTATGTACCACATCAACAATTGTCATATTGAAATTTTATTTTTGAGCTATAAATTAAGTATGTCATATTAATTTCATATATACTGCATCAAAATAGGGGATGCAAGCTTGTATTCTATATATAACAATTATCTGTAGTTAAACTAATTTTTTTTAGTATTCATTTAAAATAAATATAAAGTAATAATAAATAGAAACACCATAGCAAGTTTATATATATTTATACAGATTAGCTAAACTGCCTTAAGTTGGAGATATTTATTTTGGTCATATGTATAACATAATTTATGCATAAATTCATAATTATTAATAATATCCATTATAATTTTATTATAAAATTTTAAGGATTTTTGTAATAAGTTTAAAACACATTCCCTTATATTATGTCTTAATATAGAAAAATACAAATTTGTTTCTCATGTTTTAATAAATAGATTAATACCCATGAGACTGTAAATATATAAAAATTAATAAATCTATTGTTAGCATATTTTTTAAATGTATATAAATAGTCATTTTTTAAAATATATTAAATACTTATATATCTGTTTCTAATACTATATACCATGTTTTATTAAAATTATAGTATTTTCAAATTAAGTTATGTTACATCTCTATGCAAATTATATAAATTTATATTGTTTTTAATGAATAAAGATAAATTAATAATCCATTTTAATGAGTCCTATAACTTTATTTTTATTCCTACATATTCCAATTTAGAAATATTCTTTATTGGCTAATTTTATAATATATTTTGCATATATTTTCCATTCCTTAAAACAACAATTAGCACTGAACCGCATTTATTAAGCTATTTATAAGTTTAAATAACCCTTTGAATGTAAATTGCTTTTAAAATAATATATAGTAAATATTAGCACATAAATAACTATTGATGCAAATTTTAAAGTATAATAGAAAACTATGTTTAATTAGGTTGTTATATTACCCTCCAAGAGGAGAGAGATAAGATATATTTGCTCTTTTAATATATAAATTTATATAAATATTCGTTAACTGTTTTGCATTGCTCATTTTTATATTATATATTATATTATTATAGTTATTAATGTATATACATTCAAATAATTTATTTAAAATTCTATATTATATTAATTCTATATGAAATAATCCTGTTTGTGATTAAAAAAATGATGATTCATTAAAAAATGATAATATAATACGCGTTAATATGGAATAATAAAATGACATTTAACATGAATTGAGGCTTTAACCCTTTCACCATTGATTCATATTTTTAGAATATAAAACTACAAATTCAAATTGAATCTTTAACAAAATATATAGCGTTGATACTTTTATAATGTATTATTATGTGTCTTTCCGATAATATTAATACTTAATTATATGAAGCTTTCACAAAAAACAATATTTCAATATTAGTTATTAGTGAAATATTTTATTAGTTTATATGTATAGGCATATAATGATAACGCTATTATATTTATCATATTATTTATAATTATTAGAAAAAACTATAACATTAAATTTTATTAATATACTTATATTTTATTTTTTAACTATTTTAAAATATAATCTATTTATACCACAAAACTATAAAACTTAAAAATTAATAATGATTAATCTATTATTATACCTTATGATAAATAAATCAAAACATATAAAGCAACTTCTATTATTACTAATTAATTTTAATACAAATGTAAAGGGAATACAAAAAGAAAATAGTAACTACAATTAAAACTTAAAAAAATGTTAGATGCATAAAATGCATTCTATAGATAACGTTGTATTGTCGGATATCGATCGATATTTATGAATCTATATTTTATGAATATCTATTATATATTGGTAATATGATTAATTAATCTTAAAAACACATATTAATATGAATATATATTGTAGTATAGACAATTGTACCAAATGAATATAATTATAATTTATACCTTCATATATAATAATATTATATTATTCGGTTATCAAAATACGATTTAAATTAAACAAATATTATACAAATAATAAGTTTTACTAAATAAAATGTTTCATCAAATAAAGACATATATTATGATATGCATAATTCAATATAACTATGTATTAACAAGTTTTATGTAATAAATAATTATGATACAGATAATATGAATTCATATATAGTCAATATATATATATTAATATATTCAATATCCTGTTTTAATCATATTAAATCAATATTACACTTTATGGAAAAAATGTTATGCAACTCATTTCGTATTAATGGATATGCTCCTTTGGGTGGTACATATTTGGACTTAATTTTGAAATTAAACATACGAGTATAGTATATATATATTTAATCACCATTTATAGACAAATAAATATGATCAAATTATAAACAAATTAATAAAAATATAACTCTAACTCAAAGAATAGATTCCATAGAGTAAAACTATAACCCACACTGCAGGATCATGATCCAAAATACGAGTTCTCCAAAACGCAACTCTAAACCTAAATCTGAACCATTAATATAGCTTATAATTTTATTAATAAGTGTGCTTAAATTAGTTTATTTAAAATAATTACAAATACTAGCTAAAAATGAGTAAATTCGAAATCCATTAATACATAATATATATATGCATGGAAATAAGGATAAATGAGTTTTTGATAAATACTAAACAAAGACAAATTAATTATATGACGTGATTATATATCAAATTTAAATATATAATAATATAACAAGCAATTAAATTATATTTAATTATTATATAAAATGTAAAAAATATAACTTTTATGCCATAAAATATTAAGTATATTATTTCTAGTCATTTAAACATGTATAATAAAGCATAATAATAAAAAGTGGTTATTTTGATATGCTTTCTAATTTAAAGATACATTTAATAAGTCTAAAAAGGAAAAAAAACATGGAAAATCCAGACGGTATGAGTAGTATAAATAAGCTAAAAACCCCTGTTATTGGTGCCGAAACACCAACTGCTACAAATATCAAATACGACAGGATGAATTTGTTTTCTTCTTTTTTAATTTTTTTAGTCAATTTTGATTTCATATAACAATTACTTGATTCAATTTTATTATTTTTATTATTTTCCAATTGTTTAAAGTCTTCATGTTCTGATACAGAACTATTTCCATCTTTTTTTATTATTTTTTTATTCTCTATTGGTTGTATTGCTAATTCATCATTCCTTTTATTATCAAGCTCTTTTTTTACTTCTTCTAATTCTTTTCGAAGCTCATTAATTATTTTTTTTGTCTTACTATCTACATTTTTTAAATCAAGTGATGTGCTACTTCCTTTATGCTTCTTTATATGTGAATCTATAATATTTCGAAGGTGTGCTATTTCTTTGTTACCTTCAACACAATCACCAAGTTGACTTGCAAGATTCAAAGTTGATTGATAAAATCCATTTAAATCAAATTCGTTATCTGCATATGCTAATATCCTATTATTTCTAAAGTTTATTACATTCCTTTCAAGCCATATCCCTCTATCGTTTACAAAGTATAGTTCCTGAAAAGAAATGAAATATTTATTAACATATATGTAATTAATTTTAATTGTTGGTTTAACTTAAGTATACCTTACCAATACATGAAACAATAATATAAGGATAATGTGAAACAAATAGATACAAAAACTATAATGAAATATTATTAATAATAAAATAATATGTAACTTACATTTTGGGCATATTCAAAAGAACAAATAACAATTGAAAAAAGAACGCATTTTAAAATACTGACTCTCATTTTTACCTTTATTTATTAAATAAATGAACTAATATATGTAGTTTGAGATAATGTTGATAACTTGATATTTATTCACAAAATAGTAATATTTACTAGTTTTTTGTTCTAAATTTTATGAATAAATGAATATATCTATAAAAAAAAACGAATTTATTTCATTTATTAATTTTTTCTATTTTCTTAGAACTAATTTATCTAACCATTGTAATAAACTTCGTTATATTCATTAAAATTGTTTATGGATATAAATACTATATTTTTTTCAAATCAATATTAACTTTTATCTAAAAAATACACCGTTTTTAATATAATTTATAATATGTTGGTGCTTTTAGTGGTACGGTTTTAATATTTTATAAACTTATATTTTTCTATTAATGTTTAATACGAACAAATTAATAAATATCAATTAAAATAATAAAATATTAGATACATATCTTTTTTTTATATGAATAAATACAAACATATAATGACAACATTAACAAATCACCATTGATATTTACATTTAAATCGTTTCTAATTTATTATATTTTATTATAATATTTCTCCAATTTTAAATATTAATAATTTTCTCCATTTTACCGATTTTGTGGAAAAACATATTTTTTTATTATTTTCTTACTTTTATATTTTTATTTTAAATGATTGATCTTCTATTAGGTAATAACAACATTGTTTTTTCTATTATATATATATAATTTCATAGATAATGAGATGTTTTATAAATTTTAAATTGAATTTAGTTAATTATAAAAATATAAAACTTGTGCATTCATAATGCTATATATTAAAAAAGGTGCTTATATATTTAAAGTTATATATGTTTAGATATTATAATATTAATGAAATTATGAATAATAACATTAGATATTCACTATTTATCAAAGCTTTTGTTTTTGACGTTGTCTTTTGGTTGAATTATTTAAATATAAAATATATTAAACTTATAAATCTGATAAAAGCATAAATTTACCGTTTAAATAATAGTTTTTTATACTTTATTGGAAAAAATTATTTGCTTCAATTTTAATTATACTTGTGCTTATTTTTCGAGTTGTTAATTTTTAACTTAAAAAATACTAATATATATTTTAATATTTTGTTTGTAAACTTCAAAAATGAATAAATTTTATGTTAAAATTGTTTTATTTCTTTTAACCATCTCCCTACATGTCAATAATAAAACTCTTGCAACTGACCCTGGTCCAATAAAATATGTAACATTCATATCAAGAAAACGTTATCTTACGTAAGAAAATACAACAATATATATATTACATATTTCGTTATGAAAACATTAAATGTATGTCTTTGCAAAAATTTTATAATATAAATACAATACCTTTATTTTTATATATATATAAATATGTTCATTTTCATCAATGATAATTCAGAAGAAATATATGAAAAAAACAATCACCTATTATGTAAATATCCCAAAGAAACTATACAAGCGTGCATATTTATTAATGAAGCTTTAAAATATTTAGAACGTTATGCTACAAGTAAAGATTGTTATAAATTATGTAATAGATATTATGCTTACAATATCTATTTTTATAAAAAAAAACATCGAGGTCATACAAATGTTGAAAAAATTCAATATATAATTATTAATCAGAATGAGGTATCAATTAATGAACATCATTAAAAGTTATAAACCAAATTAAAATAAAAAAATTATTATAATTTATATACATATATTTCTCTTTGTTCCCACTAGTATAATGAAATAATAAACATGTTATGGGGTCCCAATTATAAAAAACTTTTCAATAATGGCTCTGTTAAAAGTATACAAAACATAAATAATTAGTCAAATCATTATATTATTGTTACTATTTATTCGACATTTCATGATTTAGTATTGTCATTGTTATATGATACTATTTATTGTTTCCCATGTCTTCAAATTTATAATATTTTAATTTACATTATGCGAAATTATTATTTTTTTGAAAAATTGTCCGTGTGTACAATCCAAATTTAGTAATGATACAACACCATTGCAAAAAATGGCCGTGATCTCGTCATAAATATTTTTATGCTTAAGCTCCAAAATTTTAAGTAAGGAAAATTTTCCTCTTCTATTTCGTTATAAATCATATTTTTTATATTATTCACAATAATTTATGCAATATATTTTTATTAATTTTATAGATATCAGAAAACAAAACTATAGTAGTCATGGCTTCAGCATATATAAATGATCACAACCCTTCCGATAAAAAATATAAAAACTAAATCGTAAAAAACGAAAATTTATTCATAACTTACATTGATTCTGAAGACATATTAGAAAAGGAAAATTAAAAAAACGTTTTTTAACTTAATTGCATACTCCATTGAAAAAAAAGACAGATATGTTAATATCACCTATGTCGACTCTGTAAGCGATATACAAATTTTAATAACATAACAATTTATTTCAACAATTGTTAAAACAAATATTATTTTAAATAAGTGTACATATTTATAATTTCCAAAAAACCTGAACATGTTATATATTCATCCATTTATGTTTTTTTCTTAGATTGATGTACATGCTTCCTTTTAATCAAAATGCATTATTGTAAAATATTTATATATAAACATATATTTTATATATATTTTTCAGACCGTAATATTAGAAAATTTATTTTCATGAATGGAATTTATTTATTGTTTTCATTTTTCTTATAAACCAAATAATTTTCATTAAAAATTAATTATCTCCAAATAGGACATATCTTAATTATATCAATTCATGTCATCTGAATAATCTATTAATGATTTATTTCCTCTTATTTATTTTTTTTCGTTACTAAATAATTTATAAACTAATATATTTTTAGAGTTATAAAAAAGTAAGTTATAATTGAAATCACATGAATCGATCATACGTCATTGTTTTATATAAATTAATAAAATACACATATTATATATTACACAAAATACACTTTTTAATTGTTTATATAAGCCAAATTACTTATATTGAATTTTTAAGTCAGATCCAAAGAATATGAACACAAAACAAAAACTATTAATTATATTTATTATTCTAAAGAATCGCATTTTCTTCTATAAACATAAAAAATAAACACCAAATACAAAATAATAAATGGTACAGGATCGGTCTCCATAAGTTTATACATATTTAATAATGGATATTTTCCCCAGTAAATGGAATTTATAAACTGTTTAGTTTGTTTTTTTTGAGTAGATGAACTTGTAACCTTTTCATCCTGCTTTTTTTGAGTAGATGGATTTGTAAGCTTTTTATCCTGTTTTTTTTTAGATAAATTTATAATTATTTGTACTTGTTTTTTTCGATCAGTTGGGTTTATAACTCTTTTTGTCTTTTCATTTCCACCAAACATATTTATAACCTTTTTCATGTTTTTTTTTTTCTTCAATTCCTTTCTCCATCCAAATGAAAAATACTAACATAAAATTATGAAAAATATATAGTTATTTGTTTTTTATGCATGCACAAAATATGTAGTAATATGTATTTTTTAATTTTCTATTTAATAATTTTCTTTCTATTTACCTTATACATAAGTGCTAAAATAATGGGTATGCCAATAATTATAACTAAATATACAAATAATTTGTATCCTTTAAATACATCTCCTGGAAATCCTATTTCAAATATTCCTTTTTCTACCTTGATTTCAGGAGGAAGTTGTTTAATTCCTTGATCATGTATTTTATTGATAGAATCCTTTGATGGCTCTTCAGGAGCTGGTGTTGGTATTGGTACTTCATCTTTACTTCCAGTTTCACTTATTTGGTCTTTACCTTCAGTTTTATTTTCTTGGTTTCCAACTTCAGGTTCACTTATTGTATCTTCACTTCCACCTTCAGGTTCACTTATTGTATCTTCACTTCCACCTTCAGGTTCACTTATTGTATCTTCACTTCCACCTTCAGGTTCACTTATTGTATCTCCACTTCCACCTTCAGATTCTTTTTTTGGTTTTTCATCTTCAGAATTTATTTCTTGGCTTCCACTTTCAGTTTCTTTTTCGTGGCTTTTATCTTCAGGTTCTTTTTCTTGGTTTTCACCTTCAACTTTATTGTCACTAGATTGTATCGGTGAAGACAAGGGCGTTTCTGATGGACTATCAGATGGAAGTAAATCACTTCCCGAATCTTTTTGGTGAATGTTATTATCAACTGATGGTAATGTATCATTTACTTTATTTAGATGATTAATTAAATCATTAGAAATTTTATTAAATGCAGAATAACCTTTTGTTAAGCTAGTTGATACACTTTCATATAAACGATGCCCATAATCAGTAAGGTTTTTATAAAAAGATGAAATATGCGTTTTATATAAACCATATAAAAATCCAGTTTCATGTTTCGTCAATGATTTTTCTTGTGTAGATGGAGATTCTAGTTGTTCTTGTTTTTTTGTTTCTGACGATGATGGTGTTGATGGTTCTTGTTGTGGTGCTAATTCTTTCTGTGATTTTATCTGTGTTTGTTCTTGTTCTTGTTCTGGTTGTGACAATGATGGTTGATGTTGTTGTGCTTGTGGTGGTGGTGGTAGTGGTGATTCTGTCTGTGATTTTAACTGTGGTTCTAGTTCTGGTTCTGGTTTTGAATCTGTTTCTGGTTCTGCACCAGATTGTTCTTGAACTACTGTTTGATTGTTCGTTTTCGTTGATAAATTTGTATTTGTTTGTTCTTCAGAGTCTTCTTGTGATTTTCCACTATTTTCTAGTTCATTTCCTGAAGCTGATGATGCACCTTCTGAATATGATGGGTTATCACTTTGGTTTGATGCTTGATCTACTGTATTTTGTTGTTCGGTGTTTTGATAATTATTCTTCGGTTCGGTTTGTTCACTATCTTCTTCTTCACCTTCTAAATCTGATTCATCTTCTGAATATGATTCATCTTCTGAAATTTGTGATGGTTCTTCTGTAACTGATTGTTTTCCTCCTTGGCTTGATCCTTGATGCTTGTTACTCTGTTTTTTATTCATCGGTGCTTTGACAATTACTTTTTTTCTTTTCTTTTTTTTCACTATTCTTCTCTTCTTGATCGTTATTTTTTTTATAATTTTCACAAATTTCTTCAGTATCCGATATTTCTTTTTATCTTTAGAGGGAATTGTTTTTAAAATGTCACTAAAATTTCGATCTATTTCATTCGATAAATCTTGGGAACTCGCATCTATAATTCTCCACGAGTTGTTTGCATCTTTACATAATTCCTTACAATTATTTATTTTTTCTATTTTTTCGAGTTCTGGAAGTTTATTTTGGATACCATTATCTTTTTTAAATTTCTCATAAGCTTTTTTTAAAGTTAACAGCACATCACAATAATACTCATCTTCATAAACCTTAGTTTCTTTTTCAACAAGTTTATTGGATTGGTCTTTCCATTTATTAGCAAAATTTGAACAATCGGAGCAATTTGAAGAATCTTCGGAAGAATTATTAATTGCATTACACAGATCTTTAAGTAACTCATAAAGTTCATGCATTCCTTCAATTTTAATTTTCATTATTTCTTTTTTTTCAGAGATTTTATCAAAATAATCATAATAATAATTATCATCAACATCAACATCAACATCACCATTTTTTATAAACGTAGTATAAAAATCTGACACGCTTCCGTAAGTTCCATCTGTAATTAGATTCATTTTACTACTTAACCATAGCATAATATACATGATATATTCGTTATTTTTATTATCAGATTCTATATTTTCATCTCCGCTAAATAAATGATTAAATAATAATACAGTAGCAGCATTAACTCTTTGACTGGCAGTTTTACATTCTCTTTTCCCCGTTTCACTGCTAATAGGACAATAAATTTCTAATAATTTAGTATTGTCATTTATACCATGGAGATAAAAATCATCATTCAATAGTTCCTCAATACCCTTAAATGTTTCACACTACGAAAATATTATAAAAATTAATAAAAAATATATTAATGAAATATTATAAATTTAAGTTAATTTATAAACAATGAAAAACAATAAAAGAAAATTCATTTTATTAAAAAATGTCTATACCACATTGAGAATCATTATTATGGATTTTATTTTTAATCTGTAAACAATTTGTCATAATATTATTTTTATGTAATATATGTATTGAGACAAAGTAGGTTATTAATTAATTAATTGAGATTTATATATAATTAATATATGTAGTTAAAGACATTATTATTAGTTTGAATGCTTGAATTAGCATGGAATAATAATAGTATTAAACAGGTATTCGATTTTTGTTTATAACAATTGCTAATTGTCTTAAGTGGCTATTTGTTTAACATTTTTATCATATCTATATATAATATATTTTATGCATAATACAATTTTTTAAAATAATATTTTAAATAACCCGATTACACAAATTCATGGAATGCCATAACAAAAATAGATGAAATTTGTTTTATATAATAATGCATTTATATTATAGGTTTACACATGAAAATAAAATTATATTCACTACTTTTTTAATAAATGAATTTCAAAACTTATGTTACTATAAATACATAAAGAATAAGAAATGTGTTATTACTATGGTTGTTAAAAATGAATTTGAATATCATTATTTGAATGTCATATATTGATATACGCTATTATTCAATAAGGAATATTACACCTTTTTATATTATTTCCAATAAATGAAAGAAAATTTGTTTAAATTATAAAATTTAATAAATGAATTAATATTATTTTTTCGAATTAAGTTATATATTGTGTGCATTTACAATTAATCAATATATTAATTAATAATTCATTTTAAAATGTGTAATAACTTTGTTTATATATTAACACTTCTTTATATATAAATGAAATTAATGAATAGTTTTGAGTGAATATCTCATTTTATTTTTAAAATTAAAAAACATAATGTGCAAATTAGGTTAATTGATCTATTACAGTTAAAATAGCTCATGAGCATAAATTAGTTTTGGGGTAGTAGCTAGTGTATTTCTTTTCATTCTTATTATTTAGTATATAAATGATTAAATGATATATTTTAACCATTAAATCATATAAATATGTTAACTTTAATTTTAAAATTTTATTCATACTTTGGTTAGAATAATGAATTAATCTGAGAACCAATATAACACAGGTTATCATTTTAAGCACACATCTATACTTATAACCTAAACATATATTATGTATTGTATATTTTATAATAAAACGTATTTATTTTTAGATATAAAAACAATATTTTTAAGGGGGTTTGTATAATTATTAATAAAATTTATATTCTCTTGTTTGATAGTGTTAATACTAATATCACATTAAAAGTGTAATTAGATAGATGCCATAATATTCATTTTTCATTTTATCCATTGTCAGTATTATTACAAGTTTAATAATATATATAACTATCGTATATCCATATAATCCAATTAAATAAGCCTAAATATTTATTACTATTTAGTAGCATATTAATATAATATTATTCCTACTCATAAGCATTGTATGTTACAAAAAACTTATTATTGCACTCAATAGAAATACTTTAAATATATGTAAAAACTTTCCTTATTTCATCGTTTTAGAATAAAATATTTTAAAACATATATATTCTCCTTAGTAAAACGAAATATTTATAATACCTATTTATTAATTTATATATGCATAATAACAAAAAATATTATTAGAACATGTAAGTTCAATAAATATACTTTTATATAATATCTATATTATGTTGACATAATCTAAAAATATTCCAGGCCTAGTTATTGATAAATCATTTTGTTCATTTATATCTATATCTTTTGTAATAATAACATAATTATATATATAACTTTTGGGAGTTACTAGGAAATTTGCTAACGAAATATATTATAAAACGTATCTATATATATATGTTCATTTTAACTATTATAAAATGTATTATGTCTTATATAAATTATATATTTCGTAATTTATATATATATATATATATATATCAATTATGAAAGAATTATTTATTATATGAAGAATATAAAATTAAACCCAAATCGAAACAAAACATTAACTAATAAAATATAAGTTAATATTAAATGTTTAACTTCGAAAAAAAAAGTTAATTAAATTTATAATTATAAATAATTGTTCTTTTTTATAAAAAAAAATAAAAAAATAAAATAAATAAATAAATGGTACAGGATCGACCTACATAACTTTCGATATCTTTAATAATCCCATTTTCTCATCAACTCAATTTACGACTTTACAATTTCTTCAATTTATAACCCTTTTCACGTTTTTCTATCTCTTTTCATTCTCCACCAGTTTCTCATATTATATATTGTAATTATTTAAATCAGCTTTCTCTTATAGAACCAAATTTATACTGGGGAGTCATCTTTCTACATCGATCCCAATATTCGACCAATTGCCCCATAAACCATTAACCACAAATTAACAATAAAATACAAAAAGTACATAGTTCAACACATTTAACATTAAATTATATTAACACGAAATGCAATTCTTATAATTTATAAAAATATATTTCTTTATTCGTTTATTTTCATCCTCATTTTTTCTTACATATTTACACTTAATATAAATATTAAAAACTACAACTTATCCTTTACATATTTTAATAATTTATTTCCTATATATATTTAAAACAATTCTTTAAACTAATAAATGTTATCAAATTATAAAAAATTAAATGCAATATAATACTTATCCCTAACTCGGGTCCATAACATAAAAACTATATAGAAATTATGGTAAAAAATTACTTCAAAATAGACAATTTCTTAACATATATAAATCATTATTACTATTCCTGAAATAGTCATTACTCTTCGAATCACATATTAATGATCCATTTTCTTCTTTATTTTTTTTAATTTTTTTCGAAATCCAAATAACGAATACTAATATAAAATGTTAAGAAACGTACGATTTGTTTGTTAATGTTTGCATATATATAATGAAAAAAAATTTTTAATTCCTTATTATTCACATTATAAGAAATTCCAAAAATAAATTTATTGCACCAAATATCGATAAAACTGGAATTAATTTGCTTACTATCGACGAAATTGGTGATGTAACTTTAGAACTCGATTCAGAACTTTGTGCAGAATTTTGTACACTTTGTTCAGAATTTTGTGATGTGCTTGTCTCTAGAATGGATGAAATATTGCTACAATTAATTTTTAAATTTTGATAATCAGTAAATAAAGTAGAAAATACTTTACTATATGAACTATTTTTAGTAATACTATAATCTTACTTATGTTCATTACATTTATCAACAAATTTTTGATCTTTTTCTGAAAAAATTGTGCAATCATTCTTGTTTTTATCATATGCAGAATACGTTTCACATAATAATTTTAATACATCATATAATTTAGATATAATATTACTATCTATATCCATATTCAACAAATCCTTTTTTTTATCTATGATTTCCTTATAACTACTATACTCCGTAACACCTTTTATAGAATTTGTATTCTTTTCATTACTATTTATATATGTTTTATTAAAATATTCTAGATTCGTCGTCGATCTTAATTGTTCCTTTAGGTTTAACATATAACTTAACCATATAATAATTTATTCAACAATATCGATGTTATTTTTTGCAACAGACTCAAACAAAGAAGAATTCTTAAAGAACGCATCAAACAAATATAAACATCCAGCACTAATTTTTTCGAAATCACTCCCACAATTTTCGTTATCACAATGCTTTTTCAAATGATCTTCATTAATAATTTGATAGTTTTTATTACTCGAATCATATTTTAAATCCATCGTTAGATAAAGGAAGTTACTACACTAAATAAACATTTTAAAAAAATTATTATAAATATGCATTGTTGAAAATTTTATTAAAATAAAGTTTAATGATATATATAATACAATATCAAAAAATGTAAAGGAAATTATTATTATTAAAAAATTCATATATCACATAGTCATCCATTGTAATTGAATTTTATTTGCGATTTGTAAATTGAGTAAGATCATACTGTTTTTATATACAGTGCACCAAATATGTGACGCAAACACTTCGACCCTATATATAACAACTGTTTGTAGTTAAATATATTATAAATTTTTAATAATTAAATTATTATACTTAATAAAACAATATTATTACTAAAAAGACGTTATATTCCTCTTTATGATAATTATCTAAATTACCTTAAATAAAGGGTTTTTTAATAAAATTGTGATTAAATATAGGTTTGATGCATTTTATACAAAAAATACTATTATTAATAAAATATGGTATAACTTTATTATAAAAATTAATATACTTTTATAAAGAATTTAATGTATATTTCCTTATATTTATGCTTGAACATAGAAAAGGAATATATTTATATATTATTTTTTAATGATTGCCTTTCTAAAACTTAAATACTGTATAAATTTAAAAAATATAAAATACTATTATTATTATAATCCTTAAAAGTATATAAATAATCGTTTTTGAAATATATTAAATATTTATATAGTTGTTTCTAATACTATATACCAATATTTTATTAAAACTATAGCATTTACAAAATAAGCTCCATTGTTACCTTTTTTAATTACATATACATAATTTTAATATTATTTTTATTTAATATATATCCATTTCAATAACTTTATTTTTATTCATACGTACTTCAATTTAAAAATATACCTTATTTGGTAATTTTATAATATATTTTGCACATCTTTTCCACGGTTTAAAACGACACTATCACTAATTCATGCTTATTAAGCTATTTATAAGTTTAAATAATCCTTTGAATGTAAATTTCTTTTAAAATAATATATAGTAAATATTAACACATGAATAACTATTGATGTAAATTTTAAAGTATAATAGAAAACACTCTTTAATTAGGTTGTTATATTACCATTTAGTAGGAGAGAGATAATATGTATTTTCATTTTTAATATATAAATTTATATGAATATTCGTTAACTATTTTGCATTGTTCGTTTTTATCTTATATATTTTATTTTTATAGTTATCAATGTATATACATTCAAATAATTTATTAAAAATTCTATATTTTATTAATTTTATGATAAAACAATGCTATTTTAAATTTAAAAATGATGATTCATTAAACAATGATAATATAATGCATGCTAATATGGAATAATAAAAAGAAATTTAACATTAATTGAGTCTTTAACCTTTTATCTATCCGATTTTTTATAATATAAAACCACATATCCCAAATTGGATCTTTAACAAAATATATAACAGTGATACCTTTATAATGTATTATTGTGTCTTTCGATAAAATTAATATTTAATTATATGAAGTTTCCACAATAAAACAATATTTCAATATTAGTAAAGTATTTTATTAGGTTATATGTATAGGCATATAATAATTTTATTCTATTTATCATATTATTTATAATTATTAAAATATTATATGAAATTTTATTAATATTTTAACTATTTTAAAATATAATTTATTTATACCTCAAAACTATCAAATTTATAAATTAATAGTGATTAATATATTATTATACCTTATGATAAATAAATTATGGCGCATAAATTAACTTTTATTAGTACTAATTAATTATAATATAAATGTAAAATACAAAAAGATAATAATAACTACAATTAAAACTTAAAAAAATGTTAGATGCATAAAATGCATTCTATAGATAACGTTGTATTGTCGGATATCGATCGATATTTTATACATCTGTATTTTATGACTAACTATTATATATTGCTAATATGTTTAATTAATCTTAAAAACACATATTAATATGAATATATATTGTAGTATAGACAATTGTACCAAATGAATCTAATTATAATTTATACCTTCATATATAATAATATTATATTATTCGGTTATCAAAATACGATTTAAATTAAAATAAATATGATACTAAGTTTTACTAAATAAAATGCTTCATCAAATAAAGAAACATGTTGTGTTATACATAATTTGATATAACCATAGATTAAAAAATTTTATATAATAGGAATTATGATATAGCATAATACGGCTTCATATATAGTCAATATCTATATTAATATATACAACATAGACATTTTTTTTAATAATATTAAATAAGCATGAACACTCAATTATATATATTATAACTTATGAAAAAATGTTATGTGACACTTTTCATATTAATGGAAGAACCCCTTTGGGGTGCATGTTTGAACCTCATCTCGATATTAAGCATACGGATATAATATATATATGTTTAATTAGTGTTCAAATTATGCAAAATTAAATGCAATGTAATACTTAACCCTAACCCGAATATGGGATCCGCAAACATAACCCTGACCCACAACATAAAAACTATATAAAAATTATGGTAAAAAATTACTTCGAAATAGACAATTTCTTAACATATATCAATCATTATTAATATTCTTGAACGTGTCACTATTTTCGAATCTTATATTAATTATTCATTTTCTTCTTTATTTTTTAGCTTTTCTCTTAAATGTTGTTTTCGAGATCGTTTTCGAGACTTAAATAATGAATACTAATATAAAAATTAAAAAAAATGTATAATTTACTTATATTCATAAATTACTTGTTGAATATATTTTAATTGGCTTATTATTTACCTTATATCCAATTCCTAAAAAAAATGCTATTGCACCAAATATCGATAAAACTGGAATTAATTTGTTTCCTATCGACGAACTTAATAATGCAACTTCAGATGTTTGTGCGGAATTTTGCACAGTTTGTTCAGAAGTTTGTTTAGTAATTTTTGCAGTATTTGTTGATGTGTTTATCTCTGGAAAAGATGCAATATTGCTACATTTATTTTTTAAATTATTATAATCAGTTGATAATGTAGATAATATTTTATTGTAGGAAGTGCCTTCAGTATTACTAGAATCTCCATTTAGTTCTTTATATTTTTCAACAAATTGATTAGCTTTTTCCGAACATTTTGTGCAATTTGACGTGCTTTCATCAAATGCAGTATACATTTCACATAATGTTTTAAATGCATCATAAAATTTAGATATATCTTTAATATCCATTTTCATCATATTTGTTTTATCTATAAGATCCTTATAATTTGTATACTCCGTAACACCTGTTATGGAATTTTTATACTTATCACCACCATTTATATATGTTGTATAAAAATGCTGTAGATGGCTCATGGAGCTACTAGTATTTTCCTTTAGGGTTAACATATAACTTAACCATATTATAATGTATTCAACAATATTGATGTTACTATTTGCAACAGATTGAAACAAATCAGAATTCTTATAAAATGCATCAAGCAAATATAAACATCCAGCATTAACTTTTTCGAGATCAGTATCACAACTGTCATTATTACAATACTGTTTGAAATGTTGATCATCTTCAATTTTATACTGTCCATTAATCAATTTATCGGGAAATTTCGTCATTAGATAAATGAAGTTCCTACACTAAAAAAACATTTAAAAATAATTAATAAAAACATGTATTATTGAAAATTTTATTAAAATAAAGTTTAATGATATATATAATACAATATCAAAAAATGTAAATGAAATTATTATTATTAAAAAATCCATATACTATTTCGGCATCCATCATAATTGAATTTTATTTTTGATTTGTAAATTGAGTAAAATCATGGTATTTTTATATACACTGCCCCCAATATGTGGCGCAAATACTTTAACCCTATAAATATCAATTGTCTGTAGTTAAATATATTATATGTTTTTCGATAATTAAATTATTATACATAATAAAATTATTAGTAAAGAAACGTTCTATTTATGCTTATCATAATTAGCTAAATTACCTTAAATAGAGGGTTGCTTAATACATTTTAATTAAATATATATAATGAATTTTACACAAAGCATGATATTCTTACTAACATTTGGTATAACTTTATTATAAAAATATATATACTTTTATAAAGAATTTAATGTATATTTCCATGTATTTATGTTTGAACATAGAAAATGAATATATCTATATCTTATGATTTAATGATTGCCCTTCTAAAACTTAAATACTGTATATATCTAAAAAATAAAAAGTTATATTATTACTATAATCTTAAAAGTATATAAATAGTCATTTTTTTAAATATATTAAATACTTATATATATGTTTCTTATAATATATAATATTGTTATTTCTAAAATTATAACATTTATTAAATAAGTTGAATTTTCCCTTTTTTAATTGCATATACATAATTTTAATATTGTTTTTATTTAATATAAATAAGTTCATAATCCATCTTAATGAGTCTAATAACTTTATTTTTATTCCTATATAATTCAATTTAGAAATATACCTTATTGAGTAATTTTATAATATATTTTGCACATCTTTTCCATTGTTTAAAACAACAATTAGCACCGAGCCCGTAATTATTAAGATATTTATGTTTAAATAAGCCTTTAAATGCATATTGTTTTTAAAATCATACTTAGTAAATATTAAATATATAACACATAAATAAGTATTGATGAAAATTTTAAAGTATAATAGAAAACTATGCGTAATTAGGTTGGCATATTGCACTTTGAGAGGAGAGATAAGGGAATTATGTTTTTTAAGACAAGAATGTAGCCATATCAAATTTACTTATTCTATATAGTTTAATTATGTTTTATATTTTCTACCATTAAAATTTTCAATTCATGCATACATTAAAAATGCCTTATAATTATTACTTTTCTAAAGATGTAATTTGTTTTTATATTTTATAATAAACTATACTTATTTTTATGATGAAAAACTATATTTTTAAGACTATAGAATTATTAATATTATTTTCTTGGTAGTGTTAATTTTAATATTATCGCATTAAAGCTTACTTAAATAAATGTTATAATATTTCATTTAATCTTGTATACATACAATTTTAATCTTATCATGCCTTTAATAATATATGTGATGAATTTATATTCATGTAATGTATCAACTAGAAACATTATATTTATTCGTATTTAATACGTTTATCTATTGTTACTGCTATATCACTGTATAGTACGACGGAATAATTTGTGCGCTTAATAAAAATACTTTAAATCAATGTATAATATTTCCTTGTTTCATAGTTTTTAAATTAAGTATTTTAGAACATATTATTTAGCAATAACAATATATTTGTGATTTTATATATATATAATAACCTAATAAAAATATTATTAATTCAAATTAAATTAATTATTACATACTTTTGTTATATACTTTGCATTAATATATAATTGTATATATTTCACAAAATTAACATATTTCAGGTTTTAGTCATTGATACAATATTATATATATTAGTACAATAACGTTAATTTTATATACCAAATTCTTTATAAGTATTATAACAAACTATAACATTAAATTTTATTAATATACTTATATTTTTCTTTTAACTATTTTAAAAATAATTTATTTGTGCCTCAAATCTTTAAAATTTAAAAATCAATAGTGATTAATCTAATACTATACCTTTATAGTAAATAAATTAATGTGTATAGAACTATCTCTATTATTGAATTTAAAACTTTAGCATAAAATGAAACTATATATAATCGAAAAATAAAAGGATAGTATGCCTATATCTATAATGTAATTTACTATTAATATGTATATTTTTATTGTGTTACTAAAAATGCTAGATACATAAAACATATTTTATAGATATCGTTGTATTGTCGATTTTAGATCGATATACCATGCATCTATATTTTATGACTACCAATTCTATATTGGTAATATCTTTAATTAACAATAAAAATATTCCCATTAACCTGAAGCTATATTATAATGTAGATGATTATTCAAAACGAATCGAATTATAATTTATACCATGATATATGAAATTACTATATAGTTCAGTTTGATAACATTATTTAAATTAAATGAATATGATACAAATGATAAGTTTTACTAAATAAAAGATTTCACCAAATAAAGAAATCCATTGTACATTATGATGTGGAAAATTCAATATAACTATGGATCAAGTCTTATATAATAGATAATAAGGGTTCTTATATATAGTTAGCCAAAAATTAGCAATAAAATATATAATTCGAAGTTATAATATTGCCACATTTAATATATACGAACGAATTAGATATAAGTATTATAACATATGGAAAATATGGTATGCAGTCCCTTTCATATTAACGCCTATGTCCCTTTGGGGGTGCATATTTAGACTTCAACTCGAGATTAAACATACGGAAATGGTAAATATATATGTTCAACATTTACAAACCAATAAATATTATCAAATTATAAAAAATTAAATTACAATATCCCCGAGCCTTAACTCAAAACGAAGATTCAGTGAACAAAACTATAACCCATAATACATAACCTTGATCCATCAAATATGAACACCTCTTCAACAAGAATATTATAATTAAAAAATAAATTAATTATATATATATTTCTTGGCTTAACAACTTTATGTTTCAGCATTTTATTTATTTGTATTTTTTTTAATTTTATATATATTATGCTTTACTATTAAAAGGAAATTTATAATTTGTATTCATTTATAAAAAAGTATGGACGTCAATATTACTACCAATACACAATTTTTATAAAATTAAAAATTTTGCTATAAAAATGTTATTTAGTAAAATTTGTATTAAAAGTGATAAAAAAATCACAAAATGTGTGATTCTCATAATATAAATTTTAATATACTATTATTATGATGAGGTAAAAAAATATTGTTATTATTATAGTATTATTAATATATAAAATTAACTGAATTTCTCAGATTAAATTATTTTAATATTTAAAAATACAATAAATGTTTTATATTAAAAGCTATGCATTATCAAAAAAAATTTGGAAAACAAATGGAAAATATATCAAAACAATTATTTGAATATAATTACTGATGTAAATATAAATAATTATATTAAAATAAATACATATTTTTATATTATTTTCTTACTTTTATATTTTTATTTTAAATGATTGATTTTCTATTAGGTAATAACAACTTTTTTTTTCTATTATATATAAATATATATGTAATTCCATACATAATGAGATGTTTTATAAATTTTAAATTGAATTTAGTTAATTATAAAAATACAAAACTTGTATATTCGTAATGCTATATGTTAAAAATATCATTTATATAATATAATTAAAGTTATTTATTTTTAGATATTATAATATTAATGAGATTGTGAATCATAATATTTTTGATATTCATTATTTATGAAAGGTTCTGTTATTGACGTCGTCTTGTGATTGAATTATTTAAATAAAAAATATAATGAACTTATAAATCTGATAAAGGATACAAGTTTCTCGTTTAAATAATAATTTGTATTTTTTTTAAATAAATATTTGTTTTTTATACTTTATTGGAGAAAATTATTTGCTTCAACTTTAATGTGCGTGCGCTATTTTTCGAATTGTTAATTTTTAATTAAAAAAAATACTAATATATAATTTAACATTTGTTTGTAAAGTTCAAAAATGAATAAATTTTATATTAAAATTTTTTTTTTTCTTATAAGCATCTTCGTATATGTGGACAATAAATCCTTTGCAACTGCGCGTGATTTACGCGATGATTCTTTAGAGCATGCTTTAAAGATAGACAAATTTATGAAAAATAATAATCTTATAACGGAATCGTATCCAGATATAGATGTTCTAATCAAATCAAATATAGCCCCAATTGACTTGATAAAAACTGTCAAAAATAATGTTACCCCAGACAAAGAATATTTAGATAATCTTATTCCAGACAAAGAATATTTAGATAATCTTATTCCAGACAAAGAATATTTAGATAATCTTATTCCAGACAAAGAATATTTAGATAATCTTATTCCAGACAAAGAATATTTAGATAATCTTATTCCAGACAAAGAATATCTAGATAATCTTATTCCAGACAAAGAATATTTAGATAATCTTATTCCAGACAAAGAATATTTAGATAATCTTATTCCAGACAAAGAATATCTAGATAATCTTATTCCAGACAAAGAATATTTAGATAATCTTATTCCAAATAAAGATGCTCAAGGTAATTTTATTATAGACTATCATTATACAACCAAGCTTATTTCAAATAATGATAAGTAAGAAAGTACGCTTATATAATATAACTATACATATACGTGTGCCATTATAGAAGTGTTAAATGCATATTCGCCCAAATAAGCATTTGCATGTCGATTTGATCATCAAAATACTATTTATAAATACATTTCGCTTTGTTTATTTTATAAATTAAAAATAATTCCACTTTGATCAATAGAGTTTGAAAATCATGAAAATCGAGACTTACTATCGTGTACTGATTATGAAGAAGCTAAAAAAGCATCAGAAATTATGTGCGATGTTATAGATCGCTTAAAATATTATTGTAATTAAAATAGTAATTGCAGTTATTATGCATTCGAGGGAAAAGGATTTATAAGTTTTACGGACTATGGAGGTATAGACGTTGCAAAATTTTATCGTAAAATCCGCAATCCAAATAAGGTATAAATAACAAACATATTTTTTTATGTTGGGAAATTTAGTTTGAATAAAAAAATATAATTATTATTATATGAATATATTTTTTTTGTTGTCATTAGTGTAATCAAATAGTAAAAATGTTATATGAACCCAAGGATTTATATGGTTTCGGTTCCAATGATAGTAAAGGTATATAAAAAATAGTTAATTAAACAATTTAATATATGGTTATCACTTTTATGTTATATTTATTGTGTAATTATTCAATGTTTTATGCCACTATTTTTTTGTTTTGTTAAACTCCATAATATTTTAATTTGCATTTATATAAAATTATAGTTTTATTTATACCAAGAATTGTCCTCAAACACAATTCAAATTTGGTACTGATACAAAAATATAGCGTCACACCATTCCATAAATATAATTTTGGGTTATTTACAATAGCTGAAGTAAGAAGATCTTTTTTTCCTTCGTCTCGATATATATCATATTTTTCAAGTTATTACATACAATTTATTTAAATATATATTTATTCATTTTATAGGAATCGAATACAACATTTTTTGCCAATACATCGATAAATATAAATGACGAAACCAGTGCCAATAAAAAAAAGGGCAAAAAAGGTGTAAACTTTCTCAATGATCATATTGATTTTGACGATATTATTAGACAGATAGTATTAAAAAATATGTTTGCTAATTTTTTCGGATTTATTATCACAAAAGAATACGATCACGTTGGTGTTACCTATGTCGAATCCGTAACCAATATATAATTTTTAATATTATAATAATTACATTTCATTATTCATCAAAAATATATAATTTCTGTATAAATGTATATATGAATAATATATTATATTTGTCCTTGTAAATTGAAGTATTTCTTCCATGTATTTATCATTTTTTGTATTTTTCATAGAACCGACATGATAAATCCTATCCAAAAAATTATGATAAGATAAAACGTAGAGCACAAAATATGTTAAATTTAATGTACATATTGCTATATGGATTTAAAGGTTAAAACATATAACCCATGTAATAGCTTTTAACAATTTAATATTGGAATATTTATATTAACAAAATATGTTTAATTTTGTGGATGATATATAGTTTAAATTACTATAATTAACCATCACTTGTTCATCATATGAAAATTTATTTTGTATGTAAATGTTTCACATCATTTAATATAAAAATGTACTTATGAGTATTTCATTTCATGAACACTACAAATTTAACTATTATATTTTATGGAAAATGTTTTGACATGGTTATTCTTTCATATTAATATTTATAGTTTTTTAGGATAGAACATGATCAGTTTATAGTTCGTTTTTATATTTTAATTGATATATATATTAAAATACATTTTATAATGTGTAACACCTTTTGAATGTCCTGATATTATATATGTACAAATACATTTTAATAAATAATATTGTAATGCATGCTTTATAATAAACTATATTTAGTTTTATGATGAAAAACAATATTTTTAAGTAAACTATAGAATTATTAATATTATTTTGCTTGGTAATGTTAGTTTTAATATTACCACATTAAAGACATACTTCGTTGAAGGCTATAATATTTCATTTGATTTTTTGTGCATATAATTTTATTCTTATTACAAGTTTAATAATATATATAATGAATTTATACCCATATAGTGTATTAAATGAACATAATATATTAATCTAATATTACTATTATTGTTACTGCTATATCAATGTATAGTACAATGCGATAATTAATGCTCTCAAGAGGGATACATTAAACCAATTAGTAATTTCCTTGTTTCATTGTTTTAAAGTATAACATTTTAGAACATATATATTACTTCGCAATACAATATATTTAAATTACATATTTATTAATTTATATATGATAACCTAATAAAAATATTATTAATTCAAATTAAATTAATTATTACATACTTTTTCTATATACTTTGAATTAATATACAATTGTATATATGTTTCCCAATTTTAAAATATTTCAGGTTTTAGTAATTGATACAATATTATGCTCATTTATATCTATAAATTTTAGACTAATATCATAATTTTATATACCAAACTGTTTATAAGTATTATAGCAAACTATAACATAAAATTTTATTAATATTTTAACTATTTTAAAATATAATTTATTTATACCTCAAAACTATAATGTTTAAAAATTAATAGTGATTAATCTAATATATACCTTATGATAAATAAATTAAAGCGTATAAAGCAACTTCTATTAATACTAATTAATTTTAATACAAATGTAAAATACAAAAAGAGAATAGTAACTACAATTAAAACTTCAAAAATATTGTATATATAGTGCGATTTTTATTGTATTATTAAAAATGTTAGATGCATAAAACATATTTTATAGATATCGTTGTGTCGTCGAACCTCGATCGATATTTTATGAATCTGTACTTTACATCTACCTATTATATATTTCTAATATGTTTAATTAATTTTAAAAACGCATATTAATATGAATATATGTTGTAGTGTAGACAATTGTACCAAATGAATCTAATTATAATTTATACTCTGATATATAAAATTATTATACTGTTCGGTTATCAAAATACAATTTAAATTAAACAAATATGATACAAATAATAAGTTTTACTAAATAAAATGTTTCATCAAATAAAGAAACATATTATGATATCCATAATTCAATATAGCTATGGGTTGTCGATGTTTATATCATAGGAAATTATCATATAGAATAATATGAATTCATATATAGTCAATATCTATATTAATATATACAATATAAATATTTTACTTTAACCATATTATATCGATATGAACACTCAATTATATATGTTATAACTTATGAAAAAATGTTATACAACCACTTTCATATTAATGGTGATGTTACTTTGGGGGGTGTATATTTGAACTTAATTTCGAGATTAAACATACGGATATAGTATATATATTTAATAACCATTTATAGACCAAAAATATTATCAAATTATAAACAAATTAATAAAAATATAACCATAACCCAAAGCATAGATTCCATAGAGCAAAACTATAACCCACAGTACAGGGCCATGACCCAAAATACAAGTTCTCCAAAACGCAACTCTAAACCAGAACCCTTAACTCTATATATACCTTGTAATTTTATTAATAAGTGTGCTTAAATTTGTTTATTTAAAATAATTATAAATACTAGCTAAAAATTAGTACATTAAAAATTCATTAATATATAATATATGTGCATGAAAATAGACAAATGAGTTTTTGATAAATACTAAACAAATACAAATTAATTATATGACGTGATTATATATTAAATTAAAACATATGTAATAATAAAACAAACAATTAAATTATATTTAATTATTATATAAAATGTAAAAAGTATAACTTTTATGGCATAAATTATTAATTATATTATTTCTAGTCATTTAAACATGTATAATAAAGCATAATAATAAAAAGTTGTTATTTTAATATTTTTTCTAATTTAATGTATAATTTATTGAGTCTAATAAGGGAAAAAATTGTAGAAAATCCAGACGGTATGAGTAGTATAAATAAGCTCGGCAACCCTATTATTGGTATTGAAACAACAACTGGTACAAATATCAAATACGACAGGATGAATTTCTTTTCTTCTTTTTTAATTTTTTTAGTCAATTTTGATTTCATATGACAATTACTTGATGCAATTTTATTATTTTTATTATTTTCCAATTGTTTAAAGTCTTCATGTTCTGATACAGAACTATTTCCATCTTTTTTTATTATTTTTTTATTCTCTATTGGTTGTATTGCTAATTCATCATTCCTTTTATTATCAAGCTCTTTTTTTACTTCTTCTAATTCTTTTCGAAGCTCCTTAATTATTTTTTTTGTCTTACTATCTACATTTTTGAAATAAAGTGATGTTTTACTTCCTTTATGCTTCTTTATATGTGAATCTATAATATTTCGAAGGTGTGCTATTTCTTTGTTACCTTGAACATAATCACCAAGTTGACTTGCAAGACTCAAAGTTGATTCATAAAATTCATTTAAATCAAATTGGTTATCTATATATGCTAATATCCTATTATTTCTAAAGTTTATCACATTCCTTTCAAGGCATATCCCTCTATCGTTTACAAAGTATAGTTCCTGAAAATAAATGAAATATTTATTAACATATATGTAATTAATTTTAATTGTTGGTTTAACTTAACATAAGTACCTTACCAATACATGAAACAATAATATAAGGATAATGTGAAACAAATAGATACGAAAACTATAGTGAAATATTATTAATAATAAAAGAAAATAAAGTGTAACTTACATTTTTGGCATATTCAAAAGAACAAATAACAATTGAAAAAAGAACATATTTTAAAACACTGACTCTCATTTTTACCTTTATTAAATAAAAGAACTAATATATGAAGTTTGAGGTAATGTCGGTAACTTGATATTTATTCACAAAATAGTAATATTTACTAGTTTTTTGTTCTAAAATTTATGAATAAATGAATATATCTATAAAAAAAACGAATTTATTTCATTTATTAACTTTTTACACTTTTTGTAAAATTAATTAATGTAATTGTTATAATAAATTTCGTTATTTCATTAAAATTGTTTATGGATATATATATTATATTTTTTTTCAAAGAAATATTAACTCTTCTCTAAAAAATACACCGTTTTTAATATTTTAATTATAAAAAAATATATGTATATAATAATTTTCCATAAAATATATTTTTTGGAAAATTGGTATACAAATAGGCTTTTAATATAATTTATAATACGTTGGTGATTTTAGTGGTACGTTTTTAATATTTTATAAACTTATATTTTCCTATTATTGTTTACATATGAACACATTAATAAATATCTATTAAAATAATAAAATATTGGATATATTTTTTTATATGAATAAATACAAACACATAATGAAAACATTAGCAAAGCACCATTGATATTTACATTTAAATCGTTTCTAATTTATTATATTTTATTATAATATTTCTCCAATTTTAAGTATTACTTAATAATATTCTCCATTTTATTTACCGATTTTGTGTAAAAATATATTTTTTTATATATTGATATGTAATAATTTTATTTATAAACATATCTCTGAATATACAGCATCAAATATATGATTTCTATTAAAATAATATAAAATATTCATATTTTTAAATGTAACTCAAACAAATAATCAAATTATAATATTAAATCCCAAAAATAATACATATAGAACCAATATATTGAATGATATACTAATTTATTTTTATCTCAAGTCGAAAAATGAAATACACTTAATACCATTAAGTTTTATTTTCATTATATTCATTTAGCAGATGTTAAGACGCTTTTTGTATTTAAACACTACAATATTTTGACTTTTATAAATAATAATTAAGTCAAATAAATATTATAATTCAGTTATAATAGAGAATTTCACCATATAGAAATTTATTTATGTTTTATTATAAAATATGAAGCAAATTCTTGACATATATCATATATACATAATACTTCTTTATATGAATAGGCAAGTTTACTATTTATTATTATTTAAATTTATATATTTTTAAATTTGACTTCAAATATAAGTTAATTAAATTTATTATATAAATAATCGCTTTTCCTTCTATAAACAAAAAATTAATAACTGTGCATGATCTGTTTGCATAAGTTTGTATATATTTAATAATCGCACTTTCTTATCAACTCAATTTACGACATTTTTCATCTTTTTTCCTTATTTCCACTTCTTCCCCAAACTCATAAATACTAACATAAACACTAACGCAAAAATCACCAAAATATATAACATTTTCAAGTGGACAACTATTTTTAAAATATTATACTAATTCTTAAAATAATGGGAATTAAAATAAATATGCCTTTAACGTAGCTTACCTTCTTTAAATATATTTCCTCCAAATAGTACTTTATACTTCAATTCAATTCCTACATCACTTCATTTATCATTCGGTTCAGGTGTCACTGAATGAAGAAATCGCATTAAATGTCCTTTTGGTTGAAATAAAAATAAATTATTTTCTTCCAATTCCCCTGTTTGCCTCTCAGTTTCTCATATTAAACATTGTAATTATTTAAATCAACGTTCTCTTCTAGAACCAAGTCTATTCCAATATTTGATCAATTGTTCCATAAACCATTAACCCCAAATTAGCAATAAAATACAAAAAGTAAATTATTCAACACATTTACCATTAAGTTATATTAACACAAAATCCAATTCTTATAATTTATCAAAATATATTACTTTATTCGTTTATCTTCATCCTCATTTTTTCTCTTACATATTTAGACTTAATATAAATCTTAAAAACTACAAATTATCCTATACATATTTAAAACAAATACTTAAACTAATAAATATTATCAAATTACTCAAAATTAAATACAATATAGTACATAACCCCAATATGGATTCCACAAACACGGCCTCAACCTTGGCACGCACCATAAAAACTATATAAGAATTATGCAAAAACTACATATTTTCAAATAAACAGTTTCTTAACATATATAAATCATTATTACTATTCCTGAAATAGTCACTCTCTTCGAATCATATATGAATGATTCATTCTCTTCTTTATATTTTTTATTTTTTCTCTTAAATATTGTTTTTGAGCTCGTTTCCGAAATCCAGATAATGAATACTAATATAAAACGTTAAGAAGCGTATGATATTTTTGTTAACGTTTCCATATATATATAATGAAAAAAAATTTTTAATTCCTTATTATTTACCTTATAAGAAATTCCTAAAAAAAATGATATTGCGCCAAATACCGATAAAACTGTAAATAATTTGTTTCCTATCGACGAACTTGGTGATGTAACTTCAGGAGCTTGTGTAGAACGTTGTTCAGAAATTTGTTCAGAACCTTGTGTATAAATATGTTTAGAACTTTGTGTAAATATCTGCTCAGAATCTTGTAAAGAACTGTTTACAGTTTGTTCAGAACTATGTGCAGAAAGCTGTTCAGAATTTTTTTCTAAAGTTTGTATTTCTTCTATCGTTGCAAGGGATGGAAAATTTGTACAATTAACACCTTTACTATTACAATAATTTTTAAAATTATCATAATCATTTGATAAAGTAGACAATAGTTGAGCATATGAATTATTACTAGTAATAACAGAGTTTTGATTCATTTCTTTATATTTATTAACAAATTTATTAGCATTTTGCAAACAGTTAGAGCAATGTAATGTCTTTTCATTAAATTCAATATACATCATACATAATGTATTAAATGCATCATAAAATTTAGATATATATTTAATATCCATATTTATCAAATCATTTTTTTTATCTATAAGATCCTTATAACTATTATAATAAGCATCAACACTAGTTATAGAATCTGTATACTTTTCATGGTTCTTTATATATATATCATAAAAATATTCTAGACTGTTGCCTTGTTCATTTTTTATTAGGTTTAACATATAACTTAACCACATGATAATGTATTCAACAATATTTATGTTATTTTTTGCAACAGAACTAAACACAGAAGAATCCTTAAAAAATGCATCAAGCAAATATAAACATCCAGCATTAATTTTTTCGAGGTTAATATTACAATTGTTATTAGTAAAATACCCATTTAAAACTGGTTGATTCATAATCAATTGATACCCTCCGGTTGCGTCCAAATTATTGTAAATCGAGTTCCTTAAAGCAAAGAACGTTCTACACTAAGAAAGAGTTAAAAACAATTAATAAAAACGCGAATTATTAAAATAAATTTAAATGATATTTATATGTAGTACAATATAAAAAAATATAAAGGAAATTATTATTATTAAAAAATGCATATACTATTTTGTCATCCATTATAATGGGATTTTATTTTTGATTTGTAAATTGAGTAGAATCATGCTGTTTTATATAAAATATCCCCAATACGTGGCTCAAATACTTTAACCCTATAAATATTAATTGTCTGTAGTTAAATATATTATAAGTTTTTCAATAATTAAATGAATATAGAATAATAAAATAATATTATTAGTAAAGAAACGTTCTATTTCTGTTTATCATAATTATCTAAATTACCTTAAATAAAGGGTTGCTTAATGCATTTTAATTAAATATATATAATGAATTTTATACAAAATATGTTATTCTTACTAAAATATGGTATAACTTTATTATAAAAATATATATACTTTTATAAAAAATTTAATGTATATTTCCTTGTATTTGTGTTTGAGCATAGAAAAGGAATATATTTATATTTTATGTTTTAATGATTTCAATTCTAAAACTTAAATACTGTATATATCTAAAAAATAAAAAGTTTTATTATTACTATAATCCTTAAAAGTATATAAATAATCGTTTTTTAAAATATATTAAATTTTTATATGCTTTCTTCTTATAATATATAATATAGACTTTTCTAAATTTGTAACATTTATAAAATAAGTTGCATTGTTCCCTTTTTTAATTGATATGCATAATTTTAATATTATTTTTATTTAATATAGATAAATTCATAATATATTTTAATAAGTTCGATAACATTATTTTTATTCCTACATATTTAATTTAAAAGTATTCTTTATTGGGTAATTTTATAATATATTTTGCACATCTTTCTCTCGGTTTTAAACGACAATTAACATTGGACCCGTATTTATTATACTATTTATAAGCTTAAATAAGTCTTTGAATGTAAATAGTTTTTAAAATCATACTTAGTAAATATTAAATATATAACACATAAATAAGTATTAATGCAAATTTTAAAGTATAATGAAAATTATCCATAATTAGGTTGGTATGTGGCTTTTTAGAGGAAAGAGATCAGATATATTTTCTCTTTTAATATATAAATTTAGATAAATATTCATTGAATTCTATACAATGCTTATTTTTATCTCATATATTTTATTTTTATAGTTATCAATGTATATATATCCAAATAATTTATTAAGAATTCTATATTTTATTAATTCTATAATAAAGTAATGCCGTTATGGATTAAAAAATGATTATTCATTAAACAATGATAATATAATATGGAATAATAAAAAGACCTTTAACATGAATTAAGGCTTTAACCTTTTCTTTATTTATTCAGTTTTTTATAATATAAAATCACATCCCAATTTGGACCTTTAACAAATATATAAAAATTATATCATTATAATGTATTGTTATGTGTCTTTTCGATAAAATTAATATTTAATATTAGTTATTAGTAGAGTATTTTATTAGATTATATGTATAGGCATATAATAATAATACATTCTACCTACCATATTATTTATAATTGTTAGAGCAAAATATGATGTGATATTTTATTAATATACTTATTTTTTAACTATTTTAAATATAATATATTTATACTCCAAAACTATAAAGTTTAAAAATTAATAGTGATTAATCCATTATTATACCTTATGATAAATAAATTAATGTATAGAGAACTATTTCTATCAATGTAAATTATAAAATTAACATAAATGCAAAGTATTGAAATGAAAAAAATGAGTATCATATATATTTATAATTTATAAATTTATTATAATATATCTATAGTGAATTTTTTATGTATTACTAAAATGTTAGATGCATAAAATGCCTTTTATAGATAACGTTATATTGTAAATTCTCGGTCGATATTCCATGCATCTATTTTTTATGAATATCTATTATTACAGTTCAGTTGGATATCACGGTTTAAATCAAAATAAATATGATACAAGTTATAAGTTTTACTAAATAAAATTTCCATCAAATAAAGAAACATATTATGACATGCATAGTTCAATATAGTTCTGGGTTATCAAGATGTATATAATAGGTAGTTATGATATAGCATAATATGAATTCATATATAATCAATATCTATATTAATATATGCAATACAGAAATTTTATTTTAATCATATTAAATCGGCATTAACATACAATTGTATATATTATACTTTATGGGAAATATGGTATCGGCCCCTTTCATATTAGATTATTTCCCTTTTGGTTGCACATTTTGACTTTTGGGCTTCATCGTGTAATTAAACATACGGAAATGGTACATTTATTTAATTAGTGTTTAAATTATAAAAAATTAAATAAATATATAACGCTTAACCCTAACTCGAATATGGGTTCCACAACATAAAAACTATATAAGAATTGTGCAAAAACTACATTTTCAAATAAACAGTTTCTTAACATATACAAATCATTATTATTATTCTTTAAATAGTCAATATTCTTCGAATCATATATTAATAATTAATTCTCTTTATATTTTTTATTTTTTCTCTTAAATGCTGTTTTTGAGCACGTTTCCGAAGTCCAAATAACGAATACTAATATAAAAACGGTAAACATATGATTTTTTTGTTAACATTTGCATATACATAATGAAAATAATTTTTAAATTTCTTATTATTTACCTTATATGAAATCCCTAAAAAAAATGCTATTGCACCAAATATCGATAAAACTGTAAATAATTTGTTTCCTATCGACGAACTTGGTGATGTAACTTCAGAACCTTGTGTAGAACGCTGTTCAGAAAGTTGCTCAGAACCATGTGTAGAAAGTTGTTCAGAACCATGTGTAGAAAGTTGTTTAGAACCTTGTGCAGAATTATGTGCAGGACTTTGTGCATGAAGTTGTGTTGTTTTTATCTCTTGAAGGAGTGGAAAATGTTTACATTTATTTTTTAAATTATCATAATCACTTGATAAAGTGCACAATACTTGACTATATGAACTATTTTCAGTAATACTAGAATCCTCATTAAGTTCTTTATATTTTTCAACAAATTGACGAGCTTTTTCCGAAATTTTCTCGCAATTTGGCTTGCTTTCATCAAATTCAATATACATTTCACATAATAATTTAAATGCTTCATAAAAATTAGATATAATATTACTATCCATATTCAAAAAATATATTTTTTGATCTATAAGATCCTTATAATTTGTATACCCTGCAACATCAGTTATAGTATTTTTGTACTTATCACCACCCTGGATATACACATTATAAAAATATTGTAGATTGGTGGCTCCTACGTGTTCCTTTAGGTTTAACATGTAACTTAACCATATCAAAATGTATTCAACAATATTTATGTTATTATGATTCTTGAACACAGAATAATCCTTAAATAATGCATCAAACAAATATAAACATCCAGCATTAATTTTTTCGAGGTTACTACTACATTTGTTATTAGTACAATAATTATTTAAAATTGTATTATTAATAATAATTTGATAGCTTTCATCCTTGCCCAATTGATCGGAAATCGAGTTCTTTACAGCCATGAGTCTTCTACACTAAGAAAGCATTTAAAAACAATTAATAAAAACGCGAATTATTACAAATTGTATTAAAATAAAGTTTAATGATATATATGATACAATATCAAAAAATGTAAAGGAAATTATTATTATTATTATTATTATTAAAAAATGCATATACCACAAAGTCATTCATTGTAATGGGATTTTATTTTTGATTTGTAAATTGGGTAGAATCATGTTGATTTATATGCACTCCATCAAATATGAGACGCAAATACTTTAGCCCTATGTATAACAATTGCCTGTAAATGTATTATAAGTTTTTCAAAAATTAAATTAATATAGAGTAATAAAATAATATTATTAGTAAAGAAACATTTTATTCCTGTTTATCATAACTAGCTAAATTACCTTAAATAGAGGGTTTTTTAATGCATTTTTGATTAAATATATATAATGAATTTTATACAAAACATGCTATTCTTACTAACATATGGTATAACTTTATTATAAAAATATATATACTTTTATAAAGAATTTAATGTATATTTCCTTGTATTTATGTTTGAACAGAGAAAAGGAATATATTTATATCTTATGTTTTAATGATTGGTCTTCTAAAACTTAAATACTGTATAAATCTGAAAAATAAAAAGTTCTATTATTACTATAATCCTTATAAGTATATAAATAGTAATTTTTTTATATATTAAATTTTTATATACTTATTTCTTATAATATATAGTACAGTTTTTTCTAAAATTATATTATTTTCGAATTGAGTTATATGCTCCACTTTTTATGCAAATTAAATAAATTTAATATTACATTTAATTAATATATATACATCCCAATTATATTTCTACATTTTCAATAATTTAATTTTTATTCCTATGTACTTCAATTTATAAATATATATTATTGAGTGATTTTATAATATATTTTGCACATCTTTCCCACGGTTTAAAACGTCAATTAGCACTGAATCGCATTTATTATGCTATTTATAAGCTTAAATAAGCCTTTGGATGCATATTGTTTTTAAAATCATACTTAGTAAATATTAATACATAAATAAGTATTGATGCAAATTTTAAAGTATAAAAGAAAACTATGTGTATTAGGTTGCTATATTTACATTTTAGATAGGAGAGATAAGGGAAGTATGCTTTTTTGAGACAAATATATAGCCATATAAAATTTACTTATTCTACATAGTTTAATTATATTTTATATTTTCTACCATTAAAACCTTCAATTTATGTATATATTAAAATTAATCATTAAAAATAACTTAGAACTATTATTTTTCTAAATATATAGTTTTCTTTTATATTTTATAATAAACTATATTTAGTTCTATAATGGAAAACAACATTTTAAGGAAACTATATAATTATTAATATTATTTTTCTTCGTACTGTTAGTCTAATATTATCGAATTAAAGCATACTTAAATAAATGTTATAATATTTTATTTAATCTAATCATACCTTTAATAATATATATGATGAATTTATATCCATGTAGTTTATCAAACAAAATAATATATTAACCTAATATTATTATTGTTGCTACTAATGATACATAACTGTATACTACAATGAGATAATTAATTCACTCAAGAGGAATACTTTAATCTAATTAGCATTTTTCTTTGTTTCATTGTTTTAAAGTATAACGTTTTAGAACATATTATTTCGTAATAACAATTTATGTTAAATATATATTTGTGAATTTGTATATATATAACCTAATAAAAATATTATTAATTCAAATTAAATTAATTATTACATACTTTTTCTATATGTTTTGCATTAATATATAATTGTATGCATTTACCAAAATTAACATATTTCAGTTTTAGTCATTGATACAATATTATATATATTAGAACAATAACGTTAATTTTATATACCAAGTTGTTTATAAGTATTATAGAAAACTATAACATTAAATTTTATTAATGTATTTATATTTTATTTTTTAACTATTTTAAATATATATTTCCAATTTATATATATCTCAAAATTATAATGTTTAAAAATTAATAATGATTAATATAATATTATACCTTTATAGTAAATAAATTAATGTATATAAAACTATTTCTATCAATATAAATTAAAACATTAACATAAATGCAAAGTATTGAAATGAAAAAAATTGGTATTATATATATTTATTATTTATAAACTTATTATATATATATTTATAGTCTATTTTTTATATATTACATAAAATTTTAGATGTATAACATGCCTTTTATAGATAATGTTGTATTATCGAATCTAGATCGATATTTTATGAATCTATATTTTACGACTATCATTATATATTGGAAATATATTTAATTATCATTAAGAATATACCCATTAACCTGGCGACATGTTATAGTGTAGAGGAATATTCAAAATGAATCAAATTATAATTTATACCCTGGTATATGAAATTACTATATAGTTCAGTTGGATAACATTGTTTAAATTAAATGAATATGATACAAATGATAAGTTTTACTAAATAAAATGTTTCATAAAATAAATATAAAATAAAGAAATATATTATGATATACACGATTCAATATAACTCTGGGGTAATAAGCTTTATATAATAGATAATAAGGGTTTTTATGCATAGTTAACCAAAAAATAGTAATAAAATATATAATTCGATGTTATAATATTGCCACATTTAATACATATGAACAAATTAGACATAAGTATTATAACTTATAAAATATGTTATGTAGCCCATTTTTTTGTTGCATATTTGGGATTTTGAACTTTATCTCGTGATTAAACATACGGGATGGTACATATATTTAATTAGTGTTAAAATTATTCAAAATTAAATATAATATGATATAATACTTAATCCTAACCCGAATATGGGACCCATAAACATAACCTCAATCCCGATCTGCAACATAAAAATTATACAAAAATTATGATCAAAACTTATTTCTAAATAGACAGTTTCTTAAAATGTATTACACATTATTACTATTCCTGAAATAGTCACTCTCTTTGAATCATATATTAATAATTCATTCTCTCCTTTATATTTTTTATTTTTTCTCTTAAATTTTGTTTTTGAGATCGGTTCCGAAATCCAAATAACGAATACAATATAAAATGTTAAGAAATGTATTGTTTTTTTTTAACGTTTACATATATATAATTAAAATAAGATTTAAATGTAATATTTTTTAATTCCTTATTATTCACCTTATAAGAAATTCCCCCAAAAATTGATATAGTACCAAATGTCGATAAAACTGGAATGAATTTGCTTACTATCGACGAAATTGATGATGTAACATCAAAATTTTGTACAGAAGCTCGTTCAGAAGTTTCTACTGAAAGTTGTTTTGTTTTTATCTCTGGAAGGGTTGAAAAATTGCTATCTTGAGCATTTTTACATTTATTTTTTAAATTATTATAATCAGTTGATAATGTAGACAATATTTTAATATATGAACTGTCTTCAGTGTTATTATAATCTTTGTAAAGTTTTTCATATTTTTCAACAAATTTATTAGCTTTATTTGAACATTTTTCGCAATCTGATGTGCTTCCACCAAATGCAGAATGCATTTCACATAATGATTTAAATGCTTTATAAAAATTAGATATAATATTATTATCTATATCCATATTCAACAAATCCTTTTTTTATCTATGGTTTCCATATGACAATTATAACCACTATCATCATGTATTTTATTTTTATAGTGCTTATTTGTTTCTATATGATTAGTATAGAAGTCGTTTAATTTATTGATTCCGCTTTCTTTTTTTAGCCTTAACATATAACTTAACCATGTAATAATGTAATCAACAACATCAATGTTACTGTTTGCATTATCTCTAACCGAATAAGAACTCCCAAAAAATGCATTAAACAAATATAAACAAGCAGAATTAATTTTTTCGAGATTATTATCACACTTATTATTAGTACAATACTGTTTGAACTGTTGACCATCAGATAAAAAATTATAGTTTCCATCATTTTTCAGTGCATCGGGAAAATAAATACATACAGAATTGAAATTTTGACACTAATAAAACATTTAAAAACAATTATTAGAAGTGTATATTATTGAAAATTTTATTAAAATCAAGTTTAATCATATATGTATAATACAATTTCAAAAAGTGTAAAGGAAATTATTATTATTAAAAAATGTATATACAATATTTTTATTCATTGTGATGGAATTATATTTTTATTGGTAAATTGAGTAGAATCATGATGTTTTTATATACACTGCCCCAAATATGTGACGCAAATACTTTAACCCTATACATAACAACTGTCTGTAGTTAAATATATTATAAGTTTTTCAATAATGAAATTAATATAGGATAATAAAACAATATTATTACTAAAGAAAAGTTACATTCCTTTTTATGATAATTAGCTAAATCACCTTAAATAGAGGGTTGGTTAATACATTTTTGATTAAATATAGATATGATCAATTTTATAGAAAAAAGACTATTCTTACTAACATCTGTAATAATTTTACTATAAAAATGGATGTATTTTTATTATGAATTTAAAAAATATATACTTATATTTATGGCTTACCGTATGAGAGAAACAACACCATGTCTTTTGTTTTAATAAATGGTGCCCCAAAAATAATATACTGCAAAAATCGAAACAATTAAGAAACCCATCATTACTATAATCCTTAAAAGTATATAAATATTCATTTTTTAAAATATTTTAAATATTTATATACTTGTTTCTTATAATATATAATATAGACTTTTCTAAAATTATAACATTTATAAAATAAGTTGCATTGTTCACTTTTTTAATTGCACACACATAAATTTATATTGTTTTTATTTAATATAGATAAATTCATAATACATTATAATGAATCATATAACTATTTTTATTCTTATATACTTCAATTTAGATGCATACTTTATTGGGTAATTTTATAATATATTTTCCCATATTTTCTATTCTTTAAAACAATTAGCATTGAACCCGTATTTATAAGCTTAAATAAGTCTTTGGATGTAAATAGTTTTTAAAATAATACTTATTAAATATTAAATATATAACACATAAATAAGTATTGATGCAAATTTTAAAGTATTATAGAAAACTAGGTTTGATTATATTGTTATACTGTACTTTAAGAGGAGAGAGATAAGATATCTTTGCTCTTTTAATATATAAATTTAGATAAATATTCGTTAAATTTTCTACATAGTTATTTTTTATCTTATATATTATACTGCTATAGTTATCAATGTATATACATTCAAATAATTTATTAAAAATTCTATATTATATTAATTCTATGATAAAATAATCCTGTTTGTGATTTAAAAAATGATGATTCAATAAAAACTAATAATATAATACGAGTTAATATGGAATAATAAAATGGCATTTAACATGAATTTAGTCTTTAACCTTTTCTTTGTTTGTCAAGTTTTTTAAAACATAAAACCACACATTTCAAAATGGATTTTTAGCAAATATATAAAAATTATACATTTATAATGTATTGTTATGCGTCTTTTCGATAGAATCAATATTTAATTATATGAAGTTTCCACAATAAAATAATATTTAATATTATTTATTAGTAGAGTATTTGATTATATATATAGGCATATAATAATAACTCTAGTTCTATCTACCATATTATTTATAATTATTATAACAAAATGTGATATGAAATTTTATTAATATACTTATATTATTTCTTTTAACTATTTTAAAATATAATTTATTTATACCTCAAAACTATAAAATTTGAAATTAATAGTAATTAATCTAATATTATACCTTTATAATAAATAAATCGTATAAAACTAATTCTATTAATATTTATTAATTTTAATAAAAATATAAAATGAAAATATCCAAAAAATAATTATTACATATAATTGCTATTTTAAGGGATAGTATACATATATCTATAATGTAATTTTTTATTAATATGCTTATTTTTGTTGTATTATTATAAATTTTAGATGCAAAAAATACCTTTTATAGACAATGTTGTATCATCGATCATCAATCGATATTCCATGCATCTATATTTTATGGCTATATATTATATATTGGTATTATGTCTAATTAATTTTAAAAATATACGTAAACCTGAAGATATATTGTAATGTAGACAATTGTTCCAAATGAATCATCTTATAATTCATACCCAACCTCATATATAATGGTATTATTACAGTTCAATTGGTATAATATAATTTAAATTAAAGTAATTGTGACACAAATTATAAGTTTTGCTAAATAAAATGTTTCATCAAATAAAGAAACATATTGTTTTATACACAACTCAATGCATTCCTTGATTAACAAGTTTTATATAATAGACAATTATGATATAGTAAATATATATATTAATATACGCAATTAGACGTTTTATTTTAATCATATTAAATAAATATTAACACTCAATTATATATATTATAACTTACGAAAATATGTTATACAACCCCTTTCATATTAATGGCAGTACCCCTTTTTTGGTTGCATATTTATACTTCATCTTGAGATTAAGCATAAAGGGATGGCATCTATATTTAAACAGCCTTTATAAACCAATAAATATGATAAATTTATAAACAAATTAATAAAATATAATCCTAAACCTGATTATCGCTTAAATTTGAATATCCATAATAATCTCTAAAAGTATAATTAATAAAAAATTGCAATATTTAATTTTGTATTTTCTCAAATATTTAGTCTATCACAAGCTTAATAATTTATATAACGAATTTATACCCATATAAATGAATCAAATAAATATAATATCATTATTCGTATTTAAAATATTAGTATATTATTATTGTCTATGTCGCTATATCATTGTAATTTTAGTGTTATAATTAATAAACTCAATAGAAATACTTTAAATCAATGTCGAAAATTATTTTTTCCAATGCTTTAAAATAAAAAGTTTTAGAACATATATATACACTTTAGTAAATACAAGATGTTTTAAATGTTGGAACATTAATTTATATAGGTAAAACAAGAAAAATATATAAAATAAAAACAAATTTATAGTTATATACTTTTTCTATAAAATATACACCATATAATAATTATATGACGTTTCATAAATCAAACAATATTTTATATGTATATGTACCAAATTGCTTGTAATTATTAAAACAGAATATAGGATGAAATATTATTAATATACTTAATATCTACATTTTAACTATTTTATAATATAATGCATTTTATAATTTCTTAATATATATAAACTATCAAAATTAATATTGGCAATATAATTTTATACCTTTATGGTAATTAAATCAATAAAAATGTATAAACGGTTTCTATGAATATGAATAAAATTTTAATAGAAATATAAAAAATAATAGTATTATAATGGAGGTTTAAATAATGTTGTATATATATAATACAACGTATTTTGTTATTAATATACACGCTTTAGTAAAATAACAAATATAATGGTTAAAATTTCTTAAATAAATAAAAATTTGTAACATGTCTGTTAATAGTTCTTATATATGATTAATCAAAAATTAACATTGGAATATAAAATTTCGATATTAAATTTTAATTATATATGTTGTCTGTTATTTAAATTAAAAGAGCAATATAATATTAATATTATAATTTATAATTACCTCTTCCTTATAGGATTTCTTCATATTAATTCTGATTATCCATTTCATTTACCAATTTTTGTTACATCTAGAAGTTAAATAATGGAATTTTAATATATATATTTAAAGAACCTTTTATTTATATTATAATATTATTTAATAGTATTGTATAGATCAATAATATTAATACATGGTAAAATTCAATTGCTTTTTGAACCCTAATTACAAATTTTTAAGTAAATTTTTTTTTTTATACCAGAAACAATTTTTTACTAATTAAAACGTTATTTTATAGAACTAAAATTGCTTATAATGAAGTGGAAAAAACATAAAACAAAAAAAACATAAACAAATACATTCGAGAATACATAATTGTCTTTAAAGCATAAGGAAAACGGCTACATTGTCATACATTTTATAAGTGTAATATTAAATCGTTACATTATATTTTAAATTGTAATAATTAAAAAAAATAGATACGCCAAATTACTATATAACTTTACATACAAATCATTTTATTAGAATTAATCCAATAAAACACTTATAAATGATCGGACAATTATTAAACTAATAATTCGAGATAGTGCAAACAATTATATAAAACAATACAAATATATTAATAACTTGATTTAAAAAGTAATACTAAAAAATAATAAATTATAGTTTTTTTATGCTATAATATTATTTTCATGAACAATAAACATTTTCATGTTTTAAAGAATAGACAAATAATATATTTTCGGTTAAAATTTTTGTTTTTTGATATGTGCTTTTCATTATTATTTTCTATGTTTATTATCCAATTTACATCATTTTAGAACTTATTATTATATTGTTTTATTATGATAGGATTATTTTCGTGTAGTTTTTTTATTTGAGAAATCCTTATTTGAAACATTATTGCGTGGAACTCGTTGTGCAAGCGGTCTATTCGGAACAGTAATGAGTGGAGCTCGCTGTGCAAGTGATTTATTCGGAGCATTAACACCTTTGAGTGGTTGATCTGCCGCAGGTTTGTTTGGAATATGTTGACTTGGGATTTTGGGGTCTGAAACGTGTCCTAAAATTTGTTGACTTGGAACTTGTTGCCCTATAATTTTTTGTTGTGTATCTTGTTCTCCTGAAACTATTATATGTGTATCTTGTTCTCCTGAAACTATTATTTGTGTAAATTGTTGTCCTGAAACTATTATTTGTGTAATTTGTTGGTCTGAAATTTGTTGACCTGGAACTTGCTGGTCTGAAACTTGTTGTCGTGTAATTTGTTGATCAATAATTCGTTGACTTGGAATTTTCTTATCTGAAGCTTGTTTATCTAAAACTTGTTGACCAATAATTCGTTGACTTGGAACTTGTTTACCTGAAATCTGTTTATCTAAAACTTGCTGACCAAGAATTCGTTGACTTGGAACTTGTTGAACTGAAATCTGTTTATCTAAAACTTGCTTATCTAAAACTTGTTGACCAATAATTCGTTGACTTGGAATTTGTTTACCTGAAATCTGTTTATCTAAAACTTGCTGACCAAGAATTCGTTGACTTGGAACTTGTTGACCTGAAATCTGTTTATCTAAAACTTGCTTATCTAAAACTTGTTGACCAATAATTCGTTGACTTGGAATTTTCTTATCTGAAGCTTGCTTATCTAAAACTTGTTGACCAATAATTCGTTGACTTGGAATTTTCTTATCTGAAGCTTGTTTATCTAAAACTTGTTGACCAATAATTCGTTGACTTGGAACTTGTTTATCTGAAGCTTGTTTATCTGAAGCTTGTTTATCTAAAACTTGTTGACCAATAATTCGTTGACTTGGAACTTGTTGACTTGGAATTTGTTTATCTGAAGCTTGTTTATCTAAAACTTGTTGACCAATAATTCGTTGACTTGGAATTTGTTTATCTGAAGCTTGTTTATCTAAAAATTGTTGACCAATAATTCGTTGACTTGGAATTTTCTTATCTGAAGCTTGTTTATCTAAAACTTGCTGACCAATAATTCGTTGACTTGGAATTTTCTTATCTGAAGCTTGTTTATCTAAAACTTGCTTATCTAAAACTTGTTGACCAATAATTCGTTGACTTGGAATTTTCTTATCTGAAGCTTGTTTATCTAAAACTTGTTGACCAATAATTCGTTGACTTGGAATTTTCTTATCTGAAGCTTGTTTATCTAAAACTTGTTGACCAATAATTCGTTGACTTGGAATTTTCTTATCTGAAGCTTGTTTATCTAAAACTTGCTGACCAATAATTCGTTGACTTGGAATTTGTTTATCTGAAGCTTGTTTATCTGAAGCTTGTTTATCTGAAGCTTGTTGACCAATAATTCGTTGACTTGGAACTTGTTGACTTGGAATTTTCTTATCTGAAGCTTGTTTATCTAAAACTTGCTGACCAATAATTCGTTGACTTGGAATTTGTTTATCTGAAGCTTGTTTATCTGAAGCTTGTTTATCTAAAACTTGTTGACCAATAATTCGTTGACTTGGAACTTGTTGACTTGGAATTTTCTTATCTGAAGCTTGTTTATCTAAAACTTGTTGACCAATAATTCGTTGACTTGGAATTTTCTTATCTGAAGCTTGTTTATCTAAAACTTGTTGACCAATAATTCGTTGACTTGGAACTTGTTGACTTGGAATTTTCTTATCTGAAGCTTGTTTATCTAAAACTTGCTGACCAATAATTCGTTGACTTGGAATTTGTTTATCTGAAGCTTGTTTATCTGAAGCTTGTTTATCTAAAACTTGTTGACCAATAATTCGTTGACTTGGAACTTGTTGACTTGGAATTTTCTTATCTGAAGCTTGTTTATCTAAAACTTGCTGACCAATAATTCGTTGACTTGGAATTTGTTTATCTGAAGCTTGTTTATCTGAAGCTTGTTTATCTAAAACTTGTTGACCAATAATTCGTTGACTTGGAACTTGTTGACTTGGAATTTGCTTATCTGAAGCTTGTTTATCTAAAACTTGCTGACCAATAATTCGTTGACTTGGAACTTGTTGACCTGAAATTTGCTTATCTGAAGCTTGTTTATCTAAAACTTGCTGACCAATAATTCGTTGACTTGGAATTTGTTTATCTGAAACTTGTTTATCTGAAGCTTGTTTATCTAAAACTTGTTGACCAATAATTCGTTGACTTGGAATTTTCTTATCTGAAGCTTGTTTATCTAAAACTTGCTGACCAATAATTCGTTGACTTGGAACTTGTTGACTTGGAACTTGTTGACTTGGAATTTTCTTATCTGAAGCTTGTTTATCTAAAACTTGCTGACCAATAATTCGTTGACTTGGAATTTGTTTATCTGAAGCTTGTTTATCTAAAACTTGTTGACCAATAATTCGTTGACTTGGAACTTGTTGACTTGGAATTTTCTTATCTGAAGCTTGTTTATCTAAAACTTGTTGACCAATAATTCGTTGACTTGGAATTTTCTTATCTGAAGCTTGTTTATCTAAAACTTGTTGACCAATAATTCGTTGACTTGGAACTTGTTGACTTGGAACTTGTTGACTTGGAACTTGTTGACTTGGAACTTGTTGACTTGGAATTTTCTTATCTGAAGCTTGTTTATCTAAAACTTGCTGACCAATAATTCGTTGACTTGGAATTTGTTTATCTGAAGCTTGTTTATCTGAAGCTTGTTTATCTAAAACTTGTTGACCAATAATTCGTTGACTTGGAACTTGTTGACTTGGAATTTTCTTATCTGAAGCTTGTTTATCTAAAACTTGCTGACCAATAATTCGTTGACTTGGAACTTGTTGACTTGGAACTTGTTGACTTGGAATTTTCTTATCTGAAGCTTGTTTATCTAAAACTTGCTGACCAATAATTCGTTGACTTGGAATTTGTTTATCTGAAGCTTGTTTATCTAAAACTTGTTGACCAATAATTCGTTGACTTGGAACTTGTTGACTTGGAATTTTCTTATCTGAAGCTTGTTTATCTAAAACTTGTTGACCAATAATTCGTTGACTTGGAATTTTCTTATCTGAAGCTTGTTTATCTAAAACTTGTTGACCAATAATTCGTTGACTTGGAACTTGTTGACTTGGAACTTGTTGACTTGGAATTTTCTTATCTGAAGCTTGTTTATCTAAAACTTGCTGACCAATAATTCGTTGACTTGGAATTTGTTTATCTGAAGCTTGTTTATCTGAAGCTTGTTTATCTAAAACTTGTTGACCAATAATTCGTTGACTTGGAACTTGTTGACTTGGAATTTTCTTATCTGAAGCTTGTTTATCTAAAACTTGCTGACCAATAATTCGTTGACTTGGAATTTGTTTATCTGAAGCTTGTTTATCTGAAGCTTGTTTATCTAAAACTTGTTGACCAATAATTCGTTGACTTGGAACTTGTTGACTTGGAATTTTCTTATCTGAAGCTTGTTTATCTAAAACTTGCTGACCAATAATTCGTTGACTTGGAACTTGTTGACTTGGAATTTTCTTATCTGAAGCTTGTTTATCTAAAACTTGCTGACCAATAATTCGTTGACTTGGAATTTGTTTATCTGAAGCTTGTTTATCTGAAGCTTGTTTATCTAAAACTTGTTGACCAATAATTCGTTGACTTGGAATTTTCTTATCTGAAGCTTGTTTATCTAAAACTTGCTGACCAATAATTCGTTGACTTGGAACTTGTTGACTTGGAACTTGTTGACTTGGAATTTTCTTATCTGAAGCTTGTTTATCTAAAACTTGCTGACCAATAATTCGTTGACTTGGAATTTGTTTATCTGAAGCTTGTTTATCTAAAACTTGTTGACCAATAATTCGTTGACTTGGAACTTGTTGACTTGGAATTTTCTTATCTGAAGCTTGTTTATCTAAAACTTGTTGACCAATAATTCGTTGACTTGGAACTTGTTGACTTGGAATTTTCTTATCTGAAGCTTGTTTATCTAAAACTTGCTGACCAATAATTCGTTGACTTGGAACTTGTTGACTTGGAATTTTCTTATCTGAAGCTTGTTTATCTAAAACTTGCTGACCAATAATTCGTTGACTTGGAATTTGTTTATCTGAAGCTTGTTTATCTGAAGCTTGTTTATCTAAAACTTGTTGACCAATAATTCGTTGACTTGGAACTTGTTGACTTGGAACTTGTTGATCTGAAATCTGTTTATCTAAAACTTGCTTATCTAAAACTTGCTGACCAAGAATTCGTTGACTTGGAACTTGTTGACCTGGAATTTTTTGGTTCACCGTAGGTTTATTTGAAACTGTATTTCTTGTTACGGAATGGCATATTGTATCTTTGTTTAAAACATTCACATTTGAATTTCCTGCAACATTAGTTCTATTTTTTCGATAATTATCATTATTTGTTCTGTTCACACCAGCATAATAATTCTCTGAAATTTTATTCGAATTATCTTGAGATTCATTATTATCTGATTCCAAATTTATTATTATAGTATTTTTTTCTTTATAAGTTACTTTTGGTCGACAATCCCAATTATTAGAATCTACAACATTTTTGTTTTCTGTATTTTTTATTTCATTGTTATGATTATCATTTGCATTTTCGTATACGTTGTCTGTTTTATGACTAGTATTATCATTATTTCCACATCCAACCTTTGATGCATCCTTTAATTTGTCGTAATCATATTTTTTAAAAGTTGCATAGTCATAATTTATTTCAATATCACTTGAATTGGTATCATCAATATAAGGAATATCATTATTTCCATGTCTAGCCTTTTCGGCATCCTTTAATTTCCTTTGATAATGTTTTTTAAAAGTTTCATAGACATCTTCATCATTACTTGAATCGCTACCATTATCACTTGAATCGCTACCATTATAACTTGAATCACTATCATTATAAATTAAATCGGTATCGCCAACACAATGAGTATAATCATTGTCAAATTTGCGTTTGTAAGTATATTCATTGTCACATTCACGTTTGTAAGTATATTCATTGTCACATTCACGTTTGTAAGTATAATCATTGGAACGTTCATTTTTGTAAGTATAATCATTGGTACGTTCATTTTTGTGAGTATAATCATTGGTACGTTCATTTTTATGAGTATAATCATTGGTACGTTCATTTTTGTGAGTATAATCATTGGTACGTTCATTTTTATGAGTATAATCATTGGAACGTTCATTTTTGTAAGTATAATCATTGGTACGTTCATTTTTGTGAGTATAATCATTGGTACGTTCATTTTTATGAGTATAATCATTGGAACGTTCATTTTTATGAGTATAATCATTGGAACGTTCATTTTTGTAAGTATAATCATTGGTACGTTCATTTTTATGAGTATAATCATTGGTACGTTCATTTTTATGAGTATAATCATTGGAACGTTCATTTTTATGAGTATAATCATTGGAACGTTCATTTTTGTAAGTATAATCATTGGAACGTTCATTTTTATGAGTATAATCATTGGTACGTTCATTTTTGTGAGTATAATCATTGGTACGTTCATTTTTGTGAGTATAATCATTGGTACGTTCATTTTTATGAGTATAATCATTGGAACGTTCATTTTTATGAGTATAATCATTGGTACGTTCATTTTTGTGAGTATAATCATTGGTACGTTCATTTTTGTGAGTATAATCATTGGAACGTTCATTTTTATGAGTATAATCATAAACTTTTTTATTTTCATCTACAGAAGCACCGTAATTTTCATCATAATATGGTTCGGAGTTCTTTTTCTCCGCTAAACTTGAATTATCATCATTTGATTTTGAATCATTTTCATCAGAATAATATTTTGAGTATATACTATTAGCGTGAAAATCACCCTGAGTATCTTTATATTTATTTTCTTCAGGTAAATTATTAGTAAAATCGTATTTATCAACAATATAGTTTCTTACTTCCTTAATTTGTGTTCCACAAGAATCCATATAACTTGATAAAAGATTTTTTATTCCTAAAATTTGTGATTCACAAGTATTTCTAAAAGAATCAATATTTTTCTTTACTTCTTCTATTGCTAATCCATAAGATTTCATATCTGATACATAATTACCAAAATTCAATAAATTATGATGAGCTTCTAGTAGGCCTTGGTTACGTTTTTCAATAGGAGCCAGCACTTTATTTCTTAGTTCGAAAAATTGACTTTCATAGTTTACACCGTCTTTATCAATATTGGGATATATCTTTTTCATAAAGCATATTTTGCGTTCATTAATACGTCCTTTAGTTTTAGGGTTTGTTTTATAAAATGAATAGATGGGATCATTATAAGTTCTCGCAAGTATATCTTTATTATTATTGCTATCGTATGTGTCATCTTCAAAGCATGATGCTAATATTCTTATTCTCTGTAAATTGAATTTATTTTTTACTACGATTTCACCATTGCGCAATGTAACGGGGATGTCCTAAAAAGGTAAAAGAAAATTATTATAGTTTTATTAATACTAATCGAAATAAAGAAACAACAAATGAGCAAATAACCACAAATATATTAAATTTCTTATTGCGTATTTTTGAGATTTTGCATTTTTATATTACATTAGTGAAATATCCTAATATCCATATGAAAATTAAGTTTAACAATCCAATTTTTATAATCAAGATTTTGTTAATCCTATTCTCGGATTTCATTCTCCTTCTGGCACACATCGGTTAAATATTAAACATATATAAAGGTATTACGTTTTTCAAATGGAAAAATATATGATATTTATATAATTCTTTAATAATCATTTTATATTAATTTTAAAAGATGCTCATTGTTGTATATAAAAAACATAAACTAGTAAATGTCCACAAAAGTATAAAATAATATAATATGAATTTATTCAAATAAATTTAATTTAATTAATGAGTATATTAAAATTTTGATAAACTAAACATAATTATAGATATTGCAAAATGTAAGAGTTTATAATTCATAAAAATATGCAGATTTCAAACATAATACAATATATAAAATTTATATACTAAAAACGAATGGTTAAATAATTATGATACAATTTCATGATCAAAAATACATGCAATGATATTAGCACCCGTATTTTTCTAAAAAAATTCAATTTGCATATCCTAAACAAGTATGCATCAACACATTTAATAATAAAACAAATATAATTTTATGGAATCGGGTTAATATTAAATGAATTGTTTTTATTTAATCATTAATATATTGCTCGCTTTTCATGCATAAAAAATGTAATGATCTAATTAAATGTCCAAAAAAATGTTTATACAAAACCATACACAATTTTGCGTGTTTTAGATATTTTATATAAAAAAAATATATATATATTTTTAATCTCATGACAAATAAGTGTATAAAATATAAAATATTTTTATTACCATTTTTAAATAAATTTTACATTAGATACTTAAATTCGTGTATTTTAATTGCCAAAAATAATTCGATTCAATTCCATACTCTAAAAACGCAGATTTGTATGGTACTATATTTTTTGTATTTATTTATTTTTTTTAAAATATATGCTTTATTTTTGTTATTAAGGATATAATATTATTTGAAATATCTTTACTATTATATTATTTTATTTTAGTTAGCTTTATAATAAAATAAGTATGTAATTGCATCTAACACCCAATTCTGAGGTATTTATAAATTGAATTATAGATTCATTTTTTTTTCTTAATCGAATATGATTATTTGTGATACTAATCATTAAAATAAGGTCAAATATATGGGTCAAAGATAATTTTCACTTTAAATATATTACATATGAATTATTTTTGGTAAACATTGTTTTTGAAAGCGTATATTCATAATATAATAAATTGTTTTAAATTTATTGAATTATAACGTAATAATCTAAATTTAGACTTTATGGTTTAATAAAAAAAAATATTCTATATTTTCATAATAATAAAACGAAGTTATTTTATTTTTTATTGTATAACTTTTTTTTTATTTACGACTTTAATATTTTCGTATCCATCCTCCACTTTCTGTTGATCTAATTATTTTATTTAATAATTTACTTTAATACTTAATTTTATAAGGATTAGAAAATTATAACCAAAATAATAAAAAATTTTATATTTATAAAAAATTCACCTGATAAGTTAAAATATATTGACTTTTTAAAATAATAAAAATGGGGCTAATAATGATTTTCGATATGATACATGTTTTAAATAAAAATACATGCAACGTTTATAAAAAATAATAATATAAGAACAACTTTGGATATAAAAAAATTGGCATAAGTAAATTTTAAGATATACATTCAAGGAATCAAATGATTTATATAATTAAATATTACATCAATTAAATATATAATTATCAAAGATACAATATAGCAGTAATACATATGCTAACTATGAATTTTAATATATGAAAAATATTATGGAATAATATCATAATATTTTACGCATTTTTAAACTCTATTAAAATAAAATTATACAACATAATTATTCAAATATAAACAAGAGAATAGTATTATAAATAGTATGCATATTTATAAACAATTGCATGCATAATATTAACCTTATGAAAATACTACTATAAATAATTTAATATATCCAATGTTTCATAGAATATATGGATGCGATAATATAGTGCATGTATATTATATATGAGCGATATGTAGAGATAGGCACATATCACTATATAACACTCACAATAAATAATAACAGTGTAACAAAATAATATTTTTTTTTTAAACATATGGCAAGTATTCGTTAATACTTACTTTAATACATTTTTTCATTCCTTTTCATAAAGTATTTAAATAAAACACTTAAAAGTAAATTATATTATACTAAATACGGTATACTCCATGTTAAAACACCCTTAAACTCATTGAGAAATTTTTGTAAGAAAAGACTCACCACCTTGATCAATGTAATTTTTTACTCATAAATGTACTTCATATATTTTAAGTTTTATTCATTTTTTTGTCCATTGATATTTTCATATTTCCATTTTGGATACCCTAATTATATATAAGACTCACAGTTCATTTGATATATCCATCTCATCGATGCTACTAACAAAATCTTCATTTTTTATTTCTAAATCGAAAAGACCATAATTATCATACTTTATAATTCGAAAATAGCAATCTCTGCCATTATGTGTTTCACAATTAATATTTTTTTATAATATGAATTACTGCTATTTGATAAAATGAGAATCATATTATTTAGACATACTTTTTTGTATATATTTTGAATCAATATCTTCTGTAGTATGTTACTCTTAGAATATGATAATTTGAAATGCCAATATCCTCAAAGTCTTCATTATTACCATTAAAGAAGTGTGCTTATTGGAATTTAGGAATGTATATACAACTATACTAATTTGAGCCAGAACCTCAGCATATTTGTAAAGCCTATTGCTACTAGCTAGCAATTTGAAATTGTCATAATTGTTAGTATCGTTATATTGATTAAAAGTAATTTTAAAACATTAAAGATAATATAAAACATATCTTCATTATTTCTTTTGAAAATATACTATATTTACAGACTCAACACTTTTTATTGTTATATTCTGAAGAGCTGAATCTTTAGGCGATGCCCATTTTTATCATACTTTCCAAAAGTTTTCCAATTTGGAGATTCCTATTCCAAAATTATTTAGTTTGATAAAATTGTCATTACTTGAGTTGTCTTTAGCATCATTGAATTCTTTAATTTTTTATTTTGTATCATATTTATCATTAGATTATTGAGTTATAAACAGTTTAGGCCTTTCATAGTTGTTACTAAAAATTTCGAAATAACTTCAAGGATTATATTGTGTTTAATTAGATTTTCATTATTTTAAATAAATGCAATTGTTAACTCTAATTCTAAGAATACCATATTTTTGATCATCTTTTGTATCAACATTATAATTTTGAACAATTCCATCATTAGAAAATTATACCATTTTGCTCATAAATTTGTTTGAATCTTCACCCTTTATAGTATTATTTCCAAAATTATCGATCGTTCCATATATACATTATTTCCATTATTATCAAAATCAGGACTTAATGAGCTCGGAGAAATTATTCTTCCATTTCATGTATCCCTGCTGTTGCTATTACCATCATGAATTGCGCAACTTGAATAATGAATTTACAATATCGCAATCAAATGACAAACCTCTTTATTCGAATGATTAAAATTATTATAATTATTATTTTAGTATTAACATCATTAGTGTTTACATTTTCATCATCTTTAAATTTTTAATTATGTCTTTTTAAAATAAAATATAATATATTTTCCTGATAGACGAATACTTATTTGTCAAATATCAGATATTTATTATGATGTTATAATCTTATATTAATTGTCAATATTTGTATTTTATTTGGTTTTTAATAGAAAATAGAAAACAAAACCAATAATAATAATAGAGAATATTATAGAATTTAATGAACCAATAAACAAAATTAAACTGAAAATTATTTTTAGAAAATAAAATGTTGCCAATGCTTATATTCTCAAAAATGTGAAAATTAATATTTATGTTAACCACCATCTTTATGTATATATTTTTTCGCTGTGTAAATACTCTGGTATTTTGTGTTTATAATTTTTAGTGCTCCTTCCCTTTTCCACATTGCGCCAATTAAATAAAATTATATATATTACAATAAAATCAGATATAATTTGAAGAAATTAAAAAATTTAATATATAATTTCATGAAAATATATAAGACAAATGAAAATCAGCTTCACGTTTTTATACGAATAATTAGTTGAAGGATTTTTTTTCATTGAACAGTAATATATATTTATTTATACATACATAAACAAACAGAAGTAAATGCTCCTTGAATAATAACATAATTTTGTATAAATACGTCTTTTCTATTTTTTATGTATACCCGTCTGTGAATATTGTTAAAATTTTGATATCACTTTGAAAGGAACAAACTTTCATAGTTGTGTGTTATTAATGCTTATTTTTTTTGCAACATATTTATTATATTTGATCTCAATAAACAAACAAATACATATTTTTATGCTATGTTCAAAAAATAAATATATAACCATTAATTATAATATTATTCCAAACAGTTTTCAAATTATATATCTCAAAATAGGCATTCGAGAACAGTACTGCTTTCCTAGCTCGCTGCTTTTTGGCTAGATTTTTTTATGTTATAATTTTTTTTTTTGGCTATTTAAAATTTTTTGAATATATCCACAAATTTTACAACATCATCCAAATATTCTTTGCTCTTCATATTCAATAAATATATTATATTTTTTCTCGGTACTTTATTTTACATCATATTAAAAGATGTTTACTTAATATGAAGCATATCGTATTTATTCATATATATATTTTTTTATTTTTTATACACAATAATTCTCATAAATGTTTACTTTTTTTTTTTTTCTTTTAACAATGTATTTACTCTTCGCTACCCGCGTTGTCAACGTAAAGGCACAAAGCGAAGGCATTATAAAGACTAAGAGCATAGAGATTAGTTATGATGAAAATTCAAGACATTTATACATCGATAGCATTAATAAGGAAAATTGCAATAAACAAAAATATTATATAAATGACCAATGTAAAATAGATAATTCCATGGAAAATAATTCTGAAAATTCGATAATATCATGTTTAAACGAAGACAAATGCTCTGATATATTGACATATATATATGAAAATAATGGAATGCGCATAGTTCATGAAAAGAATTATTACAAATTCCCTTTTTATGATAATTTAAGTTATGAAATAATGGGATGCAATAAAATAGTATATTTAAATAAAAATATAAAATGTGCATGTTGTATAGAAGATCAAAACAATGGACTCGAAGAAAACACAGAAGAGCCACTCATAGATTTAGCAAAAATAAAAATTGAAAATCTCTATAATTTCAAAGAATGCAAATGCATATTAAATTATCAATTAAAAAAAATTGAAATTATTAATTCTAACAAATGTGATAACTTTAATTGTGCAGGAGGATTTTGTACCATTCAATTAAATGGACAACCCTATTGTTCTTGTTTTGAAAATTATTATTTTGATAAAAAACTTAATTCATGCACAAAACACGAACAAAAAATTCAAAAGAATGATGATGATTCAGTACCCAAAAGTTTACTATCTGATCCAATAAATGATCCCCAAATTTTTGACCAGGCCGAGGATGCAAACAATCACAAATTCACTGGCCAACCTGAAGATACGTTAAAAAATAATGATGCCAATGTTTTAGTGCCAAACCATTTAAATAAAATAGTCCAAAACCCAAATCTTCAGGATTGCCAAGAAGGTAGATTAACAGATGAAACTTCAAAATTTAAAAAAAGGAACGAGAATAATGAGAATAATACAAAGGAAAATATATGCCTTAGATTAGAATGCTTTATTAATTCAAACAAACCCGAATGCGTTTGTTTAAATAAAAATGGAGATAAAATATCAAATAATATATTCGATGTTTCAAATATATCTGTCTGCACACTTAACGATATCAATTGTGATTATGGTATATGTAATAATATATTAAATAGGAATGAACTTGGATGTATTTGTGATAAAAATTACAAATATAATCCTTCATTAAAAACGTGTATTAGTTCCTCGAAAATACATATTTTTAATTTTATAATCTTATTTTTATTGTTTTTATTATCCTTTATATAACGTGAATTTCAAAAATGCATGTGTAAGCATTGTTTATCCATTTTAGCATACACTAAAATATGCTTTATCATCTTTTATTCCGAGGTATTCACTCAACAATATAAATACATGTATCGTTTTAAACTCATAAGAATATACTTATTCAAATTATTTTATAAAACACAAGAATGTGCTTAAATATGAAATATATATATGTATTATGCACCAATTTTTATGGTCTTAAACAGACAATATTTATTCCTTTAAATTGAGGAGTTGTCGACATATATGTTTACCAATTTTATTACAACCGTATGTATTATATACTAAATATTTATGGTTTTGCAATAATTAATTTTTTAATAAAATATTCCTTTTTATAATATAAAATTTGCCATTTATAAATAGAAGCAACATAAATTCATAACGAGTGCCGAATTCGCGGATTTTGCAAAGCACGAAATGGAATCAACATCATTAGAAACTAGCATTTTCAATAAATGAAAATATAAAATTTTGCTTTGTTAAGTATTCCAATGGACAGTACAAATACATGTCATTGAATGTACTCATACAGTTCTTTACATATATAATTAGCAATTTAATAATTTGCTGATTAATTCAACCATATTAGGCGTATGCTCTTATTTTTATTATTATATGAAACAATATTTCTTGTAAGGTATTCTAATACTTTTAACAAGTGCTGTTAATGGTAGTTAAAATAATAATACCACCCAATAATTTTTAGAATAAGCTTTTTAAGTATTACAGTTAATACATTCCTTATTATCAACTTGTATGCACTAATGTATGGTATTTTCGAATCAAGTTATTATATCAATATATTTATATTATATTCCTTTTTGTTCTATGTCTAACATTTTTTTTATTTAATACGTGTGCATAAAAATAATGAATTATAATCGTTCGGGAATATCTTTGCACACAATTTTCTGCATATATGCAACACTAATTTATGATAATTAAAAATCGCTGAACACAAAAATACGAAAAAAACAACTATTTTTTTCTTCACACTAACGTATTGAATAAAATTGTCAAATTGTCTTGGTTATATTTCTTTATTATTTTTTAAGCACTAAATTAGTCAATTTAAAATAATTAAATGCCAATTAAAAAGCATAATAACTTAGTAACGTGAGACAAAGATAATTTTCTTTTTTTATATATAAATTACAATTGCAAAATATAATAAATTATTCTCGAATTTTATTCTCATTTATTATTATTTATTTATTTTTAATGTAATTTTTGTAATAAATTTATATTATAGCTGCAATTTGCTAATGCTAATCCAATAAAAATACAAACAGCCATATACCATTTTGTAGGTTTATATGCAAATATTGTAATTATTAATAAAAGATATAGCTCTAAATATGAACCTTTCAAAAACAAGTAATTTGAGTTTATAATATAACCACACAAGTGAGTTAAACTGTGTGCCATATTATAAAATAAATAAGTAAATATATATAATTCTATGTTTCATGTATAAATTGATATTATATATATTACTTATTAGTTAAATTTTCCCCACACCAAAGTATTTTTAAATTAACAAATTGATAATTTAATCAAAAGAAAAAATATAATAAAATTATTGAAAACATGCTATTTTTTAATAAGAATCATTTATAATTTTCCATTTAATTTATGCAATAATTAAATATAATTTATATTTTTTTATATAGCCTCAATAAAACATCTTTTTGAAAATTACTTTACTAAGGGACTCACTTTTTTCGTTGTTCGCTTTTCCATAATAATATTTTAGATAAAAATTGTATAATTTTTTATTTATATCGCAAAGTGCATAAGTAAAAGCTTATGTAGTATTTTTTTGTTATGATAGCATAATGCTTGAAATTATAATAAAGTATAACCTTTATTAAATATTTGAATAGAACGAACATTTTTACATATCAACTTATGTACATAAAAAATATAATATATATGTTATTTATATATACAAATATATATATATAATTACATAAATGCTTATTTATAAATATTTTTTAAACTACCTTTTTTGTTCAATCTTTAAAAAAAGCAAACAAAAAACGCTTATTATTTAATTAACTCCTTATATTACTATAAATTATTTATTTTTGGCATATTATATCTTTTTTATTATATTATATATTTTTACCTTATGTTTTTTTGATAAATTGTAAAATCTTGTATATCAATTTTTGTGAATAAATTAATAATATATAACAGTAATAAAATGAGTTATAATGATGAAAAACGAAAATCAGAAGATCATGATCATAAGAATGACGGTAATTCATAATAAAATATAAGAATGTATATAAATATATAATTACATTAAAATTCATATACATAATTGAGAAAATATGAAAAGGAAACTATATGAATATACGTTGTAAAATCAAACTTATTATATTTATGTTATGTATTATTATGCATTTGTATGGTATAAGTACATTAGTAATATCAAGCATTAATAAGTAAATCCTATATTCATCAAATATATGAAACGATGTTATTATATACTGAAAATAATAAATGCCAATACATTCACATATTGTATTCGGTTTCATAGAATAATGTCAATGCAATTAGTATATAGAAATATTTATGTATACTCTACAACATGTGTAGCTGACTGCATAAAATAATACACATTATATATACTCTTCATATGCCTATTTATTTCTTTAATATTAAAATAACATGACTTTAAAATAATTCTGATCCAAAAAATCACAACAATTGAAAACCAATATATATGCATATGTGAATTTTTAATACTGTGCATGATTTTATTATTATAAAATATTATTTTTTATATTCCCTTTGTTAAATTATATACAGGATCAACTTTGTACGTATCAAACTTAAGCTCAAAAATAACAACCACAAAGCTACAAGATATATTTGAAAAATATGGAACTATAGAAAAATGCTACGTTATTAGTAACCCAATTACTAAGTAAAGACCAAACGCGCAAAAAAATCTTTCTTGTGAACTTAATTTCTATGAATTAGTTGTTTCATAATTTTTTTTGCAAATATATAAAATCACACATTTTTTTTACCATAATACAGAGAGTCGAGGAATTTTGGGTTTGTTACATTTAATTCATCTGCTGATGCAGAAAATGCTATGAATAAAGCAAATAAAATGGATATAGAAGGTTATTAGCAAATTCAATAAAAGCGAAAAAAATATTTATATGCATGTTCGTGTAGTGATATATATATTATATGAATGCACAAATTAATGTATTTGTTTCTGTAATCTGCCTCTACACTAATCAATGCTTAAACATAATCAGAATAAGAGTTGCAGTAAAATGCTTTCATACAAGTTTCAAATAAAATTGTATACAAAAATACTATTTATTACTATCGCACATATATGTATCAGTGTCAAATACATGCAAAAAATACATAATATAAATAAATAGCTATACAAATTTGTATACTTTGAAATAGTGTAAATCGAATACATGACTAAATATTTTATGCACTTCATATATGCTAACAAATATATATGCATATGCTCAATTTGTCGGATGTGTTTTTATAAATATCAAAAAAATATTTGGAACAAAATTAAATAAATATTCTGCCTCAATTTTTTTAATAATAGGAAGAGTTATTAACGTAGAAATAGCCAAAAGAAATGAGCCACATGAGCCAACTCCTGGAGAATACAAAGGAGTACAAAGTAAGTATTTGCTGCAATAATTCTTACTAAAAATAAAATTTATACTGATTTTTTTGTGTTTTTTTGGAGGCATTACTATATTAATGCATGAATATATTATATATTTTTTCCATACATAACCTAAATAAAGATATGATGAAGAGGTATCCAATGCGACATGACTATTACGGAAGGAGATATGATCCACATTTTGATAGGAGAAAATATGATTCAAGAAGGTAAATTAAGCATATATATATTCATTTTATCAAAAAAAATTATAACTTATTAGTATAATCTTCTTATGTGGATAATTATATAAAATATTAGTTTCTTGTAACATCATATGGTGTTACACATTTTCCATTTTAACAAATTATATAATTTGAATTATGTATATATAAATATATCCATTATATAATAATATTTATATATATTAATATATTTCTTGCGTTTTCTCTAGGCCTAATCCCTATAATCGAGATTATGGAAAAGGATACGGATACAGGAATACTCCCTTTAGGCAATATGACAAATATGCTAGAAATTCTTATGATCATAGGCATTATGATCGACGATCTATAGATAATAAATATCATAAAAAAGGCGATTATTATAAAAGGCGTTCAAAAAGTAGTGATATTGAAAAAAGATATTCAAGAGATGATAGTAGAAGAAGAAAAAGATATGATAGAACTAGAAAATCCACAAGTGTATCAGGCAGTGAAAGACGCCGTTATCGAAACTCTTCCCTGGATAGGTAAAGTTGCACATCTTAATATTTTCTCTCAATACATTTCTTTTCTCCCTTAATCAAATGCCAAATAACTATTAATCATAGATACAATTATAGTAGTTATAACTTTTATAATCCTTATTATTGCATGCTTTCCCCTTTTTAGGAGTTCATTCCAAAGACGAAAATAAAAATTTTAACTTATGTTAAATGAAAATTCTTTTAACATTTGAAATATTATATATAGAGTTCTATATTTTTTATTATTTAAACTTAAACAATTTTCCGTTTTTTCAAATAAAAAACAAAATAAAAATAATATAAAATTAAAAAATTAGCATTTGAATATTTCATAAAAATATCAAATTTTAAAATTATAATGCACTTATAAATATTTACACATTTATAAACTCACAAAAAATATATTTAAAATTTTTTTTAAATTTTAATTAAAACAGTAATTATTATCTCATGTAATAGTATCAATGGCAGAAATAAAATATCAATAGTCATCATATAGCAGCGATAATTCATACATATTTGTGCACGTTTCATTATCAGTTATTGTAACAGAATGGCAAATTTTATAAAACATCTATGAAATAAATACTATACTGTATTCATTTTTTTTAAAATATAAACGATACATCTTACATTTGGGTTAATTTACATATATCCATCGTCATATCTCCATCTTTTTAACAATTTACTGTAACTACAAAAAAAATAAGGCCAAAATAGTTCAAAATAAATAATACTTATAAAAATGTGAAGCAAAAAAAGTATTTCTAAAAAATTTATTCCACAAAGTATTTACCAAAATATATATATGAATATCTTCATCAATAATACTCATTAAAAAATATATGCCACAACATAAAAATATAAACAAAATAATCATTAATGTAAAAAAGGTCTAAAATAAAAAAAAATTCACAAAGTGCCTCATATTTCATAATGAGCATACAAATAAATAAACAAACAAATGAATGAACAGATGGAAGACATGTATATTCATTCTATATCTAATTTATTAAAAAAATTTTACTTGAACATCTTTATAGGCAATCCCGCTTTTTGTCTACAATAATTTTCACACATTTGCAACCACATCATTAATTCGGCCCTGGTGTTTGCCCTATAAAAATATAAAATGTATGTTTATATAAAAGAAACTTTAATTAAAAAGCTATGAATTATTCTATTTTAAATGCCATTATTATTGATTATGGTTTATAAAAATATGATATTCTCAAACTTTACGGTGATAGAAAAATATGCTCATATGCACAAAATCAAAAACAACAAAATAGATAGATAAATAAATAAATAAATAAATAAGTAAAGGCTATAGTATCTCTAGTTCAAGTTATTGGCAGACAAAAAAAACATAGTGTAAAAATGAATATGTAATTCTTCTACTTATATATTCGCTACCTTATTGGATGGATTTGAGAAAATTCACCGAAACAATTTTTTCCCTTTCCTCGTATGCACTGTTCTGGGAAATTTGAATAAAAAGAAGTAACATGCTCTTTTTCACTCTCTAAAAAATTTTCATTTAAATATGCAGCAAATACCCAAAACAAAAACCATTGGCTATGACAAGGATGCTTAACATTATTTGAATTTAAGCTTTCGTCAAATAAGTAAAAGTTTTCTTTTTTTATTTTTTCAATATCACTTTCATCTCCCATATTATGTTCTTTAATATTCATTTCACTATTTACTTGATGATTTTCTTCAATATTATTATTTTCAATGACATTTTTTTTATTTGTCAATAAATTATGTTGTAATGTGAAATCTTTTTCTCTTTTGTTATTATCATCTTCGGAATATTTATTTCCATATAATTTTTTTTTGGTATTATCACGTTTTTCAAATATATTAAAAGACAGTTGGTTGCCCATTACGCTTGAATATGTATTTTTTATTTGGTTTTTAATTAAGCCGAAAAAACACTTATTTATAAAACATTATAATTTGAATAGTTTCCAATATACTTAGAAAATAATGTAATGTATAACGCATTCACCCCGAATCATCACAATGGCTACTAACATATATATATATATATATGGGTATGTGTTACAAGCTCAATAGTTTATCTTCCTTTCAGCTTTTTTCCGTTCTCTTAAATTCCCTTTTCACCAATATTTTAAATATTAGCATTATACTTTTCCTTTTTTATTGTTTTGATTGTTCCCTTCCTTTAGTATACAATTTTCATTATCAATTTTGTGTATTATTTTGCCACATAAAATTTCTATTATAATATTTTTACAACGATAAAAAAAATTAAAGATCGAAATAAGAAAAACATAAATTATATAAATTTATTTTATTGGTTTTTGATTGCTCATAATTTCACAAAAAATATAAATTCTTCATAATTCGTCCCTTCTTTTGCTTATTAATACATATGTGTGAATTATATGCATAATTTAAATCATAAAAAAATGTATCTATATATATAATAATTTTTTACATAATGTGCTATTTAAAAAAAGTTACATTTGTTTATTGTAGTTTTATTTATTATAGAATATAATTACATTGGAGAAAGATATAAAATAATATTCCACAATTTTTCACAAATGAAGAAATTCAAGAATATTAATATTTAACTTTTTTTTGTAAAAAAAAGCAAGAAAACTAAACAACGAACATTTGCATGCTTATATTCCCCCATAGAATTATCACCAATTAAAAAACAAAAAAAAACTTATAATACACAACGAAACACCCGACATATATTAGCAAATCACAATCTTATAGGAAACATGCACAAATAAAACATATATATAGGGCCTATCATTTATTTAATTATAGAAATATATAACCAAACTGTATTATAATGCGCAAATTTATAAAAATGATTGATTATTTGACATAACAAAAGTAATATTGTTGAATGATGGAAAGGGATAGCTAATGGAAATATTTATTTAAACTACATGTTGCCCCCATATCAACATATTAGCATTTTATCATACTAAATAAATTATCAAATGAACGCATCGATATATTAGTAGTTTATATGATTCATACACTCTTTAATTGTTTTGTTCCATCTGTTACCCTTTACACACCCCAAAAAGCATAATGCCTTATTCAAAAGATGCCACGTATAAACCCATTGTTATTATTTTTATCATATTTTTATTTTTCACGCAATTTGTTATAATTATATGCAATAAAAATAATATATTGAGGGATACACATTTTCTGAAGTATAAAAAAGCATTGCATCTGCAACCAAAAGATAAAAGGAAAACAACAGCATACTTTACTTTTATATACCCATATAATAAACTATACATAAGAAGCAATGAAAAAAATCATAAATTAAATGATGATCTTAAAAATATAATCTTATTATTTGGAAGGATAGCTGAACCGTACTATCCTCATACAATAGAGCAGTTTAATAATTTTAAAGAGCCATACAGCAAATATATATATACGGATAATATATATAATTCAACAAAATGGGCAAATGTTTTTAAGGATAATGAAAAGGTTAATAAAAAACAGTTTTATCAAAAAATATGTCAACTTAAATTTAAATGGCCAATTAATGAAGATGAAAATATCACAGAACATGATTTTTACAACTTAGTAATAGAAAGATGTTTAAATAATATTAACATAATACGGAACAATATACACAACTTAAAAACCCTTTTTATACAAATTTTACAAAAAAAACAAATATATAATGAAACTAATCCATATAGATATAATAATGAAAAAGACACATTTATCGAAAAGGAAGAAATATCACGTGCTCAAGATTTATATAACAAATGGGAAAAGGAATTGTTTACAAGTTCTGCACCAAATGAAGAAGGTATCTCATCATCAGAAAAAAATGTGCAAATGCAAAACGACATGAAAATGAAAATGATGGAAGAATTATATAAGTTTAATTTAAGTGACATGTTTAAACAACATAACAGATCCTATACTAGGTTACTAGTTAATGAATTGTTTACTAAAGAATATCCATCAAAAAGGATAACAGATATGTTTTTATATTTAATTTTTCAAAAAGATATAGAAGGATTTTCTTATGAAGAATTTATAATGCATCTAAATATATTAGGAAAGAAAATATTACTATATAACTGCAACCATGACTCAAATATATATTTTGATAGTTTTTTTTTCTTAATGAAAAATGAAATTAAAAAAAAGTCAAATCATATTAAAAAAAAAACACAGATTCCTTTTTCAGATTCTAAAGTTATGAAGACAAAAAAGCATTATACTATTAATAAAAACGCATATTGTGATAACAAAAATCAAATCAAAATTATAAAAAATAAACCGAATCATAATATTATATCACAAACAGGAATGAAAAAAAAAATAAAGTCACACCAAAATCCAATTAAAATAAACCAAAATACCACAAATCAGGTATTGGGAAAAGATAAAATGCAAAACTGTGAAAATTGTGATAAAATAAAAAATATAAGCAACCAATCAAGTTTTTTACTACCACAAAATTTAGACAATCAAATAGACATTGATCACAATGAAAAAACAAAGAAAAACATTCAGAGAAACACACAAATCAGAAAAAATTGTTTAAAGACTAAACTAATTTTTATAGTTAATTATATTTTAAACACGATCAAAAATATTTTTTAAAAAAGCAATATTTTTGATACTATTACATATCCCTAGGCTAACATTTATTACTCATTTTAAACATATATACTCCTATTTAAAAAACTTATATTTGTGTTTAATAAAAAAAATATAATGTGTACAAATTATATCCTATTAAAGCAGTTAAGAGTTGATCTACCAAAAGCAGCAAAAATAGTATTTTATTGTATTCCTTCTTAAATGCAATAAAGAAATTCCCATTTTTTTGTATTCATTTTTCCCTTAGTATGAGTACTAAGAAATTTAAATAATTTTATCTTTTCTTACTTTTAGTCTTTTTTTATTGCCATTAATTTCTTTTATTAATATTTATAATTAATTTTGTTCATTAAATAAAACATTATATTAAGGTTCGTTACAAACTTTTTATATTATTTTTAATGCCTATATTTAGTGAATGTTCACATAATTTACACATTTATGTAATATATATATATGTATGTAACGAGTATTGTATATTTGTTTACCATATTTTTAATTCTTTAAAATATTTTATAAAAATATATACACATTTATTCCCTAAAATACACATGCCATTTACAGATATACCATTATATCAAGTATGTAATTTTTGCTCATGTACTTTTTTCCCTATATATATATATATATCCTCTGAGTCATTAAATGTTTTGTTATAAAAATTGTACATTTATTACGATTTTCGTCTTGATTTTTATTTCTTATAAAGTTAAATAAATCAGAGATTAAAAATTATAAAACAAACAATGAGATATATAAAAATAGCGCTTTAAATAATTTTTATTATCAAAATATAGACCATTTTACACAAAAATTGTAAATTTCCCTCATCCCCATTTTTTTATTTCAAAACATTATTGTCGTCATTACAAACGTTATTATAGTTAATTTATTATTATTTGTTTTTGTATTATTTTTTGGTATGAATCGATTCAACATCTTCCATAGGGTGAAACTTAAAAAACTTAAGGCCTTTATTTATTACTCCTTAATGTATTTTTTTGTTGTAATAAAGTATTACACAAACGTGCGTGTTAATTACAATGATTTATTATGTTTTTTTAACTTGTTTAACAATAATATAATAATCTATGTTTTATGTAAAATCCTCATGAAATCCCATGTAATTTTTTTCACTGTTTTAAACAATTAATTAAGAAAATAAATTAAGTACGAAAATTTCATAATTATTATTTTTCTTATATATTTTGTTTGCAAGGATTAGCACTACATATAAGTATATAAGCTTCCTTGTAAATTCGTTTCATTAGCTAATTCTCCGTCCTACTTATTTATTTTTTATTATTTATTTTTTTTTAATGCACATTATATTTTTACTACTATTGCTAAGCATTATTTATATGCTATCATATTTATTTATATATTTTTTATGTGTTTTTTACACCTTTTTCATCATTTTTTTAATATATATAAATATATTTACATTCGTTGATTTTTTACAAATATAATCCCAAATAATATTTATTCATTCGTCCTTTTTTTTATTTATATTCGTATCTATATAATTTCACATTTTCTTTGTGAATAATCTTTATATGTGTGTTATGCCTGCATATATGTTATTTTTAATGAAATATTTCAAATATACACGTATTTCCTCGCATATTTCGTGTGATTACATAGCGATTTGATTTTCTAATTAAAAGTACTACATGTTAAAAATAAGCCACAAAAATGATTGGTAAATTCATTTCCCAAACATATGACAAAGTAAAAAATAATGCTGACAAAGTCAGGTTACATGTAAGTATTCAAGCAATAAAAGCGAAAGAAATTTTTGGATCTGTAAAGCCAAATACTATTGATGACCTCGAAGTATTATTAAATTTGGAACTTCAACAAATCGATTCCGCAGAAGCGCTAGTAGAAACATATAAAAAATGGATATACAATTTATCTCAATCTGAGGAAAGTGGCTGCATAAGATACTATAAAAATATTAATAGGAATAATGAACAAAATATATCAAATGGAATAAGACAAAATATTAATCGCTCATTTAATAGCAATAGTTCCTTTGAAATAAAAAAAAATAAAGATTCACCTATAGCATCACCTATCGTAAATTTTGATTCACTAAATAGTTACAAAAGCAATAACAGCGAACAAATTAATACACATGATAACAATATCAATACAGTGCAGGTAGAAGGAGCATTTTGCGAAAAAAAAAATAGTATCGAAAATTCAAGTGTTTCATCAAATCCATTACATGATAATTTTAATACTACAACCAGTATTAGTGATACTACAAATAATAAAAGTGATAATGACAATAATAATAATAATAATAATAATAAAACATTAAACACTTGTCAAGAAGAGATTTCTTTAAAAAAAAAAGATTCATTTGAAGAAAACAAAAAACAACACCAAATTGACACAAAACAGCAATACAAAAACAAAAATAATATTAGATCAAACCACTTAAATTCTGAATCAATGACTAGAAATATATATCATGATTGCTATGGATATAATTTCAAAGAAATTTTTTTAAAAAGTAATATATTGGAAAAATCTATTAGTTTAATAATAGAAAAAAGAAAAATACGATTATCATTAGTTGGGCCAATAGAAAAAGACGATTTAGATAACCCACGTACTACTATATTAAATATGTTTAAACATTGCTTAATAGGAAATGAAAAATTGCATAAAAATATTTTATTCATTATATTAACAACAGATCAACTGTTTGATAATCATAAAGAAATATTTTTAGAACTTTTTAGTATACTTAAATATGATTATAAAGATGTATACTTATCTAATATAAGAAAATTGGTGTCATCTGAAATTGTTTCACTAAAAAATAGAATTCAATCCTATGATAATGAATATTCACTTCCTAATAAACTATCGAACATAATTAATAATACCCCCCAAATAAGTGCATCTTATATTGATTTAGATAAATGTACAAAATATTTATATTCAACTGGAAGTTTTGAAAGTTTATCAAATGAACTAGTTTTTGACGATAATAAAAAATCTCAAAAAATACAAGAAAATTTACTACATCAAGATTCTACATCTCGCCAAGAAACTCATACAGACAAAGAAAATCTACATTCCGTTGCGCAAGCCAAACAAAAAGATAAAATAGCACATTCAATAGACCCACAAAAGACAAACCTCAATAACATGACAGAAGAAAATATTGTTCAAAAAGGAAGTACAGACAAAGAAGAAGGATATATTGACACAAAATATGAAAAATCAGAGAAATCTGCATACAAAACAATAGATTCTTTGGATGAGGAAAGAGAACATATCGAAATTAATAAAATACAACAAATAAAAATTTTAGCATCTTCTAAATTATTAGAATTGCACAAAACAATCGAAAATATATTACTCTTATCAACTAAAAACCGAGAAAAACGAAAAGACGATATTAAAATAAAATTAGAAGAATTAAAAAAAATTATGAATGTTTGTAAAAAGGATTGTGAAGTAATTCTTAGCGAAACCGAAGATTCAAAATTACATTTAGAAAATATATATGTCAAAGAATTAAATATAAGAAATGATCATATTAAAAAAGCTCAAGAAAATATAAATAAAATCGAAAATGATATAGATGAATTGACAATAAAAAAAAATGAACTATACAAAGAATATCAAATCATATGTAAAGAAATTAATATGAAAAATAAAGAATTATCAGAACAAATGTCAATATTATCTTTATATAAAAAAGAATTAAATGACACAGAGCACAACTATTTAAATAAGTTATCCAATACTAATAAATCAAAACATATGAATCAAGAAAGAAAATTGTATATATCTAACTTAGATATTATTTCCGATGAAATATTAAAAGAATATGAAACATCAGATCATTTAGATACAGAAAATTTATCCTCAAAATCAAACAAAATTAAAATACCTATTGTGTATGTAGTTACAAAGCACCTAAATTATTTAAAAGACAAATTGTTTCTTTTAGATTTATTGTTAAAATTTTATCTCAATAAAATTAATGAACAATTAAAAAATAAACAAAACTCAGAAATATTATTTCCAGAAAATAAAAACGCTATTCATAATGACCACAATACTGATCGGAGTAAAAAAGAAAGCCTAGAAAATGATAATGTTCAAAATATCAATAATGCCGAAGAAAAGAAGCCGCGGTTTGGTTCTTCTTTACATTATGATGAATACGAAAGAAAAAAAAAAATTATCAAATATAAAAATTCTTATTTTAAAGTTATTGAACAAATTAGTAAAATATGGATTACTATACAAGAATTTTATGATTTAAATAAAGAACAAATTGACCAACAACAAGACGAATTGAAACAATCTGCCCATTTTATTTATAAACAAAGTGATGAAATATATAATTCTATCAAAATATTTATAACGGAAAACAGTTCCCTTATGTCATCTATTTCGTGAAAAAGAGAAGATATATATATAATTATTGTAGATATTTTTTATTTTATATTCTCTATAAATATGCCCAATGTTGCTATTATTTTATATTATATTTGGTAATTATTTATCGTGCTAATTTTTCTTTTTTTATATTATACACACCTTCAAATCACTTTTAGGCGATTTTGCCTTTTTTCTTTTTTTTTGTAAATAATATTTACTCTACATTTTCCGTAACACATATTTTTAGTTTAACGCAAAAATTGTTTTATCTAAAATTCTATGTAGAATAATAAAGCACTTGGAGTTAATAAAATAACGTGTTTTATTTTAATGGTAGATGAAAATAACAAATATTAAAAAGTCCAATGAAAAAAAATAATATATAATAAACTTTCTTTTTATTTAAAATGCCTTTAAAATTAATTAAAATTATTCACTATACCCCCTCCTAAACGAGCTGATATACATTTTTTAAGATGAAAACATTATTGCATTACTTATACATACACATATCTATACATGTATTTTAAATACTCACTATCAAGTGTATGCGCAATTGTGTAACGCATATATACACACGCGAATGTAAAAATATATATTTTTTTTAACATTTTTATTTGCCCAACTTTTTACATCTCAAGTTTCCATTTCATTTGCAAAATATATTAATTTTTATAGAAAGGAGAGAAAACAAATAATAATAAATTAACGTTAAATTATAAGAAAAAAAATAATAATACACATAAATAAAATATGAAAGTATATAAAAAATAAATATTTTTTTTGTTTATTTTTTCACTTATCTTTTTATTGTGATCTGTTATTCCTTTTCCTTATTCGTGCTAAAAACATCCATAATACATAACATATAAAAAGTAAAATAACGTAGTAAATATAACATTAAAAAGGCAATGAGATATTATTATAAAAACGAGAAATAAATATAATAAAAATAAGTTTTTTCTCAACAAATACCACATAATTCCAAATACTGAAGGGTTTACATAGTATTCACACTTAATTTCATATTAACAAAAAATATCAATCGAAATAATCATTCTCTAGCATCCCGAATCAAAATATAGTAAAATAATAAATATGCTCCAAATGGCATTTTAATACGTTGAAAAGCGTACACCATTTATAATATGAAAAAGACGAATAAAACAGGAAATTTATCTTTAAAAAATAATAATGATAACTCTTTAAATAAATGCCCCAATTATTTTAATATAAATAAAATTAAAGAATTATATAATTTCCAAAATGATGACTATGAAAAAATTTTTAATATCTCCGGAAAAAACACACTTGGGACAAGAAAAAGAGATAAACTCGGTGAAAGAAATGATATATTATTATCAAAAAGTGGAAATAATATGATAATGCAAAATAAAAAATTAAATGATGCTACAAAATCTGCTAGAATTACAAAAGGGAATCGAGCAAACTCATCTGAAAACATTACAAATGAATTTCCTCACTCTAATGAATTACACACATCTATGTCACAACAGGTATTTACTAATTTCAACTCCTCAAAAATTAAAAAAATCCAAAGTAGCAAAGAAAATAATTCACAAACAGTTCATAAAAATAAAAAAATTAAACTAAACAATGTTTATGATGAATCATACTTTTTTAATAATTTTTTGGACAAAACACCAACGAAAAACATGACCAATAATAATATAGATACACATGATCAAGCTTATATAAAAAGAAGTAGTAAAAAAAATATACAAAGAAATAAAAGCAATGACTCAGCTACTAATCCTAACAATCTATTAAACAAATATGATTTCATTCGATATATATGTTCTCCTACTAAAATTGCATGCAATGATAATAATGAAAAAAATAAATATAATATATCGAATAAACAAAAAGATATAACTGATTTACAAAAAATACAATATTATAATAAAAAACGCAAAATAACACACACTGAAATTATCACTAATTCTGATTCTAATGCTCAAATTATTAATCATAATAATAAAAACCAAAACACACTTTATTATTATATTCAAACTGAAAATAATATACCAAATAAATTACCAGATCCAACAAAGGGCTATATTAAATATAAAAATCATATGCCTATAAATTTCCCTATTGATATCCAGAAAAATTCAGCTGACGAAATTAACACAGATGTAGAATCAAAAACACCTTCAAAAAAATATAGCAATACATATCAAGATGATTTTCAGGATAGTAATAAGAGAACACCAATAGATCTAAACAGTACAGAATCCATAAATAGGCTAAAAAAAAATTTTTTTATAAACAGTAAAAAAATTTTTATAAATGATTTCAAAAAAGACGATACAAAGGATAAAGCAAAAAATTTCGATATGAACAAAAATGAATCCGAAAAAAAAAATATATATTATAATTTAGGTAATTATGAGAATGATAAAAATGTCAAACAATCCCAACCTATTCATGATTTCAATAATTTAGAAGGAATTGATTATAATAGTGAAAATTTCAAATATGCTGGAAAAGACGATAATTCAACTTTTTATAATAATATAATTAATTCAGACAACAATGAGCAAGATTGTGATGACAATAATCATGATGAGCAATATTATTTTTGTTATTTTAACAAATTTAAAGAAAATAAGAAAAAAGGTTATAATATTTCAAAATCTTTATATAGTTATTTAGATCTCCCCTATAATTGTTCTAAATATGAAATCAAAAAAGCTTATAAAGACAAAATAAAAATTCATCATCCTGACAAAGGAGGAGATATTAAACAATTCTTAGAAATAAAATTGTCTTATGATATTTTAATTGATGAAAAAAAAAGAAAAATGTATGATAAATATGGAAACACTATACTTGAATTATTAATGAGTGAAAACTTTAACGACTATAATATATCATCAGATGAAAAAAATTACGAGACAGAAAAAGAAGATGAAGAAAATGAAGAAAATGAAGAAAAAGGAGAAGATATTGATGACGAATCTTTAAGAATATACGATTTATTTGTACAAAAATATAACAATGTTTCATATCTTCATAATCGAGGAAGTCTAAAAATTAACAGAAATCAATATAATCAATTTCAAAAATTAGTTTATCATTTTTTTAATAATCAGCAAAACTGTATATTTAAAAATATATTTTATATATATCCTATTTATTCTAAAAATATTCCCCCTTTTGGTAAAAGCGACGCTTATAATAGTAACAATAAAAATAAAAATAAATATACTAACATAAATGATAGTAAAAATTCTACAAATAGTTTCAATGAAATTAATTCTGAATATGATAATGATTATGCAAGTATAAACAAATCTGGTGAATACATCGAATATAATGATAAAGATGATTATACCCAATCAAACGATAGCTTATTCGAAAACTCATCGTATTTAGATATAGGAAAAGAAATTACAATTAATGATATAATAAAGAAAAAAAAACGTATTAACATATTTGAAGAATTAAATTTGCATTTTAATAAATTTTACAATGATTCTATAATTCAAAAAATAAATAATTCTGAAAAATTTATAAATACCTCTCAAAATTTACATCATAAAATACCACACCCTCATACAAATAAACCTCTTGAAACACAAAATAACGATACTACTACTTTTGTGAAAGACAATATTTCAAAAGCTGTAAACTATACACAATTTCCACATAATGACAATACGTACAATCCTAACGATTGTTATGAAAATAAATACAACTTTTTTAAAGATATACAAGTATCTCCAATTAAGTACAAAATTATTAACGAAAGCACTGATAAGGATGTTGATTTTTTTTATAAATGGTTTGATTTTTTTTTTAAAAATGATATAGATAAGCCACCCCCAAATGATCAGAACATTCAGGAAATTCAAAAAGAAAACGAATTATCAAAAATGAAAGAAACCAAAAAACAAGAAAAAGAACAATATAATCTATATTATGAAGAAGGCAAAAATATCCCACTTTCGAACAAATGTCTAGTACAAAATTTAAATTATAAAAATAAAGAAAATCAAAATGATAATACATTCCCACAAAGAAATATATACACAGATCAAACCTCATTATCCTCGAAAAATAAGGCAAATAAAACAAATAAAACAAACGATTTTAACACACAAAAAGAAGCTATAGCATTTCAAAATAATAATATATACAATATGAACAACGCTCATATAAATAAACCTACAGAATATACCCCTTTTAAAAGTAATCCTAATATGTTCCAATTTTTTAGTCAAAATATTCAATTTTCTCCAGACACTTACAAATATGAATATCCTTATAGTCATTCATATAGCATTAATAAATGTGATAGTAGCAAGCATTCAACTTCGAATAAAGAAAATATAAATCCATATTCTTACAATAACAATTTCCCAGTAAATTCATGCTACCAATATATGTCTGATTGCAAAAATGAAATTTTACAAAAATCATTTTTTTATAGTAATCCTTGTTACAATAATATGCACTCAAATGTATCATCGCCTAATTTATATACTCCAATAAAAATCTATGATAAAAAAAACACACAAAATTCTGATAATATCCCCATTGCATATAGTTGTGAAAAAACAAAAGATGATATATTGATAAACATTGAAGAAAAATATGGTTTCAATTTACTCAAAAAAAATGAACAAAAGATTAAAGACATAACATATGATTTTAATTATATTTATATAGGACATAATGTTAAAAAAAAAAAAAAATTTCTTCTATTTATAAAAGAAGAAAGCATAAAAAATTTTCTAAAAATAAAATTATTGATTCATAAAATAAAAAACAAGTCAAATTTAAAGCACATATCGTTATTTCAAAAGGAAATTGATAAAATTATTAAAAATATAGAATATATATTATTATTCGTAACATGTAAAGACGAACTAATACCTTTAACCGATTTCTATTTGTTGGATAAAAATGGATATTCAAAGGAACATTATTGTATACCTTTACACATAAAAAAAAATAGCATAATATTAAGGCCAACTTATTTTCATTTAAAATGGGTTATATATACTCTACAATCATTTATCCTTTTTAATTTGTTTTTTCAAAAAATTAATAAATATATGTGCTCCTTCCCATTTTTTAATTATAAATATAACTATTTTAAAAATTTTATCATATCTGAGCAACAAACAGAGAAAGATGGTATTTCAAACACATATATTTTCTTTCATAATTATATTATCAAAAATAAACATAAATATATCAAATATTTCCCACACAAACTAAATTTATATCTTAAAAAATTGGAACCCATAACTCCACCAAATGGAAAATATATACAAATTAATTTATCTCCCCTTTTTGTGTTGACACCTTATAAAAATTTTGATCTAACCGAGTATTGAGACGACAAAAAGAATTAAGACATATATTATCAAAACCAAAATAAATATACCAGAGAATAATTCATATGCATGCTAGCATCATTAAAAATATTCGAATTATTTATTCGCTGAACTTATATTTTAAAGCGAGTATCAGCTTTTGTATGCTTTATGCAAAAAAATCGAATAAATAATAACATGTGTTTCCCTAATATAGTAGACCAATATTTACAACCCCTTTAGCAAATAGAAACAATAATAAATATTCCCTATATTATGATTAACACTAAATATTAATAATTCATGAACAGTATATATTAATGTTGCCGCCTTTTTATAATCATATTTGTTTTACATGTAGTAAAATATGCACCTTTAGCTAATATTGTTTCTAACAATTTTTTTAAGCATTTTATTATTTCATTTTTCTCTATATACTTCTATTCCCCTGTTTATTAATAACATTGTTTATGTAGATTTATCATATTTTATTATCTCCTAATATATGTTATACTGTAAATTTACTTGTATCCCCACGTTTGTATTCAATACATTGTATTTTTATGCTTTCCATATGTTTGTATAAATATATACATACATATATATAACCGAAAACGCAAAAACTTTCATTTTTATATTTTTTTTAATTTGAAATTCTTAGATATTTCTTTCTGATTCCATAAATATTAATATGCGTATATTCCAATTAGTCTCATATATTTTATGCATACAAAATAAAAAACTTCAATGTTAATTTTTATTATTTTTTTATTTCAACCTTACTATAATAAAATGCAAACAACTCCACCCGATTTTTACACATTCTGCAGTTATGATATTGTAATTTATTCTTTTATATATATTGTATATGACATTTTTCTTATATGTATCAAACTATCTATCCCCCTTTATACAGAACGATTGCTCATGTAACTTAATTATAAATTGTTTATTATTATATTACCTATTTATTTTATACATAATACATTTCAATAATAAAAAAAAGGAAAAATACTATATACACAAGATTTCTTCAAAGTTAAATTTACAAAAAAAACAAAATGTAACACATATTTTTCCCATATGCCGAAAATATGGGTATGCATTCAATTAATAAAAATACTAGACGAAATGCATTTTTTTCACGTATTTATATTTTCATACAAATATAACATATAAGAATATCCATCAATTGCAGAATAATATAAACAAAAATTAAAAAAAAAATAATATACATATCCTGCAAAAAACATATAACAAATATCAAATAAAATAAAAACAATTAATAAACAAAAAAATAATATATATATTATATACATAGCCATAAAATTAATAATTATAAAAAATATATTAATAAAATAATTAATGTTATAAAATATAAATCACCAAAAGTATAAATATAGAATAATATATTAATGCGTTAGTACAACAAATATGCAATAAGCGTGTATATATATAAATACATGCCCCACATTTGATCATATGAAACTTTTAAACAAAATAAACAAATATTCAAAAAATAATATAAATATATAATGAAAAATAAAAATAATTCTTTATTTTAGCATATAAAAATATAAAATAAAATTAACTTATTGATATCTGTTAAAAAAAATGAGTCAATTGAATAATAAAATTTTAAAGGTTAAAATCGAGGGTGTTAAAAGTGGCGATCTGGATTTATTTAAAAGTTTATTAATACCATTTGATGCTACATTCGAAGAGTGCAATCCAGAAGAGTAAGTATAAATTTATATATGCATTATATATGTATATTTTTGTCAGTCTATATTTTATACACATCGCAATATTATATTTTTTTTTAAATCATATATGTCCACTTTTGCTATTTCATTTATTTCTTTTCTAGGGAATCGATTATAGTTCAATTTAAAAAGGCCATTGAAAAACAACATTTAGATGTTTTAGGAAACTACAATATTAAACCAATGTAAGTAAATGCATATAATGTACCCATGTTTAAAGAAATGTTAATTTCCTTATTTACGTCTGATATCATTATGTAAATATTTAAAAAAAAACATTAAAATTTTAAATATTATAAATTAATCCATAATTTTCTCTTTATAGAACATTTGAGAGCAATGAAGATAATAATCAGGTATAATATATGCATCCATAATCATATATGTTATCTTTATTATTATTTATATGAACAAATATATGATTATATTTTTTCCCTTTGTCATTTTAGCAACTAAGAAAAAGAAAATCGAATCTAATATGCGACAGAATAATTGTTGATGATCATGATATTATTAAATTTTTTATGAAAACTACGTAAGATACATTCATAATATATTTGTATATGATGCGCTAAGTCTTTTCTCAATATATATCACATATTTAAAATACATTCATATATACAATATGCAATTATATATCAATATTTTTTTGAATCGTTAATAATTTTTATTATTCTCATTTATTTATTTTTTTTTAGGATTATTATTCCAGTTATATTTGTGCTGTTGAGTTTGTTAGTATTATTTTCCATTTTTTAAGAACATCAAAAACAATTTCCACAATCTAATTATATATATTCTATTTAGTTACTATTTATTATATTTATTTATTTATTTATTTATTTATTTATTTATTTATTAATATATTATAATATCTCTAATTATATATTTGTTTTTTTTGTGGAAAAGAGTGATTTTGCATGTTGCCAATTAGGAATAAAAAATAAGAGGCACTTGCTGCCTTTCTCTTATGTTTATTGTTTTCTTTCGATTTTATTAAATTGTTTTAACTAATTAATTATTGTTATTTTTTATTATATTCAAAATTACTATCAAAAAAATATAACTCATAATTTTCCATTCCAATGTGGCATTAAAACTTTGTATTAAACTGAATTGATACAGTATTGTTATTAAAAGAACAATGTAATATATTAGCAAAGTAAAAACTTCAAAATTGACTAATTATAGTAAAATATTTTTGCTTCGAAACATGTTTATCCCTTCAAATTATGAAATATAAGTTAAATGAACATTTATATTTGCCGTTTTGGCTATATTATTACATATAGAATATATATCCACAAAATTAATTTATATTATTTATTATTATTTTTTAATAAATGCCATATCACTTTTGACTAAACCATTTCAATGGTTTTGAAGTATCTTACATTTTTTCACAATATTTGTTGGGAAATGTATTATTATCAACATTAATATATGTTTTATATTTTTATATAGAAAATTACGTATCATAGAATTATATATATTCATTTATGGTAAAGGCCAAAATTAAGGAGAATAAATTGGAAAATATAATTACCCTTCATTACTATTTTCACTATATTCTATATATAAGTACATTGAATATAAAACGAAATTTATAAAATTATTTTGCAACAAATAATGAATAATATTAAAATATATACAGTGAAAACTAAGTATATTATTCTCCTAGATTTACCTTTTTTATATATAATAATATTAAAGGAAATTCTCGAAAATTAATTGTCTAACATGTTTTTACATACACACTGATTTATAATTTTTTTTTGAGGAATATCTTAGTATGTATAGAATTTTTTTTTGTTTTTTAATATAAGTTATATTTTATTTATTACATGTTTTTTAATTTATTTATTTATTTATCTATCATAGTTTATATTTTATAATGTTATTTTATTAATAACATTTTTTCAAAACAAGTTGGTGCACTATTTTACACACGCATTTTTTTCCAATTTTTTTCCTTCCACACATTGTATATATAATTGCAATTAAATAAATCTCCGCCAAATGCTTCCAAATATTAAAAATTACATATACCGTAATCTACAATTATTTTTTTCTTCAATTTTCTGTGTTATTTCGAAGATGACTATATATTTATTTCCATATGTTTATATATTTACCTATATATATGTGTAATATATTTGTCGTTGGTAATTTTGTATTACTCTTTTTCGTATAATTAATATATAACTATCTTCGACTTTCAAATAATTTAAAAAGAGAAAAAAAAACAATTTTTCCATTTAATCTTTCAGTTTATTATGAATTCATTTTTCATCACTTAGGAAAGTTTAGTTTTTAATTTACAAATTTTATTAATTTTTTAGTAAGCCATTACTGGCTTATGCTGCTATTACTTATCATTTACTTATATATTTATTTAGTTTTTGATTAATATTTTAATCTTTAATAGCCTATAAAAATGTGTTATGCTTTAAAAATTCATTATATAAAATGTGCATATTGTTTTTCGTGTTATTGTATTATTACTCCCATTTACAAATATGTAAGACTTTTTCATTTAACATAAATTTTTTATAATTCTTAATATTAAAATTATTAATTTTATTTAATATTTTTTTTGCATTTTCATTTTTATATTTGTTCTAAACAAATAGATACATTTTTGTATGCCCACATGTTTATCTCTTTCAAATATGCAATTCTTTAAAATGAATTTTTTAATTTTATTATTATAACACATACTTTAAACTTTGCATTTTTTTTTATTTGGTATATCCTTTTGTATGTATTCACATAATAATGCCAATGCTTATATACACTCAGATATATCAATTTTTTCGTGGTTTTAGCCATAAGACAAATTAAATAATACATTTTAGAGAAATTATATATAGTAGCTATGCGAAAATAAATCAACAAAATACAAATCTACAATCAGAAGAAGCATAATAAAATAATTTTTATTTTCGTTCTTTTGTACGCTTCTCAAAAAATGGAAAACCACAGTGCGCATTCGATAGATATAAAGTCAGAAGACTTTGTTGTTTTAATAGCATTGCAAAGCTTACAAACATTTATAGTAACTGGATATGCAGCTATTGATAGTAAAAAGTTAATTTGGGATTTTAAATATTTATGGACAGTACTTCTTGGAACAATATTATTTATATCTTCATTAATCAGTTTTGTTATAATTAGAACATTTGTATATTCAAAAAATAGTATAGGAAAATATATATTAGAATTATTATTCTTTTTTAGTATAATAATTACTTGCATATTATCAATCATATTTGATTCTTTTAAAATCTCAAATATGCAATTATTATTTTTTGCATTTTCACTAACTGGATATTCTTATTATAATTTAATAACATTATTATTTTTTAGTGTATTATCGGGTATATTAATTCAATACAACATAGCTATAAGTGGATATATGCTAAATGCTAAATATTTACTTTTCAGTGATATAATCTCATACACTTTACAAATAATAGGTGGGCATGCATTGTATTTTCGTATGTATAAATTATGTAACTTGATTGTTATGTCAAAAAAAAACCCTTGTAAATATGTAGTAATATCAAAAGAAGTTAAAAATTTAGAAGAACAAATATTTAAAAAATTAATTAAATCATATATTTGTATTAATTCAAAAACATATTCAGATACTTCAAGCGTAAATAATAATAGCAACAATGAGCATAAATCCATAAGAGATGGTTTTCTTGATCTCAAATTTAAATCTCTAAATGTGCATAGAGACAGTAAATATATGAGAAAATACAAATTATTAAACAGTGCAACTGAATTCAATCATACTGATAGTTTTTCAAAATATTATAATACAACACATTCTAAATTATATCATAATCCTATATCAAAAAACTCCAATCTATTTCCACTAAAAAATTATTCAAATACAAAACAATCAAATATAGAAAATCATGAATTGGCAATCCAAATTAAAGAATCTAGTACTGACGAAAATTTATCACAACATAAAGATAAACACTCATTAGAATCTTTGACAAACCATCATTCAGCCATTAATATACCTGATAAAAACACTCGAGTTGGAGTTCATTTTTCCAATTTTGCGAAAAAAATAGCTAAAAAATCTGATCATAGGCAACATGAATTAATTGCCTCAATTGGAAAAAGTATCAAAAGAGATGCAAAACAAACAAAAAGCAAATTAAGACATGAAAATATTAAGCATAATAAAGGTAATAAAAAAAATTCAAGTAAAGAAATATACATAGGAATAAGTTCTGATAATTCATGCAACTCTAACTATGACACACAAAATGAATATGAAAATACACATCCCGCTAAGAAAAAATACAATCAAATTATTAACAAAAATAAACCACATAATATATATCCATATAATGAAAAAGTGGTATATCAAGATTCTGTTAAAGCTTGTACAAAGATTCCCATACATGAATATAAAACAGAAATGTCTAAAAATAAAATAAATCATATTCAAAATTATAATTGCAATATTTTATCATGCATTTATTATGAACAAAACAGTACTATGAATAACATTCACATTGCGAATAAAAATGAAAATAATTATATTCATAAAAATTATAAAATATATGATCAACCAAATTCCACAAATAAACCAAGTGATAATAATAATTATGATGATATAACGGCTACTGAACATACTATTAATATATTAAATGATGGATTTCCTGAAAAACCCGAATTAATAGTAAACGAGCAAAACTTATCAAAAGATGGCATATTCCATTATAAAACTAACAAAGGTAGTATATTGAGATACAAAAATAAAAATTATTTTAATGATGATGAATCATATAAATTTAAAAAATCTTTAGACGCTAATAATGATGCCAATTCATATATATATCGATCAATTAGCTGCAACATAAACAACTGTAACAATAATAATAATAATAAAATTACAAAATTCACACACCCATATTGTAACAAAAATAACGAGCTAAACTATATCAATAATCATAGATTTAATTATAAATATGATAAATCTAAAGCATTAAAACAACATCAAATTATGGATAAAATAATAGAACTTGATATATACAATACTGAAGGTTATGTAAAAACATATAATAAAAATGGAATATATTCTATTGCAAAAAAAAAAACAAAAAAAATTTCAGCAAAAAACGGAAAAACATATACTACAATATTTCTTGAAAATACAAAAATTAATTTACTATTTATATATATTCCTAGATTTTTTAAAACTATTTTAGATGTATCAAAAAAAACCTTTCTCAACTTAAAAAAAAAAAAAATATTAATGCAAAATGCTATATGGAAAAATAAAATATTTATACCTGAATCAAATGCAGTTGGTTTATTCAAAAATCCAAACATAGAACAATGGTATTTGTCATGGATGGATGAATTTAACAAAAATATTATTATCAGAACATGCTATATGAATATATATTTAATTATATATATTATGTTATTAGATTTTATTACAGCGTATAAATTATATAATTCTAATATTATACTTAACTCTTTAAAAAGACATAATTTTTTAAAATACTATATCCCAAGATCAATTATCAATATTTTCATATATATTTTTTACATACTTTTTATCTCTAAAATGAAGAAAAGACAATATTGTAATATTAAAAAATATTACAATTCGACATTACTATTATGTCTAGCTAAATTTATTATAACGTCTTTTGATATATATATATCCCTTACCTCTTTAAAATATTTTACATCACCATATTATATATATATGTATATACATATGCTAACTATCCAAACTACTATATTGTTAATAGTTAGATATCCTACACAATATTTTCTATTCTTTATATATATTATTATGTTTATCTCTTTATATTGCTCTTTTGCAATTATCAAATCATTTATGGAATTTAGCTTTATTATCACATGCATATCATTTAATATAATATATTCATATGTATTATGCTCAAGAATAATTGAAACAAACCGAAGGATATTATTCTCAAAATACGAGTTACCATATATATTATACCTGAAGGAAATTGTGCATTGTTTAAGTACTAGCCCTAGTTGGAAATGTAACTAGCCAATATGTGTAAAGTTGTGTATCTTCGATTACCATTTTTTTTTCATAAAAATTATTACTTCTTAAAGAAGTCGATATAATTCGTGATGAATATGTATCCACGTATTGATAATATATAACTATATTGTCTGATATATTCTTTTTTCTCCCCTTTGCACTTTAAAAAATATATTAATATATCTTTTTTGTTCGCTTATAACTTTTTTATACCCGATTTTTTTCGTAATTTTTAAGTTTCATTTTTTTTTCACTTTTTTAATTACGCTCTATACCTGTTTACAAACATATTTTTAAAATTATATTTTTAATTACACAAATATATACCCTATCAATATATTTGTATAAAACTTAAAATTGTTACTTTATTCTATTATAATCTTTGAAATATACATCTCATTCAATTTGAGAAAAGCATATGAATACAATCCATATTGCATGAAAAATCATTCATAAGCGTGTAAGCCTTTATGATTTTTTTATGTTTCATCCTGAACTTTTATTTTGGAAATATGCACATATCTTTGCTAGCTTAAAATGCTTATACGAGCAAATATATTTTTCTTTGTTTTCATAAAATTTGCTTATTGATTTATAGAGTAAATAATAATGTGTACTTATATTAATTTGATATGCTTCCAATATTATACTACTAAACTCATACATGACTATAAAATTAAATGGATATTTTTGTCAAAAATTGAAAACTATTATGCATGATATATACACATTAGTGTATTTAATTCTTTTGGTATTGTAGAAAAATATATATTCCCTGCATTTTAACTTTTTTTTCCAAATTAAATACTTAAAAAAAAGCAAATAAAAAAAAAATATATCAAACTTATTAAATATGGCATTTGTATTCGTTGTAAAAAAATCAAATTATTTTCTTACATATATAATTAAGATTGCATTATGTATGCCCAAAAAACAAATGTAATAATTCATATATTTAAATGGCCCAAAGTGTATATATCCATAATTTTTATATTTTTTTATAATTTGGGATACTATAATATTGTTACTTCATTTTGATATAATATTTTTTCACTTAATTTTTTTTACCTTATTTTTTTCCTCCTTAAAAAATATAAACTTAATACCACTATTTTGAAAAGTACATAATATTTTTTGTATATAAATATATAAATTTATTTAACCTAAAAAATTTTGAATTATTGCATTTGATAAAATAATCGAATACCCAATACTAATGCTTTCCACACTCTTATAAAGGTATACACTTTTTAAAGCGACAATATTATATATATGTTACATTCGAAACCAAAAAGAGGGGTACTGTGTTATATCCCCATAATTGCACATTACATAAATTTAAATAATGTCTCACATTTCATTACATTTATTTCTAGGCAATACATTTCTAATAATATCATATCAATTGGCAACGTTTTAAATAAAATCAAACAAAATGCTATTCGTAAGAATAAAACTGATAAAATAAACTATCTTTTTCAATAAATCAAGTATTATTATATCTTGATAAAAGGGACACAATAATATATGATGCATATTTCTCATAAAAAAACATAGAAACATAATTCCTAATGATATACCATAAATTTATAATATGAATTTCAAATTTCTCTTTTATAACATTTTTTTCACACAGAAAAACTCACATATCCGATATATATCACATGAAATGAAGTCAATTCCCAAACCGGTATCCCTAATAAATCCACAATTCGCTATTAACAATTTGTTATTTCTTTTTATATGCCTATTAATGTAAATGATCTATAAACTTTTTATGTCACCCTTAAAAAAATATTCACACAAATATATATTTAATTATTTTATTATATAGCCTCCAGGAACAGGGGTAGTATTTCATGGGAGATTACAAAAAGTTAAATATGCTATAAATTTTCCAAGTTATATATTTATAATATTTTCGGGATTTATGGGAGCTATGTCAGGAAATTTTTTTTATAAAAAATATATTTTACGAAAAAACCCTCCAAATGTAAGCCATTTATTTGCTTGAAAAGCTAATGCACATATTTACATGTATATATGTATATACTTTTTTTCTTATAGCCATTAAGAGATCCAAATGACTTACCACCTGAAAAACATCCACACACACCCGAAGACGATTAAAACTTTCCATATCCACAGATTTGTATACTAACAATTTCATTAACTATATATTTAATATCCCATAATATTTGTTTTTTTTACAACAATCAAATAATGCTCAAGGAATATGTATATATATTAAATAATCTAAAAACCTTCAATTTGCATTTCCTACTTTAATATATGTATTATATAGTAAGAAATAATGAATGTCTTTTTATAAAATCAATTAAAAAACAATACACAGATAAACATTATCGATTATACTTGTGAGAATTTTTTAAGTATAGCTAATACATTTATACTGACTAATAACCATATTTATTTATACAGGAATATATATAACAATCTTTTAAATGATTTCAGAAAAAACTAAGATCGAAAAGCAAATGGAAAATGCATATGCCTATCCTTTTTAAAAGGCCAGTTTTGTAAATATAAATAACAAAATAATTACATAATTTTTGTGTAATTAAATACGGATAATTCATTTTTTTAATATATATATGTCATATCAATTTTATATTTGATTAAAAATGCATAATTAAACCTCAAAACTACTTAAAGTGCATATTTACATGTTTTTTTATGTTAAATAATATATTATTTTTTTTAACTACACACATATATATATAGTATGTGTGAATTCGCGAATATGTACACCAAACTTTACTTTTTTATGTTAACAAATTTAAAACAAATTAAAACATACACATTAACATTTTCATTATTTTAATTTATATTATAATACAAATATGTAACATTATTAAGCGACAACTTTCTACACACATATATGTGCATACATACATATTTGTGCTTGCATATATAAGTCTTATTTTACTCAGCCTGTTATAGTAATCTATAATTTTATTATATAAAATAATACTATAATGTTGATATTCTCAATTAAGTAAATATTTTTCTCTCAATACCTATGGGAACGATCTACCCTAAAATTCAAATCATAAAAATGTATTTTAGATAGCTATATTGTGTCCCATGCATCCCTCTTAAAATTTTAATACATTTCTTATCGTATTTTTCATTTTAATTTTTATTAATCAGTTTAAAATATAGTTTGATATTCTTTTTATATTGCATATACATGCGTTAATATTAACGAAGCTAAATATATAGCTTTATTTTTGCTTTTCTTCCATCGTTATTTTATATATATCACATAATCATACATTTTTAATATGTTTATATTAAAATAATTTAAATACGTTTTATATATAATGGTTTTTTAAGGTTATTTATAATTATATACATACCTGTTTAGAAACTTGCACGGATACTTAATATCCCAAGTTCTCCAACAAAATGAATAAGCTCATAACTTAAAAAATATAATGGATAAAAATATATACAATCAAATAATATTTAAATAAATAATGATATATTGAATAGCTCGCTTTTTTCCCTTCATATCTTATTTTTTTACCAATGCAAAAATTAACAAAACTCAAATAAATTAAAAATATATATCTAATTATGTACCAAAGTTCCAACATCCCAAAAAATGCCCAAACGTTTTATTATGAAAGCAGCACCTATTCAAATATGTGTGTTATATATATAGTTAGATAAATAAGGCGAACAAAATTAATATAGAGGTATAAAAATACAACTGAATTTAATTCTTACCACTGAAACGATGATTAAAGTTAACTATGTGTTTTATTGTTATGAACGTAATTGAAACAAGCTGAAATGTATTTATATCTTATAGTTTTATTATCCATATTTACAAAAATTAATTACACATTAGTCATTAAACATAAATCGAATATATTCAATCATATACATTTCCTTAATACACATATACCAAGAAAACAATTTAACAATATAATATATTTAACAAAAAAAGAAACTCCTCGTCATGAAATATATAGAAAACGATTTGAAAAAGAAATAAAAAATGCATTACAATCAATAATATATAAAAAAGGAATAAAGTTTAATTACAAATATCATATTGATGAAGATATAATAGAAGGCATAACCATTCATAATGTCCAACTGAGTTCTGATTGTTCTGTGGCTAAAGTTATTATCGAAATAATGGGAGATTCTGTTGATTCAAAACAAGTACATATCATAAATAAAATATTTCCATTTGTATTGTTCTTTTATAAATTATATACAACTTTATCTATATTTATTATTCCTTCTATTATTATCCTATAATAATGATTCTCTTATTATATATATATATTTTTTTTCTCTATAAATGCTCCTTATATTTATATCACATTTTTAGGGATACATATGGATAAAGAAAAATTGCAAACACATTCGTTACAAATTAGCCGAACTTATTAAACACAGGAAAAGAGTTCCCTTTTTAAATTTTGTTTTAAGTAATTTAAGTGAACAAACCCAATTATTTTGTGAAATTGAAAATATAAGGGAATATTATGGCGATATGTTTAAGGACGAATTAAATAACTAAATATTATTTGACAAAGAACATCCACAAGAAAATTAAGCTTAAAACATAAAAAAGAGAAAATACTTGATCATTGAAATTTTTTATCATGTACTTATGTGCATGCATTTACGTCTTCTATTTTTTCATATTTTCACATTTTTTTGTATGTATATTGTTCAAATAAAGCAAATTTTATCACCCTGGAAAATACATAAAAACAACCATACCCTTGTTTTTAGCGACTTAAGTTAATATAATGATAACCCCAACATGAAATAATTACAAAACTGGAGAAATTCTCCAATTTTTTTAAAGTTTTAAATTTATATAAATAAAAAAATATATATTAAAAGTAAATTTATTCTTAATTTGAATATTATTAACAAGTTTTTTAATTAAAAAAATAATAAAATATAATATTAAAAAGTGTGTGCAATTGTGTAATGCGCCAATTTTAGTTTAAACAAAAAACAACACGCTCTTATCAATTTAACAATGAAAAATTAAAAAAAAAATTATTGCCTTTTTGCTATTAATGGATTATTAATATGTACAAATTAAAAAAAATAAGATATTCTTACAAAATATCATCTACCTAAAAATCGATACATGCATCTGTATTACTATATATAAATTTTTACTATCTAATTATTATTTACATAAAAAAAAAATATATCTTCTATAAAAATTAATTTTCATTATAATTATTTAACAAATTTATGCTCCATTTGATACGCATCTTCTTTATTACCATAATATAGGTGTTCTATTCCTTTAATTTTGTAATTTAACAGATTATAGTATAGATTTAAAGCAGCACTATTACTTACTCTTACATGCAAACAAATACTATTTACATTGTATGCTTTATTAATAAATTCATGTGTCTGTGTTATTAAATAATAAGCTAGTTTTTGTTTTCTATACGTTTTTAAAACTGCAACAGACGTTAAATGTCCTTTTTTTTCATCTTCTTCTTCGAGTTTACCTAAAGTGTACCCACAAATTTTTCCCTCATAATCTTCAGCTAATTGGCTTAAAGAAGGCCATGATAAATCATGATAAAAATAATATCTCATGTTATAATTTTCTGGCAAATTAATACTATTACATTCTTGCATTGCAAGCAAATCATATACGTTACTCTTTCTTATTGACAGCATTTTATCATAAAACTCTTTAAATGATCATATATATAATCATGCGCAAATATGTGATCAGTTCGAAAATATTCCACAAATTATTTGCTTATATCAGATTACAAAAAAAACACTTTTGTTTATATTTATATAAATTAAAGGCTTTTCAAAATTGTACTTGTATTTTATGTAGCTTTTTTCCTTATATCAAAATTATTATTTTTCGTATAAAATATGCATATATCCCGTATATCATGCATAATCATATAAATAATAAACAATATATATACTTATCGAGTTTAAAAAAAAAATAAATATACGCCTTTGTAGCATTTCATCATTGGCAATATATTTTTTTTTAATTATAACTTCCCAAAATGACATTCGTTCGACTTGCAATGATATGCAATCCGCTACGCTTCAATATATACAAATATATATATATATATAATACCAGTTTGATTCCTCATAATAGTTTTAATTTTATTTTTTTATCCTTTAATTAAGTATATGTATTTTTTCAGTTTTTATTTCATTTTTTATAATATTTATAAAAATAAGTACGTTATTTTTTTTATTTTCACAGCATTCTCCTAACCCTTCTCATAAGAATTGGACAATATTTATAAAAATATATACCTATATGCATAACCTTATAAATTATAAAAAGTATATTTTTACATTCATGAAAATAAATAAATTTTCAAACAAAAAAAAATTATTAGGTTCTCTCCAAAGTTGTAAATAACCATTATGAAAATAGTGTAATGCGTGCAAATATATGAATAAGTATATAAAACTATAAAAATTTTGATATTCTGATATTATTATTTGAATTCTTTAATCTATCATAATTCTAATAATGAAAATCCACGAAAGACAAATATCACCTACTATTTACTGAATGGTCGTCCGGTGTTATTAAATATATCAGATAATATGAATAGGAATAAAATATATATATACATTTTTATATATGCATATCAAAAGTCTGAATAAATAAAAAAAAATAAAATAATTTTTATTCCCCATATAAATAGTAATATTCCTTGAGAAATACTTACATAATATATTTTTCCCGAGTCTAAGTATTTATATAAGAACATAAATATGATCTGATCCTATATATGGATATTAACACAAAAAAAATTGTCTAAAAAATTCCATAAAATTTAATCATATCAAGTTTCTTTTTTTCTTAATTTTTGTGAAAAAATAAAAATTAAATTTCATAAAATATAAACAAAACTGGCGTAATTTAATAAATAAATGAATAAATATATATATATAGCAAAATAATATGAATCAAGTTTTACAACCATTGAATAAAACCTTAGACAATCATACAAAATAAATAAAAATTGGTATGACAAAAAATTAGTAAAAACTTAAAAATAAAAATGTATTTGTATCAAGATAAACTATTTAGCAACATTTTTCCTTATCCCCAAAAATCAGGACAAACTAAACAAATGAATAAACAATAAAAAAAAGTTAAAAAACAAGAAATAAAAAATGACAAACTAAATAGAATAAAAATAAATATAAATTATACAAATTAATTAGGAAATAAATACATTAAATATATATTTACTAGCCATTTATTTCATCTCCCATTAGTATCCACACCTAGGGTACCCATGTATTTCGTTAAAAGGGAAAAAATAATTATGATACTAAAAATTTATAAGCAAAAAACAGCTAATAATTATATCTTGCTATATATACATATATATATATTCATAAAAAAGTAAAGGCTAACTGTTTTTTTATAAATACTCGACAAGAGAAAAATAATAATCCCTTGCTAATTTTAAATCTGTTATTACTCCTACTATTTTTTTATATTACTACAATTTCTTAACAATGCAGATCTTAAAATAAGAAAGTTATCAGAGTAAGTAAAAATATACCAAAAAATCTTCGAAATAAACATTAAATGATAAATGTCAAAAGGCTCAGCTAAATAACCGCTAGCTGTATTTTCCCCATTTATAGCTAATTTGCGCACCTCTGGGCACTTCATATTTTCTGGTATCTTCATAAAAGCATTATGTATATCAATAGATTCATTTAACTGTACATTTTTTAATTTATAAAATCGACACCCCTTATTTTTAATATATCTCATAGCTATTTCTTCAGGTAGCAATTTATTATATAATGTAAAACTGTCTTCAAAGAAATATTTCCATTCATCTTCTGTAATCATACAGCATGATATATGAATCATATAAATCAGAGATGTCTGTATCATAAATAACGGATATAATTCACATAAACCTATTTGTATTTCATCATATGATATTAGTCGCGATAAAAATATATCATTCGATGCATGCCATTTTGGTACTACTTTATATGTCATTTTTTTCTTTCCCCCTTTTTTTAATAATTCTTCAAATAATACATTGTATTCATTAGAATTTTTTATGCGATCAGAAGGGTTTTTATAATTTTTTGTGTCCCCATTTTCCTTATATTTATTTCCACTGGTGCCATTTCCTCTTTCTATATAGCTATTATGCTTCGAATTTTTTTTTTTTTTTTTTTTTTTACCTTTTACATCAAATAAATTGCAAATATTGCTATACATTTTTTCGTCTTGTTCATTCTCCATAATACTTTCATTGCTACTAGTAGTATACGAACCGTTTATGTCGCTTTCTGATGTTGTCTTTTCTCCGTTATTATTTTTATTTCTATTTTTTTTTTTTTTCAAAGAGTACTTGTAATTTATGTAATAAGATGAGCTAACCATATCAACTAGTTTATTTTGTGTCAAACCTACTGCTTCATTAAATTCTCCGGTATTAACACCAAAATTCCAAGATATTAAAACAAATAATTTTATAATGTCTAAAACTATTTGATTTCTTAAATATATAGTTTCTTTTTTACATCCTTTATATTTTAATATATTTAAAAATTGATTTCTTGAATTAAATATATCCATGTTATTATATTTATTTTTAAAGTAGCTTGTTGGTAATGGGAAATCAGGAATAACATATGGTATATATCTCATACAATTCATAAAACCATTAAAGTTCATATTTTTGGGTAATATATTTTTTTGATTAAATATATGTTTAGGTAAATCTGGATCACAAAAGCATATACCAAGAAAACATTCATTAATGGATGCAAAATTTGGAAACCCTTTTAATTTTCCTAAATTTTCAACAAATATTTTAAATGTATCTATATTTATTTCTTTTACTTTCTTTCTAGTATTACCCAAATTAAAAAATTCTTCATACATAATCGACATTTCTTCAATTGTTTCTTCATTTGTTTTACCCATCTTATCAATATTAATATAAGTATTTGCCCTTGATATATGCTCATCACTGTTACAACTATCCGTTGTACCTATTTGTGATTCTATAGTTGACCAATTCGATTTTATATTTTTTCTTTTATTTTCCATTTGAACTTTTACAGTTTCAGCACTGTCTAGATTAAAATATTCTACATCATACCCATTTTCTTTTATTTCAAAATTATTTATTTCATTTTCCTTCTTAAAAGTATTATCATTATTTGGATTTATTAGCGACCTGTATTGTTCATATATATTTTTTGTTATGTTAAAACATAAACTTGCATATTTATTATAATTATTATTCAATGGGTCCATAAAATCATCAGTTTTACTATTATTTAGTATGCTTATTAATTTTTTATGTTCTACATCAAATACAAGCAAAGTTTCAAAAAAGTCTTCTACAGAATCAAATTCATAATAATTAAGTATGTACTCTTTAAATTTTCGAATTTTATTTTGTATTCTTTTTTTTTGTATGTATCTATAATAGTCTGATTTATATGGAGGCTCACATGAATATAAACTATCAAAAACTGTTTGCTCTCCCATTTCTTCTTTTAAATCATTTACCAAAGCATGATGAACATATACTGGCTTATTTTTGTTGTTTCGTATTCCTACATCTTCTGAATCTTTTACGAAAAAAAATGCATCTTTAGGTATAAATATTTTATCAAGAAAAAAAAAACTATTTTTAAAATGTTCAGTTACTTCATTTGTTAATTTTATAATGCTCATATTATTTCTATCTGTATTATATTTATAATTTTTATACATTTTATTTTTTTCTGGATTTAACATATAAAAACAACCTTTATTTTCATCATAATTTATAGGATACGATTTTAGTAAATAAAACAAATTTTCTAAAATCTGAATTTTATTACCAAAATTTTCGAAATTCTCACTATTATGTTTTTTAAATATTTCATAATTTACATATTCTTTAAAATAATTTTTATTCATATTTTCATCTATCTTATAGTTTACCATTTCACAAAATTCAGATATACTAATTTTTTTAGACAGTTTATGCTTTATATATAAATACCAAAAAATACTTTTTATTTTATCTAAATTAATTATTTCATTAAATGATATTCCAAGACTATATAAGCAATTTTTTACTTTATATATTGTTTCCAACGAGTTCACAATATTCATATCAAATTTAGAATTAGACTTATTCGTTCTACATTTTAATACTTCATCAAAGCAATTATCATGCTTATTATCCACATTATTTTCTTTTCCTATATTATATAAATCGTTTTCAAAATATTTCCCATCGTTAAATCTGCTATTACTATCACTTTCATACACTGAAGTATTCAAACTGCTTCCTCTTTTATATTCATTTCTTTCTATATATTTTATAATTTTTTCATACCCATTTTCTTGTAATAAAAATTTATCAATACTAAATTTATATATTTTTGATTTTTTTAATTTTTTTAAAATTTTAAGCAATTCCATAATATGGTTGGGGCTCAATTCGTCTTTAAAATTTATACTTTCTATGTTTGAATTTTTTTTTTTGTTCATTCTTATTTTTTTTTCGTGGTCGTTTTCTAAATCACAATTTCCTGCATTGTTATTATCGATATATTCACTATTATTTTCAATCCCATTTTCCTCTATTTTAAGAATTGAATTTTTTTTCACTTCATTAGTGTTACAACATTTTTCAGATATTTCATTTCCATCTTTACTAATATTATCAATAGAATTAAAAATGACTTCTTGATTTTCATCATTTAATTTGTTCATATTCCCAATTATACATTCCTTTAACCCGTCTATATTTATTCCGACTCTCAAACTAGTTGAATTGTTTACTTTTTTGTTTTCTGCATTTGTTTTTTTAATACTATCATTTTGGATATTATATTCTTCTATCCTATGCCCACTATTTATTGTAGTTATTTCTTCATTTTCTCTATAGTTTTTCCCTTTTATAAAATTACAAAAATTATCGTATTTATTTATTATATTATTTTTGCTTCCCTGTTTAGTTATTTCAAAATTTTTAACGTTACACAATTTTGCATTAATACTATTCTTACTTGATGCAATATTTGAGGAGTTATCACAAATATATTTTTCTGCTTTTTTTATTATTTCATTAGTTTTACTTATTTCCCCTTCTCCTTTAATATCTTTTATCTCATTACAATTATTTTGATTAAAAGTATTTACTACATTTTTCGACCCAGACATTGCTACAATTCGTTCTTGATTTTTAATAACTCCATTTCCTACATCCTCATAATTTATATGATATTTAGAATTCAAACAACTTAAATTCCAGATATTATTTCTTTCTTTTTTGTTTTTATTACAAGGAAGAGTACTACTCCTAAGAGGGTAATATCCAATATTCTCATCATTTATTCTACTATTTTGTTGTGATAAATATTCTTGACCCTTATTACCATTAACTAATAGACTATTATTATTCTTGTTAATTTCCTGTATATCAAATGAACTAACATTTTTTAACTGAATAAACTTTTCATTATTTTCAGAATGAGTTATACTTCCATATTGTCTTATATTAGGGGTCCGAGTTTTATGATATATACTTGAGCCTATTGGAAATTTGGTTAGTGTGTGTGATTTAATTATTACATTAGGAACATAAATTGGCTCTTCCCTCCATAAATTTATATTTTGTGTATCATTTTTTTGTTGTTCGTTTTGTATAGAATTATTTAATATCATACTATTACAATGCTTAATCTTATTTCTCTCTATATTATTTGCACAAACTTTGGCGCCATTAATTAGAGATATATTATAATTATGAGAAGGTATATATTTATTTTTGTCACCAATTACATTTTTATTATGCATTTCATCATATTTGCTTTTAACAATTTCAAAACAATTCTTCATTGTCTTTTTTGTGTTTACACTAGTTTTTTTTTTTGAGTATAATTCTGGTATATTTTTACAAATGTAATTATTATTATTGTTGTAATAATAATTTGTATTTTTATCATTATTGTTTTTTATGTCTCCATTATTTATAATTGTGTAAATACTCATACTCCTTTTTAAATTTGCTGCGCATTGATTTTTTTGGGGGACATATTCTTGCTCTTGCATTTTTTCAATAATTTTTTTTTTTCCGTCATTAAAACTATTTAATTTTAAATTATTTGGAAATTTTATAAAACTGTTATTTATTTTATTATTTTGTAAATGTTCATTTTCTGTATTTATGTTATTTAATATACCAATTTCTACACTATTACACATTCTTTTTTTAAATGGAATATTCTCTTTATAATAATAAACATTGTTATTTTTATACATTGGGTATATTCCATTAACTTTAATTGGACTACTTGTTCTTGTATATAAGGTAGGTAATTTACCTTTTATTCCACAAGTCACATTTGTTTGTTCATTTATGTTATTTATATTATTCAATAAATGCGCATTTTTTAAACACTTATTTAATACTACATTATTTCTGTCTTCATTCATTATATAATTATTGTTCATTTTTGTATATATTGTTTTATCCAAATTATATCGAGCATTTTCTGAATTTATTTTTCTTATATTCATGTAAGATTGATTCAACTTATTCTCATTATTACCACAATTTTTTATATTTAACTTAGTATTCAAATAAAACATTTTTATTCTGATCTATATAATTGAAAGTCTGAAAAAAAACAAGAGCATGAATAATTATCGCAATGTTATAACACAAACAATGTAGATCATAAACTATATATTGTCTATTTTTTGTTGGGCAATTTCCCCCCTTTTTTTGTTATCATTCATTTGATGGACTAACAAAAATAGGTTATTAATTTGTCATTTTTAAAAGTACACGCCTTTTAAACAGTACTATATATAATATACACACATACTATTATTTTAATACAATTATAAAAAAAATTTATGTTTTCTACATAAGAAATAAATAAAAATAAATAATATATATATTAATAATCAAAATATAAATAATTAAGCCATATATTTTTAATATATCCTTAGAATTAATCATTTGTTGAATAATTTTTATATAATATATTTTCCATTACCCATAGTTGCCACCACCTGTATTTTCATAAGGATAAATATATCTACATTAAAATATAAAATACAATAAACAAATATAAATAACATAATACTAGGACGAAATAGATAAACTAAATATATACAACGTTAATATTTTCACAAAATGCATAATTTTTAATGTTACATTGAATCATCCATTAAACACCATGTTGTGCACTGAATTGCATTTTATATTTATGATAAAATGAATATTCTATATTATAAAAATAATAACAGTATAATGTAGTTATAGGCAAATCGATAAATTTTTAATAATATTTTTATTTTTTAATATAGACAAATAATAATATTATATAATTCGTATTTTTCATTATTACATATTAAAGAAATATGTAAGGGTGGCATACAATAATTTTATAGAAAACGTTATAATAAATACTAATATCATGCACTATTTATGAAGTGACATTTTTTATTATGGATTTTTGTAGAACATCGAATTGTATTATCATAATCCACATGCACCCAGCTTCATTAGTAGGGGTATTTTTTTCAATACCATTAAATGTTGTTTAATTTTTATACTATTCTAGAATTAATTTTATATTATACTTTTACAAAATTATTCAGTTATATCTTAAATTCTCAAAAAATATATAATATATGGTAATAAAAATGAAAAAATATATATTTTTACATTATAATTTAATAATAATTTATATTTAAAAAAATTATAAATTCGATAAAATATAATTGTAAAAAAATAAAATGGAAGAAGTATATTTCTAAAAATTATTTCTACATAAATCTTAATTTAAAAATACCCATTTGTCTTTTTTTTTATATAAAATTGGCATCTACTTCCGAAAAAAATATATATTATATATATCTGCATTAAAATTAAGAATCTGTTATAATAACTTCAACTTCAACCACTGGGTCTATATTAATGGATGTCATTTGTGTGACAACCTCACATTGTGAATATAAATCAATAAGTCTTTTATAAATTCTTAGTTCAAATCTATCCCATGTGTTTGTACCTTCTCCACAAGGTGATTTTCTTGTTGTTATTCTTAAGGTTTTGACTGGCAATCTTACAGGTCCAGATACATTTAAGTTTTTTTCCTTTGCTCCTTTCATAATATCGCTACAGACTATTTAAGGATAAAAAAATAAATATATGTATTTATACTCGCATATGTTATAATGAATATTTAGCATTAATATGCTCAAAATTTATGATGTGTAATATATAAAGCACTACATTCTTCCAACTTCAATATAAATTAATGGAAACTAATATTCGACATATATATATATATGTATTTATCAATAAACCAAACATTTAACAAGGACAGTGCTATATGCATACATTTAATGCCTCTTTATCATAATAAAAATATATAATTCTCAATACTTCGCTTTTCATATTTACTATACATATATATATGGATATATCAATATAGTAATATAATAAGTTTACACTTATTTATTTATAAATATATACTTGTAATAATTAAAAAAAATTATAGGAGGTAGGTACAACAAATATACATAAATAAACACATATATATATACATTATATACATAAATGTATGCGCATAAATATCCATTTTCAAAAGCTTTCTTTAAATATAAAACGTATAAATAAAAAATATTCACTAAATATAAAAAAATTTTAATTACCTTTTTCTATGGCTCTCAAATTCTTGGAAGTTAAAGCAATACGAATACGACGAAGTCTATACTTCTCATTGTCAATGGCTCCTTTCATTAATTTACTCATTTTGGATTAAATAATATATTTGAAAAATATTAAAAATAAAATTTTAAATAAAAAAAGTTAAATAATGAATTTGTTTCGTTTTATAGAATAATTTTTATATTCTTTTATTTAATAAGTACTATAATTGTTACTTATTTCCTTCTTACGACATTTTTAAATATAAAAAAACATTTTTTTCCTTTATTAAGGGATTTTTAATTTTTATTATATTATTGTATCGATTAATTTCTTGTAAAAAATACATAATATCCATAAAAATATAGTATGTATAAAATATAATTAAGTATTATATAAATTAAGAAATAAAATTATGCGCATATACCAAATATGCACAATACATTGTATACATAATAAAATGGATTAAAAAATGGATACATATTCAGTATACCGTAATATATAGCAATATTTTAATAATTTATTTAATGCATATTTTTTTACAATATAATTACTATTCAACTATGATATTATTTTAAGCCAATATCTAATTAATAAAATTATGTTCCCTATTGATTGCATAACCATGTATTTACATTTCTCTTACCTTATAATAATTGCTCTCATATTTTTTTTAAAACTTTTAAAGTTGCTTGGCCATAATAAAATTTTGTATAAATACATTTTATTCTATTTCCCAAAATCCAATTTTTAATGATTTTATGTTATTTCAATTATTTATTTGCTTAATTATAAATCGTGATATTTAATGTTCCTTTTTATTTACATATAATATCCTTTTTGTAATATTTTTATTATGAGCAAAAGATCTTTCAAATGTACACCTATATCACCATAGTTTCACATAAAACTATATTCTTTATATGCATAATATCAATTAGTATTTTTTTTATATAAAATATTAGCAAATCATATTAAGTGAAAAGTTGCATTTTATTATAAAAAAACTTAATAGATGTATATTTACGAATTTTTTGACTATTCATTTTTTTAATAAATATTTATAAGTCCCATTTTTCTTTAATTGGCTCAATTAATTTATAATCATAGAACTTAAAAACAACCTTAATTCATGATACATTTAAAAATGTTATTTATAATTTTTTTACAACACTATTAAGGGGCAATTGATATATTACTAGATAACTAACATAAGTAATAGAGTGTGGATGGGAAATAAAATATAGAACCTTTAAATTTCTCATAAATATTTGAATTTACTATATTTTATTTATATATATAATAATGTTATCCTTAAACCTCATATTAGTATACAATTTAAAGACGGAAAATTAAATTAAATAAAACTTATTTAACATTTTTAAGTAAATATTTATAATAGAATATAAATATTGGCATTATAATATAACAAAGTCCACGTCTTTTCTTTTTCATCGCTTTCTTTTTTATACCCAATCATTTGTTTATAAAATTTATAAATTAACTTTCCAAAAATTTGAAAGTTTATTTTTTTTAACATATGTATTCCATTAGTTTCCATTCACCGAAAAATAATATTATTTATTCTCAAAAAGTATATATACAAATACTATAATTTTATAAAGTATCACAATTTATATACACCCCATTGTATACATACTGATATATGCACATGCTTAATTTCAAATAAATGTTCTTAAATATATATATTTTCCCCTAAGATAAGCAAGAAAATGATAAAAATCCATATTTAATAAAATCCTATCTTGATGTTCTACAATTAAAAAATAATATATTATACAAAAATATGAGTTTGCACAGGTAGCTTGAATATAAAGACTGCAATAAAAATCGAAGGAAATATTCGTTGTTACTATTATGTGTATAGCTACAAAATATGTAGCAATATTAATAATAGTAGGAAAAAAATATTTTTTTTTTATTGTTTGTACAGGCATTAAAAAAACGTAAAAATATAATATTTTTTCAATACACTTTTAATTCATATTTGTAATTGAGATAATTCATATTTTTTCAAATATTATTATTTATGTATTTGCTCCGTATATACAGGATATAATATAATTATGTATATAATAAAATTAACCTATTTTATATAGGTTTTACAAATTTTTATCTGATTTGTTTTTCTTTTTTTTATGTATAACCATTTTGTGTGCAATTTTTTTTTTTTTTTTTAGTTTACAGCTGTACATATTATACTATACCACGCAGCAACAATGTTGTTTTTGTGTGCATATTTTAAATAAGGGAGAAATCTATATATTATAAAAGAAATTACATTATTAGTCTTTAATTAAAAATCGTTTAATATATAATTATATTATCCATAATTTATGTTTTATTACAATATTTAAAATACAAAAGTGCATTTAGTATGTTGTGGCAATTATTTACCTGAATTGTTCATGACAATATATAGTATCAAGCTATTTTTTTTTGGTAATTTAATAACTATTAAATATATTTGCAAATTTTAAAATAAATAAAATGTAATGTACATTAAAATAAATATAAATGCACAATTTTAATAAATTATAATATTAATTTTTCTTTTTCTTTTTCTTTTATATAATATACATTTTTTTTTATGTTTTTCACAAATTTATTTCTTCTTAAAACTTAATAGAAAGTACTTATTAGTTCTATTTTGATTTTTATTTTTACAAAATAATAGTGTATTGTCTTCAGTTGTTTGTATATATTTTTTAGCTTAATTTCTTATTTTTTGTTGAGGTATAGTTTTTATATTCAATCATAAAATTATACATGTTCCGTCTCGTCACCATATATATATGAATTTTATGTAATAGTATAACTTCTAATTCATTTTTTAATAATATTAATTTTTAATCATTTTTGATTTATTTTTATATATATAGCAAAAATTCAAATTTCTTTTAAAATAAAATGGATAATTCACATTTAAGCAGAAACAGTTATCAAAAAATAGATAACATAGACACTAAAGAGACATCAACCGTCGATAGAAAATGGGTTGCTCTTACAGCTTACCAACCAGTTGATGTTGTTACAAAGACTGTTGAAGTTCCAGTTATTAAGACTGTTGAAAAATTTGTTCCAAAAACTATAATTCAAGAAAAAATTATCCATGTCCCCAAAAATGTTACACATATTGTTGAAAAAATTGTAGAAGTCCCAGAAGTTAAATATATTGAAAAAGTCGTAGAAGTTCCTCATATTCATTATAAAAATAAATATGTTCCAAAAATCGAAGTTGTAGAAAAAATTGTTGAGCGCCAAAAAATTATTGAAAAATGGCATGATAAAATTGTTGAAGTCCCTCAAATCAAAGAAGTTGTTAGATATAAAGAAATTGAAGATACTGAAGAAGTAATAAAATATGTTCCAAGAGACTCCAAAAACATAAATTGGGAAGAAGAGTACAAAAAATATACAGAAGGGAAAGCAGGAAAATTTAGTTTAAATAATACATACCAACAACAAATGAACTCGTATAACCAAATAAATGAAAATGCATATGCTAGAAATTCACATAGTAGAAGTATTAATGTTATGAACAGCAAAACTGCAAACGATCAAACTAATATGAGAAGTGAAGATTTTTCTCAAATAAATTTCTTTAATCAATATAATGGCGAAAGCATGGATCAACACATTATGATGCCATCATCAAGTTTTAATATGAATGGAAGCTTCCAATTTAAAAGGTTACCATCTGAAGAAGCTAAACCAGTTGGATGCTGTACAGGTACATGCAGATAACTTATCCCTTTTAGGAATATGTGAGTTTCGTGAAAAATGCAGTTAACAAACACACTTTAAACTAAATAATTAAAATTTATTATGCATATATAGATTTACTTTTACATATACCAATTTTTGTCCCGATTTTAATTTAATACATCACAGTAAAATGAATACAAAAGTAAGCTATTTCCAACTTTATTTTTTTGTTTTTTTTGTATAACAAAATGTATCCAATATTTTTACACAGATAAACACCATGAATAAACAATATATGTACATACGTGCATATGTTTGTTTTATGCTTGTTTTATGTTTGTTTGGTTGGAGGTGAAATACAAAATTTTGTTAATTCCGCTACAACTATAATAATGTATACAGAAAAACATAATCCTTTTTTGTTTAAAATTGTTATACAACACATTTAATATAGCTTTTACCCCAATTTTTAGTTTAATTTATTATCAAAAATGGATATAATTATGTACATATATATTTAAATGCTATAATGAAAGAATGAAAGGCAAACTTAGCAGTATTGTAACTGTAATATAGAATTGTTTATATATATCTACTAAGTGGTATATACTTATTATATTTTTTCATCCATACTTTCTATTTTATTTATTGTCTTCTTTCTTTTCGTTTTCTTTTTTTGTAACATTTATAATTAATTCTAACCATAAACATTATTTTAATTATATAACATCATTATTGTACTATATTTATTTTGTGTATTTAAAAATATTATGTGTAACAAGATAAAATCGGCTCTAAAAAATAATGCAGTTTTAGATCTGTTTACATAGTAAAATATGTATATGAATATAAAAATTGGGATTATACAAGTGTCCACGTCCTAGTATTTTTTATCATATGCATATATACATCTATATCTCACAAAATAGAGAAAACAAAATATAACTGAGATAGTATAAATGATAATAATAATAATAATGAAATATAGGCTCTAAAATTGTTTGATGATCATGACCCCCCAAAAAAAAATATATATACACACATACATATATGTGTTCTTATTCAGTTTACATCCGTTGTTTTATTTAACTGTTTTTTAATTTTTGAATTCAAAGCTAAATCGAATTAGTGAATAATAACAATAAAATCACTATTAATGAAAAAAATGCATATTTTTAATTAAGATAAAATAAAAATATCACATATGCATGTATATACAGGATACACATTTTATGCATTGTAATTTGAACAAATATCAATGTAAGTTGAACATTTATCGAGACCTATATATTGTATTTTTTTTTCCAAAAAACTATTTGCTGCTTTCATATCTGAAACCAAATCATATACATTCGTATGATTTTCTAGCTTTATAATTAAATTTAGGTGATCTCTCCATGTATTAATTGCATTGCATAAGTCAATTATCGGGTTTAAAAAACTTGGAAATTTTTTTCTTACTGCCTTTTCAAATATATTAAATTTATTTGCTAATTTATCTTCCTCGGTACCAGAATTAACATTTTCATCACCCATACCCATTTTATTGCTATCATTGTTACACTTATTATCATGTTTTTCATTTATATCTTCAGAACTGGTATTATCTTTATCCTCTTCATTATTATTGTATATATCTGATTTTTCACTTAATGTATTTTTTCCTAATTCATTCGATAACTCTTGATTATTTTGAGCACTACAATTTTTAATGTTATGCATTTCTTCGATATTTTTGTTTGTATTTATTCCATCATCAGCAGAATTACTAAAACTTTTTCCATCTTTAGTGTTTTTAACTTTATTAATGTGATCACAATATTCGTTATTATTTTCTATTATGATATCACTAGTTCCATTACAATTATTAGTTATACATAAATCTTCTCCCTTTTCATCTACTGTTCCTTGATTATAATTTTCGAGTGAAATATCGTGTTTATATATTTCGTTTTTTAAATCATCAAAGTCGAATAACAAGAAATATTTTGTTAAAACTCCCATAAGATGGTCTGTTACGAAAAAGTAAGAAATGTCAGAATCTAATTGGTTATATAAATTATCAGGTAATAAATGTATTAACTCCATATTCGTTATAAGTACATTAGCAATACATGCTTGCATTAATTGTCTTAATGTTTTTTTAATTATTTTTACAACAGAAAAAAATGCACATAAATCAAAATCTATTAATCCATCATATTTAATTTCTTTATTTGTATTAGAACTATACAAAGAATATATTCTAGATAGTAAAAGAACACTCTTTTTATCTTGGTCTTTTAAATGCTTTGAATTATTAATTGCTGAATATGCATTTTCTGGATATTTCTTTCCATTTGGAGGCAATAAAGGCTGCGTAGTTAAAAACCCGAATTTTAATAATTCAAATATTATTAAAATATTATTATCAATACTTTTATTTTTACTTTCAGATAATAATAAACCAAATAAAGTAACTCCACATCTTTTTGTAAATATACCTAAATTTTCAAGAAACATATAATATACTATACACAATATGCTATTAAAATTTTGATTATTTGTATTAAGTATATTTTTATAATAATTATTATAATTTTTTATTATTTTATCATTGTATTTTTCTTTATTTATTTTTTTTATTTTACAAGCTTCTTTTCCCTCTTCATTTTCATTATTATTCCCCTCAGAATTATCCCTTATTTTTCTGCTATCCTCACTATCAATATCCGAATTTTTATCTAAATTTTTATCCCCCTCAGAATGTGATAACTCTTCTTGTATTGCTTCATTTTTACAAACAAGTGACACATTCATACTTTCGCAATACAAGTGCCATTTTAAAATAAACTGTAAATTGATATGCTTATTATTTTGCCGTTTTGTTTCTTCAATAATATTATTTTTATTTATATTCCATAAAAATCCATCAATTAAACTAATGTCTAAATATGTGAATTTGTTGTTTTTCTCTAATATATTATTTATGTAATAACCATAATCAAAAAATTTTATTTTCCTTTTATAAAAATAAGGATTTAATTTAACAGATATTAATCCTAATATTCTGCATCTATATTCTCTTAAATCAATCAATGCATCCCTATACTCAAATGAATCTAAAATTGGATGTGTATAGTCAATCCATTCCCCCTGAGCTAACACACATAATATTTTTTTACTTAAAAGCCCAATTGACATTAAATAATATACACATGTTGGAAATCGAGACCCAATCACTTTTATGTAATCATGTGGAACTCCTTCATAATCCATATCTTCATTTTTATCATCATCGATTTTTATGCTATCTTGATCTTCATTTTCTATATCTTTATTTTTTTTATGTTCATAGTTTTCCTTCATATTAATATTTTCATCAGTTTCAAATCCGTTTTCAGAATTATTTTCTTTATCTATCGAATCACCTTTACAATCTGAATCATGTTTTTTCGAATTGTCTTGTTTTGATTCCTTACCATTCTCTATATGCACATTATTTTTCATATAATGTAAATTATCTGTATATATCTCTTCATTTATTTTACTAGGTTCAGTACTTCTATTACCATAATTCACCTTACCAGAATCAAAACTATCAACAAGAGTATCTATTGTGGTGAGGTCTTTTATTTTTTCATTGCACAAATTATATAAATTACCATTAATACTAAAACTTTTATTATATTCACTATCTTCATAATTTTCATCTTTAATTTTTTCAACTTGATCACTTTTATTCAACAAATTATTATCATAAACATTATCAGTATTATAAAAAATTTTATCCTTATATGAAAAAAAACCAACTTCTCCTGATAATAATAAAACTATAGGAAATTTCAAAATCGATTTACATACACGATACCCTTCAATGTAACTTTTTTTTAATTGATCATTTGGAAAATGTTGTAAATAACTAATTAGGGGTGACTGTTTAATAAATTCGATAGCATTACCAAAATTAAATTCTGAATTTCCACTATTAAAATGAGATAGATTAAGATAAGGAAAAGTTAAACAATATTCTGTACCAGCTAATAAACATGCATCTATAAATTGTTCTTTATTTATATTCCATGTTTTTAATAACATATTTAAATCTATCCATTCAATATATTTTTCTTCCCATATTATATTTATTATTACATTTTGAGGATTATATAAAATCAATGTAGGAGGACCTAATATAGTGTCAATTATATTATTAGCTAGAAAATATGATAATTGAGAAATAGCTAAATAAGGTGCATATATACATTTATATCCTTTACTTTTTAAATAATGAAATAATATAAATGCCAAATAAGAATTACATATATTAGATACTTGAGAAAATTTTTCATATGATAATTTTAATTCATTATTAACATAATATACCCAACCTTGTTCTATATTTTGTTGGTATTGTGCAGAAAATAATTTGTGAGATTTTGGTGTTATACCATCAAATACAAATATTATATCTATATTATATTTTCTAAAATAATCACATTGTTTATCTACTAAATGAAATATACATGGAGATATACACCCTGACACATCACTTAAAATATCTTTTAAATTATCGGATGCTCTTAAAAAATACAATGCATCTATTCCTAGTTTTAAGTTTTTTATATCTTCTGTGCTGCTTCTTTTTAATAACCCATGTTCTGTTAAATAACTTTGCAAATGTCGAACCCTCATTTTTTTTATTTCCTCGGATCTTCTCTTTCTACAACATGCTAATTTCTTCTTGTTATAGAATCAACCCTTTAATGATTATGCACACACACATATAAATAAATGCATATATATTTATATGTGATATTAATTATCTAAAGATATATTTTTCGTTTTTCCCAGGAAATTTCTAACATTTGTTGTAGTAACTTGCGTCCCTTGTCTCCTCATAAAATAAGCATGCATATATACACGAAAAAAAAAAAAATTAAAAATTAAAAAAACAACAGTAATACTGAAATTATATAAGTTCCGAAATAAACGCGCGCGTAAGTGTGGCTCTGATAAAGAATAAGAAATGGGAATAAAAATGGGGATAAAAATATGAATATATGTGAGGACGTGAGTGGAAGTATGAATATTGAATTATGTAGGATGTATTCAATTTAAAGAAACCATGCTTTACCGAAAAATTCAAATATACACATAAGGCATGAAAAAAATCGAAGAATATCATGAACACATTTTGCTTTTATTTACACACGGAAGTATTTGAAAATATATACATGTATAAATATATATGGGCTCACTTCACTGGGTACGAACATATTTGTATACAATTATATACATAAATAAGCAAATACATAATAAACATGAAAATTCATACATATATATGAATATGGCTTCATTCGCCAGAGTAAGCAACTTACTTAAATGTGTTCAATCAACTTACAGCCTTATAGCTTAAACACTAATCTTATATAATCTATATTTTTTCAAAAACTTTCAAACAGTGGAATGAATATATCGCTTGTTAAAACTCTCTATATATACAGAATTTATGCACGCACGCAATGTACAATTATACATAAAAATAACCATTTAACATATACATTATATACACATTTCTTTCAATGTATTTTGCACACATATATTTATTTTCTCATTATATTATACTATTCATATGTTCCTATATAAAATGTTTAACTTACGGCATAAAATACTGTTAAGAAAAATTTAAGAGTCGAATGAAACATTCTATGCATATATATACATATAAATGCATAATTTATTTGATTAAATTTAACATATAGAACGGGCTTTAAAACTTTATCATCCAAAGGTATATAAATTACCTTAATAAGGATTTAAATATTGTAAAAAAAAATTAAGTGTTAATTAAAAAAACTGACACATAAATTTTAAAAAAAGTAGCTACATAACTACGCTAAACATAAGATAGTTATTGTATATACATATATATAACTATATCAAGTTTATATTAATTTAAATATTGGTCTCATATTCGTTTGTAGAATATTAATTTGTTTGTTTTTTAATAAATATATGTACACATATATATATAGAATTACATTTAAAATCAACATAAACACTATGCATATATTTTTTAATTACTATTTAATTGGTATTTCATTTATTTCTTAACGTTTTGAACTAGGTATATGCATATAATATGTACAATTTTTATCTAGTTAATATCCGTGTTTTAGCAAAAAAAAAAAATACTTATAATAAATACAATGTATCGTATATGTGCCAATAGATATATATAACATTTCTATGTTTTATCCCCTCTCATATTCCATATACCTTTAACCATCCGTCCAAAAAAATGTATTATACATTTAATTATTTGCATATATAGTATAGCATGCCTATAAAAAATATTAAAACTTATCCTGGTTTATAATTGCATTACATTCGGTTCTCTGCAAAATAGTACACATAAGTACAATACTCAAAAAATATTTTTGCTTTATTTATTTTCCAGAAAAATGTTATATCTATAAAAGGTGTGCATATAATATATATTATTTACTTATAAACAAATTTTCATATTTAATGTTCCAACATAATTTTATTACTACATAAAAAACAAAATATATTTTAACTTTGAAATTAATATGTATATATATATTTTTCTTTTTTTATAAAAAAATTATAATCTTTAATTTGTAAATATATTATTAATGTTAATCAAATTATGGCTATAAATTTCTCATTTTCTCCTCTAAAAAAATTATATTTTAAACTTTAAGAAATTGTTAAATAGGACAAAAAATTTAAGTATATTATGTGCCTATATAAAGCTAAGTTGTTTTAACACATTATACAGGTATTATATAAATATTATCCCTATATTCACATCCATATATATTTATCTTCTTATTTATTCAGTAATATAAGCAATTTTATACATATTTCAAAACCTTAAATATAAAACCTTTTGCATATCAAATTTACCTTTTCTAATTAATAAAAGATAAACCTTATACATACATATCATTTTTTTCTGTATTATCTAAAAAAGACTTTAAATTCCTATAAAAGTTTTTACATTTATAAATCCGCATATATAAACAATAATATAAGAATTATGCGATAAAATAATAAATATATATACATACATATGTATGGAGAAAACAATGGAGTCAATATAGTGAGGTAAAACTTAGTGTGCATTTGTGTGTAAAGAGCACATTTCCGCTATTAAGAAGTATAATAACAATACTTTCCCCATAAACACATTGTTACTCGAATTTTCAAAAAAAAAATAAAAAAAAATAAATGATGATTTCTCATTGTAGTGGCATTATTTGCTTGTAAAAGATCATACTATTTCCAAGTTTCATTTTTTTTGATAAATATAAAACCATATTGTGAAATATATAAATGGGAAAGGTTTTCTTGTATGTAATGTATATTGGTATCACAAATTATATAAATGTATATTAAGTTTTATTGCTTTCAATATAAGATTACAATCTCAAAAAAAAATATATACTAATTTTTGTTAGAAATATTCGGAAAATTCTCCCTTTATATTTAATAACATGGGGTCATCAAAAAACCTATTAATCGTTACATCCTCAGTAAGCCCCTTTCTTCGTCTAGTTTTTAACAAAAATTCTCTAGCTAAATGTTGAATAGGTGAAGGTTCTAATGGCCTTAAAATAACTGATTTGTCTAAAGGATCTCCAGGTACAATGTGCCAATGATCAAACATGCTTAAACAAAATGCTTGTCCACTGGTATGGGTTCTTAAATCTGTTTCAAAACCAAATGATTCTATAGCAGGTATATACGCATGTACCATATACAATGGCGTTCCTACTTTTGGAAAATCTTTTAATACGTGACCTCTTCTTCTTGATAACACATTATATACTGAAGAAACAGAATCACCTGAACATATTATTTCTGTAAATAAAATGGGTTCTAATAATCTCGGTGTAGCTAATAAAAATGAAGAATAAATTGCTCTTCTTGTAGTCGGAATAATTTGGCCAGCTCCTCTATTAATTGGATCATCATCAATATCTGCTCTTAATATTTTTACCTTAACATTTTTCATATTTTCTTCTATTAATGGCCCTTCTTTGGTAGCCCAACAAAATCCTTGTATTATATTATTTTTTATTGAATATAAATTATCTTTATTTGTTTCATTATATAATGATTCATCCATTAAAATATTTGGACTATTGTTTTCAGGACCAAATTCCCAAATAGATCTTATAGATAATATATCCCAATTATGTTTATTTGTTAATAAGGATATAACATCTTGATCTATGTTATAGTTTAATGTACTTTTCCTTTTTTCTGTATCATCATCTAATTTTATATTTTTTTCACGATTTTTTTCATCTTTTTCCATCTCTTTATCACTATCATCATCAAATTTTTTCGAACTTTCATAATTTTCCAATAGATCTACTCTTTTATCCCCCCTCTTCATTAATAATTTATCCATTGTATGTAAATATTCATCTATGTTGCTATTCTCATTTTTCTTTAAATGGACAAGTCCTTGAACAATATCATTCATTAACTCTTTTTGTATTGGCTCAGAAATCATATATATTTTATTTTTTTTATTTGGTGTTTCAGCAAAACAATTCAAAGCTGATGCTTCAGTAATTGTTTCATTAAATTGAACAACTGGATCTGAAACCTTTATTTCTAAATCACCATATAATTTTCTTAAATCATGTAAAACACAATCAAGATATAATTCTCCAGTCCCTAGGATTATGTGTTCTCCAGATTCTTCTACTTTTGTAGATGCCAATGGATATGTTTTATCAATTTTTCTCAATCCATCTAACATTTTTGGTAATTCTGAAGGGTTTATAGGTTCACATGCAACTTTAAAAACGGAATTTGCACAAATTATATATCTAAACTTTTTGTTAAATGGATAAAATATTTCTGCATCCTCATCATCGTTAAAAAATATTTTTTCATCATTTAAGTTATCTCTCATGGCACTTATATCAGTATTATTATCATTTTTTTTTTCAAATATTTCTTTTTTCTTACTTCCTTTTTTCTTCATATTTGTTATTGTGCATGTTTTATTTACACATATATCAATTCCACCTATTAAAACAAAATTACCAGCAGGAACCTCATCAACTTCTACTCTATATCTTCCTTCATATACCCATAAATGAGTGATAACTCGAGATATCATATCTTCGTCATCATCTAAAGTATATCCTTCCCCTAATATTCGAACGGTTTGTCCTTTTTTCAAAGTACCGCACATAACTCTACCAAATAAATCTAGCACTAAACATTCTGGCCTATGATAATTTTTTATTATATATACCATTAAGTTATCTGTTTGATCCCCTTTTAAACATCTCATCATATCATAACACACTTTCGTTTTCAATGATCCAGAATATATACTTAAAGTTTTATTTTTTGCATTTTCTAAAGGGGATGGGCAATTATCTATTACTACATCTACAAATGCTGTAGTATCTTCAAAAATCATAGTACATATTTTTTTTAATAAATATTTATTATTAAATAAATAATCTGTTTTTTTTAAAGTTACATTTAATTTTTTTAAAAAAGGTATTAGAAAATCTTTTTCTTCAGATGTTACATAACCAAATATTTTGTAAATAGGGAAAAGAATAAATTCAACAAAACTTCTTTTCTGATTTGAATAAACAGGAGATGGTACAAATTTAAATTTTTCTTCATCATAATATATATCACCCCATAAATATTTTGAAAATTCATCAATGTTTATATTATATGAGTTATGTAAATCACAATAAATTTTGCTAAATGATTTCAAACTAAAAAATATCCCATATAAGCTTGAACTAAACAATACATTGTTCTTTAGTGGTGATAATAGCCAACCATTTTTTTCTTCCTCAGTTTTATTTAGCAAATTGCATATAGTTTCTATTTTCATGTTTATCTCTTCAATTGAATAATTTATTTTATGATATGCATCATTTGGGGGTAATCTTAAATCCATTATTAATTTGTCTATACAATTTATTACTAATATTATTTTTACATTTTCATATATACATGCTTTTATTACATTTTCAGTTACATACATACATCCATCTACTACATCTACAACCAAACAACAACATTCACATATATTAAGAGAACATAAAAATTCATCAAAAAAATTTACATGTCCAGGGGTATCTATTATGTTAAATAAATATGATTTATATTTAAGATTTTCTGACTTTTTGTCTAACAATATATTATTAGGAATGTTTTCATAAACTTTATTTTGAAAAATTAATGATATAGGTATAGATTTTATTGATAACCCTCGAGCTTGTTCATCTAGTCGTGTATCTGTATAACTAGTTAAACAATCCATTATCTTACTATTATATGGAGTTATTTTTTTTTCATTTTTATTTATATTTTTTTTTATAACTTCATCAAATTCGTCACTTAATTTGAAGAAACTAACACTACTGCTTCCACTATTATTATTTCCTCTACCACTTTTATTTACAAAATAATAATCTCCTTTTGTTTTTTCTCGAGTATATTCAATCAATCTATCCACTAAAGTAGTTTTTCCATGATGAAAATGCCCCGCAATGCATATGTTTCTAATAAAATTTGTATGTGGCATTAATTCAGAAAGATATTTAAAACTAAAATTATTATTTGGCAATGATGTTTCTACTAAATCAAAATTTTTTCTATTTGCTTCTACATCTAATTTTTTTATAAAACTTATTCTTTCTACATTTGCATTTATTTTATTTATGGTTGCTTGCTCAATATCTTGAGTATCTTCTTCTTCAATAAAAACTTCAGCACCATCATATATTTTTTTCAAATCATCGATATCATTTTCATCCATTTTATCATCTTTATTTCCCCTTGTATTATAATTATCCTCATCATCTTCTTCTTCTTCATTTTCATCTTTACTTTCTACATTACTATTTAACTCCTCACTTTTATTTTCACTATCTCCATCTTTGGATTCATCAACTTCATCGGAATATTCTTCTTCATCACTATCTATATCATCTCCTATATAATTCCCAAATTCATCATATAAATTGTTTTTTGATTCCATTTCAAGAATACTATATCTTTATATATGTATGCATAAACTTGGAAAAAACACTATATATTAATTTTGATGATTTTTCCAATTTTTTTATATTTAGTAAAAAAACAAATTTAATAAAAATGGGATATGCAAATACATTACTAACACCATCTGCATATCCTGGTATTTATTTTATCATTTCTCAATTCTTAATTTTGTTTGTTTCTTCTCTACTTTCGTTTTTATTTTTAAATACAATACATAACATACATAAATACTTACATTCATTTATACATATATGTTCATCTTATATTAATACTGTAATTCCCTTTTATGCTCTTCCATTATTAATTGGTGTGTTTTTTATCACTGTATCTTCTTTTAATAAATTTTGTATTTATATATTTTATTTTTTTTGTTTTCACACTTTCTACTTATCTATAATTAAGACTTTATTTATTTTTTTTTTATAAAAAGTGATGAGAATTTTCGTTCTATTGATAAATTATTTTTGCTAAAATTGTCCTAGCAATAATACAAGTCAAATAGAAATTTATTATTTATCACTTTCTTATAATTCCTTTAATATTATTATTTTTTTTTTTATTCATCTTATTTTATATCATCATTATTATATCGTTGATTGGCTATATTTTTTTTTATGGTATTATAGGTATACATATATTTTAATATGTTGAATAATCATAATTTATATATTCAGAAAATTTATTTAAAAAATTATGGCGTTATAAAATAATGCATTTGCATTTAAGGAAAGTATCACTTAACAATTACTCTTATTTTTTTTTGAAAAAGTAGAAAATATCAAGAATATAAATTATATTGTAATGTTATTATAAAACAGGATTTATTTTTTCTGATTTTTTAATTTATCTTATGGAGAAAAACCCTCAAAATGCCCCAATTATCCATTTGGTTAAAATAATATACCCAGGTTTATTTTTCTTTATTTCTCTTCTTTTTTTCTTCTTTTTTTTTCGCCCTTTTTGCAAGTTATGAGTATGGATTTTCTACATTTTTCCAAAAGCAACCCTACTGATATAAGGTCAATTTATAATTTTATTTCACATTTTATGTGATGTTCGCTAGCTTAATATATAAATTATTGTAAGACGCATTTTCAAAATGATAACTTTTATAGAATTAAAAACTTATTCCATTATCTATATTTAATAAAATGGAGATAAAAAAATGAGAAAAAAAATAGAGAAAACTAATTAAGACTAAAGATATCTTTTTCGAAATTATACACATTATAGTATTCGCTCAAATAAAACTATGATTTTCTTTCATTCTATATTTATTTTCTTTATGTTAAAGATGATCATAAGAAGTGTTATGGTATATCTTCATTTTGTACATATAGCAAATATCATTATAAAAATGAAAAGTACACTATATGCACTGTTTGCTTTTTTATATTCTTCACACACATATATTTTCACATATAAATTAATGTATATTATTATATTCTCTTTATTTCTCCATTTCTTTTATAAAATAAAAATCGTTTTCTTTGTCAAAAATATTATGAAAAAGAAATTATGTAAAAATAAGACAAAACGGGCAAGAGAAAAACGAAGTTTATATATGAGCATTTAAGAAGGGTACGCATAAAACCTGATATATCCATTTTTTCATTAAAAAAATAAAAACAATAGTAGTAATAGTACAATATAATAGGAATACAAAAAATAAACAAGTCGGAAACATAACTAACGCCCCAAATAAGGACTATATATAATTCAATGGATGTAAACAATTATGTAGTTTCAATGAATATTAAAAAGCTGAGAAATGAGTTTGTACAGAGCATACTGAAAGATGAGGAATATAAAAAAAAAGACGATAAAAAAAAGGATATAGTAAAAACATGTAAAAGTTATAAAGAATTTTGTGATATAGTAAGTGTAATCAATATGAAACCAATTAAAAAATATGAAGAAAAAGTTACATATGAAGATTATGTAAATATGAACCTTTCTATAAATAATTTAGATAACTTAAAAAAAAAAAAAAATCGCCTTAAATTTTTTTCTATGGACTATTTGGAAAATAATCAAAAAGCCGATCAAAATTATCCCCTTTTAAATGATAACCAATCAATAATACGAAAAAAAATAAAACAATTCTTGTAAAATAACATATCATTTAATAATAGTACACCAAATTATGTCTAACGAAATTGTTTCTATTGATAAATACTAACTCTAAATTTAACTATACACACATAATATACATATATTGAATTGTCGTAAAAAAAATAATAAATTTTATCATAATTTTTTTTTTTTTTTTCGATTTTCTTTTTTAGAAATATTTTGGACAACAATAAAAACAATTACTACAAATTTATAAAATTTAATTATAACTGCGACGAAATAAAAGACGTAATAAATTTTATAAAAAATAATTGGAATATTTTCTTTGAGATTGACCAAGTGGATGCTCATAATAATATAATAATGGGTAATGAACAGATAAATAAAAAGAACAATTTTACATTCTCAAATTTAATACACTTTTTTTTTAATTTACTTAAATATTGGAATGAAGAAAAATTATTTCTTTATTTTACCCACGAAGAACTAAAAGATATTAATTCAAATATCAACATTATTGCTCAAAATGTGAAAAATAAAAAATCATCTTCCAATGTAAATCATATAATAAATGACATTGAATACTATATAAAAAGCATCGATTTATGAGAATGAGAAAATGCAAAATTGTTCATATTTTTATTATTATATTATTTCCATATTTTTTATGTATACCTTTTTATTCTTTAATATTAAAATTTCGTTATATGAGATACGGGCCTTAAAATGCTTATTTATGGAACTCGCCTACATATAACTTATAGACCATAAAATGACAATTCATATTTTCTTAGGAAAATAATAATAAATATTATCTTATTTTTTATTTTAAAAGTTTATAATGAATATTGGTAAGTATATTTCAGCATTCTATTAATTAAAATGTACTCTACATATTTACATTCACAAACATACCGATATAAATACATATCATGTAGGGGTGTAAAAAAATTATATGTTTTTATCCTTATATATATCCAAAGTTTTCCAAAATTTTGCGTTCTTCTGGTTTAATTAATCCTAATGCCTCTTCTTTTATTTTTTTCTTTTCATTTAATGTGTTAATTTTTTTTTTGTAATATATTTTGCTAAGTTCTTTTCGAACTTTTTCCTTTTTTTTTACTAATTCATCATAATTCCAACCAACTCTTGAACTTAATGTGCCTAACCTACAGAAATGTCGGTGCTTTTGTAATCTAAATGCTCTTAGTGCACCAGGAAGTACATACTTTTTTTTCTTATCATATGGATATGGCATACCTACAAGAACCTTTAATTTACTTAAAGCTATTTTTCCCTTTGGAGTTTTGTGTGGTAACATTCCTCTAACACATCTCCATAATATTTTTGATGGTTCTCTTAAATGAAGTGGTCCCTTTTTAGGGTTTGTATTAGTTCTTAATCTTAAAAATTCTTGATACTTTAGTTTATTTCTGTACAAACTTCCTGATATGTCAATATCTTCACACCTAACTGCGACTATTCTTTGTCCATTTAATAGTTCCTTGGCAATAATGGAAGCTAACCTTCCCAACATATGCCCTTTACAATCAATAACATATTCCTAAAAAAAAATTAATAATATATAACAAAATAAATACTCATAATATTTTATCTTGAAACCTATTAAAAAATATATAACTCACAAAATGAAAAATATGAAACCTATGCAACATTATTTTTCTCATTATTATCTCCCCCTCCTCTCAAATTATAAATACATTATTTCTTTTTTCCATAATTTTACTAAAATATTTTATTCGTGTTTCTTTTTATAAAGAAAATAAATAATTTTTTTAACCCAACATATCAAGCTCAAACAAATAATATCCCAACAATATAAATAAACATATATTTATGTAAAACGCCTATTCATATATATAAAATCTTTTATATCTCAATAACTATCAATATATACTTACCTTTTTGTACATTTTATATAGATCCAATTGTAAATATAATTTTAATTGTATTTTGAAAAAGTTACAAAAATTCAAATCACATAAAATTTATTTCTTTAAATGTTGCAATTATGTATACAAAAAAAGTGTCACATTTGTAAATATATTTATAAAATCATTAAATAAAAAATATTTTTTTTTTACAATATATATATATATACATAAATTATTAAAAAGGGATTTTTAAAAAAGGAAGTATTATAGATAAATAAGCAGTTACATATTTATGCATATAAAATAAATGAGCATATTATTAATATTATATAAAAATATAAATATTATATATGTATATATTTTTTATAGAGATATTCAAATTAATAACTTATATAGTAAAAATATATTTCCTTCATATATACATACATATATATAATATTACATATACTTGGGGGATTGAAAATATTCTTACAAAATTTTGATAATTACTATATTTATATCCGCATAATATTTACATTTATTTTTATTTTTTTCATGGATATAATAAAAAAAACGTTATAATATATAGGTATATTTTCCAACCCTTTCTTTCAACATAATATTATTGCAAATCTGACGGTATATAGTTATGTATAATGTAATTATATTAGCACTTTATTTAAAAAAAAGGAATTTAATTAATTTTATGTTTTATTCTTAATAAACAGGAACAAATTGTTAAATTAAAGTAGGGTACTTCATTAAAAAAAAAAATCATAAATATTATCAATATTTAATAAAATTTTATAATATTAATAATTACTGAATTTAATTTTTTTGTTTTTTTGTTTTTTTTGAAGTTTTTTAAGAGTCAAAAAAGGAATGACAAAAATACGATCAAAAGCAAAAAAGCTTTTTTCCATTATCCTATAATATTTATTTGTACTTATACGTTATTTTGATAAAATATATAAAAATAATTGAAAAATGGAAAATGCTAATTATAATATATGTTAGTTATATTATTATATAAATTTACTAATTATCCCTATTTAATATAAATATTTATTTCACCCCCTACCCCTTGGCTCTCTAGTGGATACACCACTGAATAATAAAAAAAATTAATTTACATATTAGTGTAAGAAAATCTATAATGTCTCATTTTTATTTATAATTATATATATATATATATAAATGTAATATTTATTTACTTAAATTTTAATTTGGAAAAATATAACTATTTCAATTTTATACCATATAAAATAGCACCCGAATATGTATTTGTTTTCTAGCCATAAAACTGTTGTTTTATTTTATAAATAATCTGGGCGCACATAAAACACGTTATTTATATACGTAGTACATATATACACCTAAATTACCTGAATATATAAAACTTCATAACTTATAGAATAAATATTCAAAGGGAATATACGTATTAAATTTTAATGGATTTTAAGAACATACACAGTTACATATTTTAAGGTTAAAATTTGTTTAATATCAAACATACAATACAATGAACAATTTATATTTTTTTCACCTATTTTATTTTTCCATATATATGCCCTTAAAAGTCTATTAAAATTTAACATTGCACACACATACTGAAATGCCTAAAATATGCTCATAAAATAGTAACACATTTTATTTCCTATTTAAAATATGCTAGCTAATTTCAATAATCACAAAAAGTATACACAATGTATATTTCATATTAAAGAAAAAAACATTTATGGCAACGGAAATTTCCAATAAATGAAAAATAAATAATATGTTTCTATATAAATGTATTAAAAAGTAAAATATTATCTATATATTCAAAATGTAAAAATAGTTTTTAAATGGCTACAACCCCATCAACAAAAAAAAAATATATATATTGAACACAACAATACAACACAATCGAGTAATCGCCTTAATGAGCAAACTCAAAAAATGATTTTTTTAAATAATCACTCGTTTTATATAAACGGTATGTAAAAATAATAATCAAATGTGAATATAAAATATACATGTACAATAAAAATTAAAAAATTGTAAATTTATAATTATGTAGAAATATGCAAAAACGGTGAAATATAAAATATAATGTGCTTATAAATTCCCATTTTAAGTGGGTAAATTTCAAAAAAAAAAAAAAAAAAACATTTATGTATAGTGTATAACTACATCCTTGTATTGTTATAAAAATATTGATATCTTTCATAAATTTCAATTTCCCAATCCAACCCTTCAAGTATATATCAAATAAGTAGCGTTATCTTCTCGGCGTAATACCCATTCATTTTTCTTTTTATAAGTAATATTTATAAAATTATCCGACAAAAATAAATAACTTAATTTAATTTTAGACAATTGTATGTCTCTTGAGCATTTTGATTGTACTTTTAAAAATCCACTAAACAATCCAGCATTTGAACAATTCCAAATTTTAAAAGAAAAATCTAATTTTGAATAAGATGCTAAACATGTTCCAGTAGAATTAAAATTAATACAGTTTACACTTTTTGTATGTCCTTGAAATATTTTTAATTTTTTTGCATTTTTTAAATCATATAAATATATACACTTATTAGAATTATTTGCTACAGCTAATCTTTGAGTAAACTTATTAAATGCACAAATCGAAAAGTTTTTTACTAATGTATAAATTAAACTGGTTGATAATTTTAAGCATAACATCCTTACATTATTTGATGGATCCAATGAAATTAGCAATATATCTATAATTATATTCATATAATAATTAAATATCCATTTATAATTTTTTATCAATATTATTAACAAAAATAATATTTTATTTATATATAATACACGTTTTTGTAAATTATTACTTATATATTGTAGTGTCTTTAAAAATAAAAATGGTTCAATACGTCCTATATTTATTAAAATTTTTAAGAAACTAATATTATTTAATGACAAGGTATATAATTCAAAAATATTTAAAATAAAATGACATATACTTATATAATTATTCTCGTTGAATGGGCATTTTTTATTTGAAAATATTTTATTTATATTACACAATTCAGCATATATTTTTTTTTTTTGATCCTCCATAAATTTAAACTTATTTATGTTATCATTATTTCCTTCATTTTCCATATTATTAACAATAATTTCACCATCTTCCCCAGATCCACTTGTTTTACAAACAACAGTTTTTAATTCACTATTTTCTTCTGATATAGCGTTTTCATATGAACTTAATTCTAAATTTTGTTTTTCATAATTTTGTTCATTCATATTATTATTATTATCATTATCAGATTTCATTATATAATCCTCCATGCAATTTTTTAAATTAATTTCGCTTGAAGAATGATGTAAAGATTCATTACCTAATGTATTTACTAATATATAATAATTCTTCAAATTTTTATAAAAATTTTCATTTATAATTTGTTCGTTACAAATAAAATCATCATCTTTTATATTTATACTAAAATTGGTATATGTAACATTTTTCATATTATTAGTAAAAATACCTTTTTGTATTAATAAAACAAAATCCCAAGTTATTGAAAAACTTAAAGACAATAGATGTATAAAATGAAATAATTTAAACTTATTAAATTTATTATAAGTATTTTCTATCAAATCTTGTGTATCCACAAATATATAGTAACATATGTGATGAATGATTAATGTAGCCATATTTGCATTTGAATAAAATATTTTGGAATTTCTTAAATAAATAGATTTAACAACTAATAATAATAATAAAAGTGTTAAGCATATTTCATCAGCATATACATAAGGATATAAATAATGTGATCCAATTCTTGGTATAATTATTTGTATTATATATGTCCCTGTTGTATCATATAATGATATACTTTCATTATTTTTTTTTATAATTCTTTTTTTTTTATTATTAATGCGCAATATTTCGGTAGCTAGTTTTGAATATTTGTCCAAACATTCATTCTTCATATTCTGTATTAATATAAACATAAATTTTTGCAATTGAATTCTTATAGTTTTATCATATGGATACATAGATATATAACTTAATAAAAATAAATTTATTTTATTATTATTTGGTAAATTGTATATTATATATTTTTTTAAGTTTATTAATATATTATCATTATATTTATCTCGACACATTTTGAACCAAAAACTTATAAATCGTAAAATAAAACAAAAATACAAAGTATTCACATACAAGCTTTCGCAACATATTTCAACTGAGTTATCATTAAAAAAGTAAGATATATCTCTATTTTTTTTTTTTTTTATTTTATTATTTTCCCTTTTCGAAAATATGTTTATTGGGCTCATTAGTTTCTTTTCATTATCCTCTTCTTCATTATATTTACTTCCTTTTATTTCACTACATTTATTTGAAATATTTATTCTTTTATCAATGTCACTAACCCTTTTTATACTACTTCTAACTTTTTTGCCAATATATTTATTATTCTTATTTTGTGGAATATACAAATATATACTTGATTTACTAGAAGAAGAGTCACATGAATACCATCCACCAATTTCATCATCTATATAGTCACGCATCCATTGTCTGTGTTTATGTATATCGACATTTTTATTTCTTTCAATATTTCGATTATTAGAACAATTATATTGTAATATATATAAATTATTATTCTTCCTATTATAATTTTTATCAGTTTTTTTTTCACAATTTATTTCAATCTCTTTATATAGTGAATTACTACTATTTGGAAGCCCCCATTTATCATTCACTTTTATAGGATACAAATTACTATCTTTATTTATTTTATATTTTTTTAATATATCTCGATTATTTTCATCATTCCAATTTTCTTCTCGATCGTCATAAAAATATTTCCATTTATGCATTAGTGCACTAACTTTATGCTTATTCTCATTTTGCTTAGTCCCTAATTTAAGACCAAAATAAATGTATTTTTTTCTTAACGAGTCATTCAAAATATATTTATTTTTAAATTGTTTATTATATATATCATTATAATCTATATTTAATGAATCATAAAAAAATTTTTTTTTTTTTTTTTGTTTCCTTTTTTCTGCTGATAAAAATTTGTACATTTCTTTTTTGTTCGTTCTATAATTTATAATGTCTTCATTTTCTCTTTCTTCGGAATTTTCTGTATTCCTTTTTTTTCTGAATTTTCCTTGTCTTAACTTCAATGGGTACATTTTAGAAAAATGAAATAGTTGAGTATATTTAGGAATAATTATTGAATAAGTAGATTCCTTTCCTTGTATACACATAGAAAATGGTAATGATGGAAAATCGATTAAGAAAAAAAATAATTCTTTACACAATTTTGTACATTTTTCAGGTAAAAAATAATGATACAATAATCTTCCTAAAGGCAATGCCTTTTTCGATAAATGATTATCTCTAAATAATATATGACTAATAATTGGAATTTGACTTTTTACTAATAAATATGATTTTTTTTTTTTTTTTCCTCTAATTATATTATTTAAATTGTTATAACACATTTTTTTATTTTTTATCTCTTTAGCTTCTATTTTATTTAATTTATTTTTCTCAAATTGTACCCACTTATTATATATTCCATCCTTATCACTCAAACAACTATCATTAGTATTGGTATAATTGTCTCTATTTATTTCCATTCCATCACTGCTTAAAAAATGATGAAGTGATTCTAAAGAATGTGATGATGTAATTAATGAAGAAGAACATGAACTTGCTTTATCAGAAACATCATCAAATATTATTTCACTTTCAGTATTGAATCCTTGTAGATGTGATGTTTCATTTTTTTTAATTTTAATTTTATTTAAAAGTTGAATGCTCGATATATTTATACCTAACCTAGTATATACATGTTCAAATGGGATATTTGATATTTGAGAATATTGAGAATCATATAAGTATCTTAAAAAATTCCCATTTTTATAATTATATATATACACATAATTATTCACTAAACTAATATATAATAGTGAAGAATAATTATTTATATATACATTATTTATTAATTTAAAATTAATTTCATTTTTTTTTTCTAATTTCTTAAAACAACAATGAAAACATACATGAGTCATAATTTTTAATTTTCTTTCCATTTCATACCGTTTTTCCCATGTTTTCTTTCTTAAATTTATAATATATTTTTTTGCTTTTAATAATGACATATTATAAATATATGAATTATTATTTTTTATTTGATAATTTTTTAATGCATTTTTAAAGTTTAAAATGTTTATTAGCTTATATTTATTTTCTGGATTTATCCAACTTGGCCTTTTAAAACCACTATTAACATAATTTATTTGAGCATTACTTTTTCTTTTTTTTTTATTCTTATAATTTATTTGATTATTACTTGTTCTTCTAAAATATACTCTATCTGCCTTATTACAAATATTTAACTCAAAACTTTTGCTTCGCTTTCTTTTCATCAGTTTTTTTTTCAATCTTTCTTTTTCTTTTTTCAAAAATGATACACTATCCATATTATCTTCTGATGATAAAATAACGTTACATTCATCATTCTTACAAAAAAAATTATTATGATCATTATTATAATCGATTTTACTCAAATTTATTAAGATCATATAATTGCTTGCATCACATGTTAATACAAAAGATGTTTCTTCTTTTTCGGGTAATATATTTACATTATTTTTTTTTAAAAAATTGTCTGTAATAACTTTGTATATACTACATATATAAGAAAAATGACAATTTTTTATAAACTTTACTAGACTAAAATTAAAAACATTCCATATTAATATATCTCCACTATTTGTTCCACCAATTATATAATTATTTTCGACATGCAATGCTGTTATAAATTTTTTTTTTTTATATAAAATATCTGGAATATATAAATCATATATTATTTTTTTATTTTCCACATATTTATAACAATTTATTAATACACACACAACTCGACTTTCTCTATAACTAATTATCACATATAAATTTAGATTATTTTCACAAAATGCATATGTAATTATTTCTTTATTCTTATTTTCATTATATTCAACATTTTCTTTTCGATTATAAATATCATTATTATTGATTTCTTCAATATCTCTTTTTTCTATATTTATATTATAATCTTTTGCTGTTTCTATTTGCCTTTTTATTACATCATATTTATATCCTCTTTCATTATTTTCTAAAACATTATTTTTTTGTTTATTACCTAATAGCCATATACTATCTATTTTATTCGTCTTATACCAAATGCCAAATAAATATTCATAAACTATAATTCTGTTTAGTTTTGATTTGTTTACAAATAAAAAAAATACATCATCTCGCCATATAGATGATTTGTTTTTACTTTTCACATTTTTACGATAATTACTATTATTTTTTAATTTTGAAATATTTGTATCTTCATTATAGCTATTGCTATTTTCCAATTTTGTTGATTCTATTGAACATGTGTTTTTTTCAATTTCACATAAATTCGAGTTTTCATTTAAACTATTTTTATTTATATTGCTGTAACTATAACTCGATGTATGCGCATTATAAATTCTGCTATACTTATTACTCGTCTTTTCTTCATTATTATTATAATCATTATTTAGATGCGCAGTGTTTGTATGCTCATTATTGTTGTTCTGTCTTATCTGACTGAACATACAACTACTATTGGAGAAATTATTTTCATAGGTATCTGCATCTTTTTTAGATGTCCTATATTTATTTCTGTAAAAAAGAATTGGACCCGGGCTCTTAAATGAACCCAACAAGTTTTTCTCAACCTTCATTAAAAAAAATGATTTTATATTCGATTGAAAAGACAAAAACATGCTTGAAAATTTTAGAGGTAAAGTATAGCAATAAAAATTCCCTTCAGTTGTCCAGGCGATAATACACCCACAAATATTCTTAGACATATTCTGCATAACATTAAACGACCTTATTTTTGAGCTATTACTTTGGGGCGCACCTACACAAAACAAATAAAGCAAGTAAAACGAGTGAAGCGGAAGAAGCGATGAAAAGAAAGCAAAACGAGTGCAAAAAAAAGGTGAGCATAAATCTAAATGTGTGAAATAATAATGGAAAAGCTACCTGAAGAAAATCGCCAGATTGGCTTACGCAAAACTTGCATTCCAACCCAGTGACCATTTTGAGTGCGTCTTTTGCACGATTGATCAAAATCAGGACAAAATAAATCCATAAGTGGAACAAAAGGGGAATTTGCATTTTTTCTTTCATAAATAATTAATCTGTTTTTCTGTAAAATTATGATGTAGTTATCTATAATACCTATTTGACTTGAATTACAATTACCAGATATTTCTAAATCTGATTTTGATGATGGAAGGTTTGAAATAAAAATTGGATTAACATGATATACTCCATCAATTTTTTCATAAATATCTGTATTCTTTAAATGCTTATCTTGAGATTTTAAATTTATATCATTTGGTATATTTATTTTATTTTTTATTAATTCATCATATATACAATTTTCTGCAATATCTTCAATTATTTCATTATACATTTCAATTTCAGTTTTATCAGTTCTTATAACAAATCTTGTTTTGTTTTTATAAAAATTTAATAAATCTGTTAAATCCCAACATATTATATCTCCATTATTTAACCATGCTGATATTAATATTGGACAATAAAATAAATCATTTAAATTTTTATATGTTTCTTTTTCTCTTAATTTTATATATTCTTCATCTAATTCCTCCTCTTGTATATTATTATTGTTATTATCGTTACCTTCTACATTCCCACAATTTAAATTATTTCGTTCTCTTTTTTCATAAATGTTAAAAAATTTTCTTTTTAACAATTTCATACATTGTATTAAAGATCTTTGATTCTCTTTTTTTAAATATGGTACTAAACCAGCAGAAATACAACATATTTTTAAATTCGAATTTTTATTATTATTTTTAGGTTTTTTTTTAGCAGAATATAGCTTATAATTTAAAAATTGGGAGTTATAATAATAATTATGTTTACTATATCTATCCCGTTCATTTTTATTATTAACTAATGATGGAGAAGCATATTTTACAGATTTTTCTTCATATACCCCATTAATTACTTCGCTATATCTTTCATTATTTTCTTTACAATTATTCCTTAAAAAATTATTCGATTCTAAACTATCAGAAGAAGATGAAAACATTTTACAATTTACATCACTATTAGCAATATCATAATGTGTGTCATTACTATCTTCTACATCACTCAGTTCATTACTTTTACTAGCCTCTTCATTACATTCCTTATTTTCTATGGATAAACGAGCTACTATTTCCTTATCTTTATTTGCCCATAAATCTATAACTAATAAATCTTTATACCCAGACAACAATATAAATCTTCGATCTTGTAATACTTTCATATTATAAATATAAAAATTATAATTTTTTAAAATTTTAAAACAGCGTCCTTCATCTAGTGACCATAAAGCAATTGTATTATCAACATATAACGAAATTAATATTTCTTTAGATATACATTGAATAAGATATGAACATGATAAACCAAAGCATAATTGTGTTACACTATTATTACATCCATTATTTTTATTATTTAATAATATATTATATGGTATTAGTTTTATTCGATTATTTATTCTTTTGTTTTCTTCTTTATAATATGTATATGATTTATCATTTTCATCATTTTCAATACGTTTATTGAAATTGTTAAAACTATTACTATTACTACTTTTCTTAATCTCTTCACAATTTGAATCACTATTTATTTTTTGATTTTCATTTATTTCATTTTTTTTTATCCTAAATTCTTTATATTCCTTTTCTCTTTTTACCCCATCCCTTTCCATATTATAATCACATTTATTTGAATTCATTTTTTCAAAACTATTTGATGATATCTTATTTACACTTTCATTACTTGCTATATCAACCCCATTGTTATTATCATTTTTATATTTTTCATTTTTTTCCACTCGAAAAAGTACTATGCTTCCTTCAGAACTCCCCAAAGCTAAGATATTGCATTCATAGTTTAATCCATAGCATGATATATTAAATGGAGAAGAAAAGTTTGGCCATATTACTGATCCTAGTTTTAAATCTTCATTCATTCTTATTTCATATTTTTATATTAAAATTCCAAAAAAAAAAAATATATATATATATATATTTGTATCCCTATACATAAAGATAACAAACTTTTTAATTGGATATACTATGTGACAATTTTACTAAATTAAAAAGAATAAATAAAATCTATAAATAAAATTATGTTATATTTAATAATACTTCCAAAACTATATTTCATATCTTTTTATAATAATTATATTTTCATAAAGTTCATACAGTTTGATCATGTATTCCCTTTAATTCATTATTATTTTTGTAATTTATTTTTATCTTTTTCAAAATTTATTCTTTGTGTATTATCATTTTTATATTTTTTCTAATATCAATCTACTAATAAGTGCCACTAAATTTTTATCAAAATTTTTAGTGATTTGTGATAATTTTTTTTTTCTTTTTTAATTTTAAAAAATATTTTTACCTTTTTCTCTATAATTAAATTATTATTTTAAACAAATTTTCATTTTATTGTTTTTTTTACGATGTATATATATATATCTTTACATTTCCCACCGAAATAATCCAGCTCCACATTTTATATCTCAAATTTCCTACTTTAATATCTGTGAGAAATTGTTATATATATATATACATTTATTTTATGCTCCTATTTATGAATTATTATATGTATACATAAATACACATCAATGCTATGAATAAATATTTGTGCATTCTTTGTTTATGTTCATTTTATCTAAGGAATACAAAACTAAAACCATGACGCCCAATCTTATTTTATCTATTATTCATTAAAAATATAAACTCTTATATTCATATTTTATCTTTATACAAATTGTAAAATATATATAAAATAGAACAAATTTATTTAGAATTAATAATAACCAAATACACACACCAATAGTAAACTCTTAGTTACTTATTATTTTCAAACTTCTCTAAATAAATAATTCGAATTAATACCTATGAAGTGCTAAACCAGTATGTATATAAACACATAAAGATGCCCCATAAAGTGTATATTCTACATTTATCAAATTAAAATAAAAAAACAAAAAACATAGTCTATATGTTGTTAAGTCTTTCCCCTCGATAACTGCAAAAGGCCATATGCTCACTTTTTTTATATTTCAACTTAAAATGAGGTGAAAAAAAAAAAAACGAATGAAATATACTTTTTCATTAAATATCTTGGTTGTCTTTACCCATAACACATATATGTATATACTATTTTTAATATTCCGATTTATGGAAATAATTTTAATTTTATTGTTTCTAAAAGCACATTGAGGTTTTCATTATTAAAAAAAAAAAATTAAATGAAAATACGAACAAAATAAAACATAAACCAACAAATACATAAACACTGAAGCCGCTTCTTAAATTTAAATAAATTCAAGAAGGGTAGAGATGGAATGAAAAGTAATAAATAAATTGTACATTAAATTATTTAACTTGAAATAAAATATTATGAAATGTCAAACAAATTATTAAAAAAAATAAATAAAGAAAACACGTATATATATACGGATATATTAATATACCCATATTCATAGACACGCGGTTATATATATATATATATATAGCATATTATCATTCCATCGACATACTTTCATTTAATAACAGATAAAAAAAATAATGAATATGCATTATATACATATTAAAATAAACTTCTACGATATATGCTTTTTTTTTTCTTTTTTTTCCATGTCATATATTTAAATATGATTTGTATTTTATATATACGTAACATGGGGAAAAAAAAAACAAAAAACAAAAAAGAAAAAAAAAGGCAATAAACATTTTATTTTAAAAAATATAAACAATATATATACTATTTTTAAAATCAAAATAAAAATATTTCATTAAAATAAGTGATGGTATATAATATAAAAAAATATAAAATAAAACAAATTTTTATATATAAATATTTAAGAACAAAATAGACACATTCGATGATTGAGTCATTATATATAGAAAATACACATTGCGTATATTATTAAAATCGTTTCTCAAATTAATAATTTATTTTCTATAATTTTTTTTTTCTCCATATTTTTAATTATTTGCAAATTTATATTTCCTAACATAGCTTTACTATATACAGACATTGATTAAATTCGTTTTTTTTTTTTTTTCTTTTTTTTTTATCAAAGCTGTAATTAATTTGGCTAGATTTTTTTATTCATCATTATATTATTCTTAAACTTAAACAAAAAATAAAATAAACTATAATGTAAATCATTCTTTCCAGTTTTTTTCTTATAAAAACTATTTTCGGGGTTCTTAAATTATAAGTTATTTCAATAAATAACTAAAATCTGGGGCAAATATTTTATTTAATTTTTTTATTAAAAAAAACATGGGAAAAGCCCATTTTTAATCATTGCTAATATTTTCCTTCATATCATTAATTTCATCTTTTCCCGTTCCCCGAAAATAAGTATCACTTTTATTAGTTTCTTCATTTCCACCGTCTTGCACCGAATATCCCAATTTGTTATTTTTTCTCATTTTCTCTAATTCGGTTGTATTAGCTTCTTTTTCATGTTTATAATTTGTGCTGTCATCTTGCATTATATTTGGATCCTTTTTATCATTATTTTTTTCAGATTTTTTTTTTTTTTCTTTATTATTATCATAATTTTTTAACCAGTTAAATTTGTTAAATATATAACTTTTAACCGATTTTTGTTTTTCTGAATTTTTACATTCATTATTGTTATCATCATTTTCTTCGTTATTTTCTATAGTATCAATTACAGAAGTATCCGATTTTTCAATTTTTTCATTTTCCTTATTATTATCCCTGTTACTATTTCCATTTATTTCAGTACATTTATTTTCATCATAATTTTCATAGTTTTTAGATTTTTTTCGAATTATTTCTTCTTCAGTATCATCATTTCGACCCCTTCTACTACCACTGCTATTATTATTGTTATTATCTCGATCATTATAAGATAATTGCACCTTTTCATACATCCTCTTTTCATTTTTTTTTATTCCATTCTTGTTATTATTTTTATTATTTCCCATTTCATCAGAACTATTTTTTTGATCTTCTTTATTATTTGTATTACTAGTTTGAAGATTGTTAGAATCGATAGGAGTCAAAACGGATACATTCCTTTCTTCATGCAAATTATTAATGCTTGTACAAAATTCATTTATATTATTAAAAACATTTGGAAAATGCACTGAACCAGAATTTATAGAATTTGGTGTATTATTATGATTACTTATATTTGTTATAATTACACTTGCAGTGTCAAATAAATTATTTCCATCAAATAAGTTTTGTAATCCTGATAAATTTGAGCTCGAAAAAAAATTTGATGCCCCAAATATATTTTCTCCTATATGTGGTGCATTACTCGAATTATCTCGACCTTGACGATTATTTATTTCATTCGAATTTTCACTATTTATATCATTTTTGTTTCTATCGTTAGATGCATTTCCATCATTTGAACTACTATTATTCTGGTTATTATTTCCATTAATAGTTCTACTTTCTTGATTAATATTCGGTTCAGTTGTCACATTATTTTGAAAATTATTATTATCATTAGTTGGAAATTCATTTATTTCATCTATAGAACTAGTTATATTAACAATAACATGTTCAGGCCGAATTTGGCTTTCTTCAAAAACATTTCTTGTATCTGAATTTCGATTCATATTTCTATTAAATGACTGTTGTGGACAAAATATTCTGCTTACTCCTGAACCATCACTATTTGATCCATTTATAAAATTATTAAAAATATTCTGTATAATTGACGATGTGTTCATTGTTGCAAAATCACCTAATCCATTTAACTCATGTTCATCACCAAATTGTAAAAATCTCGCTTCAGTTCGATTTCCTGATTCATTTCCTCTTCTATTTCTAGAATCAGTTCTATCCCCATTCTCATTAAATTCTCTATTCCCGTTCTCATTATTTGTTATACCCGAATTATCATTATCTGTTTTTTCTTCCATTTCATTTTCGTTATTCCTTTCCTCATTGTTAGTTCCTATCCCATTTTCATCCTGACCAACATCAACATTATTCGAATTATTAAGCGAATTATTTCGAGATATTTCTGAATTTATTCGCTCTCTTAATTCTTCTCTTTTACAATTATATTCTTGATCATCAGTGGGCAACTCAAAACGACAAGTAGGACATGAGTTTCGCTCCTTTAACCATGGAATAATGCAATCACAATGAAAAACATGTCTACACCGTTCGTTATCTGTTATCCTATGTACTTCATCATTTTCTTTATATTCTTCTCTACATATAGCACACGATTCTAATTCTTGAGCTCTTTCAAATGTTAGTTTTTCTACTTTTAAATTTTTTATGATTTCTTCAGAAGCTGGAGGTGGACCATTTCTTGATGGGTCGCTCTCCATAATAATTGTTAATACTTGATCTAAAGAAATATTATCAAATGAGTTTGTTAAAATATTATCAATTATATCATGAAAATTTAATCTAATCGGCGAATTTAATGGAATGTTAGTTATATCTATAGCTCGAGTAACAATTCTCGGATTTCTTATATTTCGAGTATTATTGTTTTGACTAGCACCGTTATTATTATTATTATTATTATTATTATTATTGTTGTTGTTGTTATTATTATTATCATTATTATCATTGTTATTATTGCTATTATTTGAAGTGTTATTGTTACTTAGATTGGATGACCTCGAGTTTGTTCCAAAGAAAACTCGACTAAACCAATCATTTCGATTTCCATTGCTATTATTAACATTTCTGACACTACTGCCATTTGTATTCTCGGCATTAGCCTCATTAGACCTGTTGGAATTCGATGAGGGTTCTAAATTAGAAGTAAAATTTATATTACCATCAACGGTTCTAAGCCCGGTGCTATATATTTGTTGATACATATTTCGGAAGAACATCATATCACTAAAAATATTGTCATTTGGATTAAATGCATTACTGCTATTTGTATACTCAATTCGATAGTTACTATTACTTCTATTACTTCCTACGCCCCCATTATGATTGCTACTATTTGTATTACTATTCCTATTGTTACCACTATTTGTAATGGAATTATTTGGGTTATTTTGATCACTATTATTGGCATTTGATCGACCATCCCTGTTATAATTAACTGAATGAAAACTAACTGGATCGTCTTCATCAATTTTTTCTACAAAGCCAACATTATTGCAACTTTTACATTTTAATTCGCCATCACAAATAATTTCAACATCACTTGTTCTTTTTACATCTTCACAACTATGACAAAAATATTCATAATCATCAACCTGATTCATAATAAAGGCTCTTTCTTGTTTCTTTTATGCCCGTACTTCGATATATTTAACTAGCCGTTATTATTATTATTATTTTTTTTTTTAGCTATTTGCCTATTTAATTCCCTTTAAAAAAAATTTTTTTTATTGACAAAAAAATAAAAAATATGCAAAAAGTAATTCAATATTTTTTTCAAAATATTTTAAAACGTGTATTTCATTTTTCATTTATAATTTGTACCCCAAAATTTTTAACAAAAAAACCCACGAAAATATACATATATGTGATATAGCTAATATAAAAAAGTAATATATATGTAGCTTTTTATGGGCGGTGTTTGTTTTCTCTACTTAATTATACATTTGTTTGTATGTTCGTTTTTTCCCCCCTTTATTTTTGTTGATATATTTATGCTTACTTTATATATTACATACATAATCATATGCTATAATCCCGATTTACCAAAAATTGTAAACATACATAATATATTTTATATAATTTTATCATGTCAAAATTTGTTTCTTTTTTTTAATTTAAAAAAAATATTGTAAAACAAAAAAAAAGCAAAACTCGCATGTACATATAGAGTAACTATATATAGTACAAACTTATGACATTAGAACTTGAAAAATTTTTATATATAATAAAAATCGTAATTATTTTGATGCTATAAAAAAATAATTTATAATTTAATGGGGTTATATTTAAAAAATGAAAAAATTACTTTAAAATAACATGAACATTTCTTTCTATATTAACACGCATTCATTAAGCATTTACAATATTTTTATATTTACTAAAAAAAGGAAAACAATATTAAAAAATATATATATATGTATATAATTATTATATGCGCAAAATATAATATATATTTTTTTTAATGCGAAGCTTTTACACTATATAGCATATTTATTTATATTATATTTTTTTGTATATCCCTCATATATATATATATATATAATAATAATATAGAAGTAATTTAAAACCGTTTTAAACTCAATATTTTTACATTTTTAGCAATTACACCACTGCAGAATATAATACATAATTTATATCCACTGATTAATAATATGCATCCCCTATTAATTTTTATACTTAATTTACAAAATATATTTTTTATATCCAAATTTTGTAGGAACATGCATATATTATTGCGAAACAATTCTTATATTCTTAAATACTTTATGTGTTTTTAAATGCATATATAATATATATACATTAATTATATACATAAATATAATGGGTATTTGCATATCTAAATATAATATTACACATATTTTTTTTATTATTTGCACTTTTAAGTATAATTTAAGCGAATAATTTTTGTGCATTGTATATGTATGTACGCGTTTTATGTTTAATTCGCATACTATGTAAAATGCATAAAGGCGAATTAGCTATTTATTTTTTTATCTCCTATACTTGTTACGCCTTAATACTACATATTTGATAATAAATTTTTAGTATTCTCAAAAAAAAAAATATTGGTAAAGTGTCATTACATTCCTTATTTTTTGGTGTGTGAGGGGATTGTATTTCGTGTGTGTTACTAAAATATGTGTAATAAAAAAACGAGTAATAATAATAAAATATAGCTTAAGTCATGAAAACAATAATGTCCACCCTTAATATATATATATATATTATATACATGCATATGCACGATATAATTACACAAACCTTCTTAAATTATAATATCACAAAATTCCGTGAAACATTTGCCACTCATATATTTTTGGAGGTTAGGAAAAAAAATACCTTTAAGACCATATAAAGGAATATTTATTCATGTTATCGAATTTCAAAATTTTCCATAAAATAAAACCTTTATGATATTTTACAATATATCATAATTTTATATGTTTGCACAATTCATACACATTTAATAATTAAAAAATATATTATCACATAAACCCCTCAATATCATATTTATTCTTATTTTTGTAAAAGCGCAAACTTATATTTATTCATAATTTTTAATTTATTACTTCATCCATTTTTTAAGAAAAAAAAAAAGTATTACACAAATAATACATTGAGTAAAATATATCGAGGCATAAACGTCTAATCAAAAATATGACATAAGTTATAATAATTATAGAGGTTCCATATATATATTTTAATTGTTTTTGCACGCATTTTATTTGCATAAATTTCTGTTTGCTTTTGATTAATGATAACTTTATATTATTTTTTTTTAAATTACCAAAATGTTCACATACTAATGTGTAAAAATTAATGGTTATATTTAAACAAAATGCTAATTAATACAAAGCCTATATACGAATAATAATTATATCATGTTTGTCTCTTAAAATATCCTTTGAATTTATGTTTTCGTTTCCCTTTTTTTTACTATTCTTAGTTGTATTGACATTTATATTCATAACAAATTTCCAGCTCTAAATATTTACATATATGTTAACAATATACGCTGTCCAAATACCCACATATATACCTCACGCATAAAAATATTTTAAGTATATTTATTATTCCGTTGGGTTTGTATTTTTATCATAAAATTAATAAATAATATTAAATTATGAAAGGGTGTAACGAAATAATTACAATTTGCAAACTATTACGAATTGTATAGTTTTATATTATGTGAAAAAAAATGCACACATACAAAAGTTATTTATTATATAGGTTTAATTATTTTTGGTTAATTTTTCATGTAATCACAATGTTGTAATTGCCGCTATATATGAAATAATGGATTAACCAAACATTAGTAAAATAAAAAAATAAAATAAAATAATAATAAAAAAATAACAATAATAATAATAAAAAAAATAAAAAAAATCACAACGTTAAGGTTAATCAAAAGGACATAGCGCGCACACACACGTCAAATATTTTTTTTTATCATTTGTTTATTATCCACTTGATATGCGACGGAATTTGTTACGAATACTGTTTTTAAATTATCACTTTTCAGTATTTGTATTATCATCATAAATAACATCTCTATCATCTTTTGGTGAATACTCATCTGGTGTTTTATTATTTCTTCTATTTGTATTTCTTTTATATGATTTTCTTTTTGAATTAGAGCTTGGGCTTTGTTCAACACTTCTATTATTACTTCGCTTTCTATAAGCCTGATCTTTATCATCTCCTGAGTATATATTTTCTCTATCAGTTTTATATCCATGTTCTTCTTCTTTTGTACTTTCTTCTCCTTTACCATTTTCTTCTTTTTCTATTGAATATTCTTCATCTTTTATTTTTTTCGAACTATGTTGATTTTCTGTTTTATTATTTCTTCCATATTTAGTAGATTCTGTTTTTCTTATTTTTTTTGCGTCTTCTCTATCTGAAAAATTATTATCTTGACCTTCTCCTAAACTTCTTCTATGATAATATTTCCCTTCATCACCATCATTATATTCCTTTTCTTTTCTATCTCGATCCATATCTTCACTTTTATCATTTCCTCTTTTTCTTGTATAAGTTCCTTCATCGTGCTGTCTATGGTTACTACCACTATTACTATATCTGTTATATCCATTCATATCATCATCTTTACTCATTTTATTTTTTTCATAATATTTATCGTTTCGATATTTTTCTCGATCTAAACTATTGCCATCACGATGTATTTTATCCTTGCCATGGTCATAATATTTTTTATCTCCCCCTGAACCTTGATAATTATATCCTTTATCTTTATTATTATAATAATGATGATCACTTTCTCTTTCTTTATTTTTATAAAATGAACTAACCGAAGAATCTGTATATTTAATAACTTCGACTGAAACACCATTCAATTTTTTTCCATTTAACACATCAATTGCTCTTTTCATCGTTTGATAATTATAATATTCTATTATGCCATAACATTCTTTATTATTACCATTATTGTTATATACAACATTTGCATAATTTACTAATCCGACTTCTCGACCAAAATCTTTTAAATCTTGCCAACTCACTTTTTCATCTATATTTTTTACTACAATTCTTAATGAATTTTTTTTTTCAATTGATTCAAATTTATTATCTGGATAATTTCGGGAATATTTATTTTCATAATTTCTTGGATCATTTTTGTAACTATTATATACATTCCCATAACTACCACTATAATTATTTTTGAATGGACTTAAATGATGTGCTTGTACACTTAACTCTTCCCCCATATAATGTTTCCCATTTTCTTCATGTATTGCATTTTCTGCATACACTGGTTTTGAATATTCTATAAATGCAAATCTTCCTTTCCACTGAATATTTATAATATCACCATATTTAGCAAATTTTTTTCTAACTTCTTCTTCTTTTGCATCTGGAGATATATTTCCTACAAATATTTTACATGGGTCTCCTTTTTTATAAGCATGACTTCTCATATCTTTTGACCTTTCTCTCCTCATTGTTCCAATGTTCATATTATTATAATGTCTGTCATATTCTCCCCTTCCTTTATCTCGGCCCATAGAATATATTTTTGTATCTATTCTATCGTTTCGTCCTTTATAATTATTATTGTGATAATAACTTCCTACATATTTGTTATTATTCCATTCATGATTGTACCCTCTATCATATCTATATTTGTCATTATAATTTCTGTCATAATTTTTGTCATAATTTTTGTCATAATTTTTGTCATAATTTCTGTCATAATTTTTGTCATAATTTCTGTCATAATTTTTGTCATAATTTTTGTCATAATTTTTGTCATAATTTTTGTCATAATTTTTGTCATAATTTCTGTCATAATTTCTGTCATAATTTCTGTCATAATTTCTGTCATAGTTTCTGTCATAATTTTTGTTATAATTTCTTTCTTTTGAAAAGTTTCTTTTAGGAGATCTATTATAAAACCGATCCCGAGGATAATTATGATGGTCGTTATGTGGGGGTGCATTATTATAATATTTTCTGTCTTTTGAATTATTTCTATTTCTATCTACATTTCCACCTTCATATCTTTTATTATAATTATCATCATGTGATATCCTATAATTTTCTCGACCTTCATTTCGATCTCTTACATTTTCTCGGCTTCTTGATGCATATCTTCGCCTTTCCCCTCCATAATATGGTTCCTTTTCTTTTGTGTGCATATCTGCTTTATTTTTATTGTAATTTTTTATCGGATTTTTTACTATAGAAACAATATTTCCTTATCTATATTATTCTTGTTTTATTAAAATTATGTACTATATCAAAATACTTTTATAGTGTATCTGAAACCGCACATACATAAAATATAATATTATTGAATTCAAATTATACAACAAATAGATGGAATATAATATGTTCCACAATACAAAACATTATACAATTAAATATACATAAGAATGTCTGGGCAAGTTATTACTTTTATGCTACTATTATAATAGGGAAAATATGTTATAGGAAAATAAACGTGGCATAATTTATATATATAAAATTGTACATATATATATATGCAAACTTGATCAGGCATATAATATACAATCTTGCATTCCTATTTTTTTTATAAAAAATTTTATAGTGTATAAACAATAATTATATATAAACAGATCATTACTTAGATATATAAATATAGAAATTTATTTAAACCGTTATGAATTTTAATTTTAATTCATTCTCAAACTCTTCATTTCTAACCTATTTTGTTTAATTCATATTGTACTTTTTAATTTTTTTTAATTTTTGCTCATATTGTGATTTCTGGTTTTAATTTATATAATACATATTTAACAATTTTTTTTCCCTCTTTAATATTTAATATATTTTAAGTTATATATCATTTTTGTGCATTGTATTTCTAACTGTAAAAGTATTCCCAAATATATATATATATATATATATATATATATATAATATTATCCACATAAATCATATAATTTTTATATAACTATATATATATAGGTATTTTTATACTATTATTAAATATTATAGTATTTTACATACAATCTTGAAAAATATAAATAAGTTAATATATAAACATAAATAATTATTTACATATTTCAAATAATCATTCCATTACCATATAATAAGAAAAAGTGTTAAATATAAGAAAATTAAAACAATATATGTACATATATACATGTGCTTATTTATAAACATTTTTTTGTGACAAAATATTATTATTATATATGCTTTCTTAAGGATATAACGCTCAATTTTTTAATTCATCTTTTAAATAATCTTTTAATTACTTCATTATATTTCATAAAAAATATTATTAACATATATTTATTCACATGTGTAATTATATATATATCCATATAGCTTTGTATTTTTCATAAACTTTTAATAAAATTTTAATCTAATTATCAATATTAAAATATGTATACTTGCTTATAGGATAAATAAATCCTTTGTGTTTTAAAAAAAAATGCTAACAAGTTTTGCATTTTTTATGCTCTTATGTATAATCTGCATTTATTTTATTTTTTGCTAATAAACTCATATGCATATAATTATATATTCACAATTTTAATTGCAAAGATAGGTACTAACCATCATAGAAAGGGAAAAACAAAATAAAATTTTATAACCTTTGTATCTTATTTTGTTGTCCTTTATGCATTTTTAAAAAATTTTTATATAATTTCTCGCAATAAAAATATATCGTATACAATTATTTGCAAAATATGAAAATAAAAAATCGCTTTACTATAAAAAGTTTACTGTTAAATCCATATAATACATATATATGTGTGTTTATAACAACCTTAAGAGCCTATATATATTACAATTATGGGCAATGGCTGCATTTTTTATTTGCGCCTGTTATATATAGTTTGTTCTTATTCATTGCATGCTTGCATTATTCTCATAAAACGAATAATCTTCAATTATTAATATTATATATTTTTAAATAAAATACATCCCCAAAATTTATATACATATACCACATAAAAAAAAATCATCTCGAACAATTTTAATAAAAAATACATTTATTCTTATATATAATGTTAAATATTCACATATTACCATTATGGACAAAAATTATAAGTATAATCCCTTTTAATATGTATGCACAGTTGATAAAAAAAAGAAACACAAAAAATTATACAAATACCTTTTCTTTTGTTTCATTCTTTTCTGTATGTATCATATAAAGTTTAATGTGTTATTATTTTACTTAACAAACTATTTGAAAATTATTGACAATTTAGACATTTTCCATATTCACTGTTTTAAACTCGTGTATATTTTATATTTTCATCCGCACTCTCCACATTATATAATTGTCAATTATTCTCTCAAAAAAAATATGTACAAAAAAAAATATATAAAAAGTCTTTAAATTAATTTTTTTTTCGGAAAAAAATAAACATATTTAATTATAATTATTTCCCATTTTATATTCTCTAGTTACACATATATATTTATTCATGCATAGTATCTTTTTATAAACCTCATTTTATTTCTACCTGTTCAGATTAAAAAAAATATGAAATAATTTTTATTTTAGACTGTAATTTAAAAAAAAAAAAAACAATTTGAATTCCTTTTATCCTCATATTTATTTTAATTAAAACTATATATATATATTATTCTCAATATTATACCAAAGAAATAAGTATAATCAAATAAAAAAATATATATTGAAAACAAATATAAAACTTTACAAATTTTGTACTTCAATCAAATCAAAATATAATAACAATAATAACCTCTTTGCATATTAATAGTTTATTTGAATTTACTGCTATATTTATACCTTTAAATATATCATACATAATATATTTTTGAATATATATTATTACAATTAATATTCACAAATGCGTGTGTATATTTTTGGAATTTTCTTATGACTTATAAATAATTTCTTCTTTTTTTTCCCTAAAATATATATTTATTTCTATAGAATAATTTATTTAATTGTATTTTTATATATTATTTCCTTTAGTAACTTTTTTTTCCATTTCTTATATTCAATGATTATTACAAATTTAATGTCCAATAACAAAAACATATATAAATAAAATAATAACGTGATAAAATATAATTTGGAAATATGTAATCTTTTTATAACTTTTCAAAATGTTATCACAAAAAACAAAAAACAAAATAAAATAAATAATTAAAACAGAAAACGAAAAGGAAAGGACAACTGTTAAAAATAATAAAGCCATATTCATAGTAGTAATAATGTGACGATAATGAGTTGCCTCTTCTTATTTCTGTATTATTTTATAATTGACTCATATATTTTTAATACTAATCAAAAATGAAATCATAATTATATGTAACTTTTACTTTATATAAATATAATAGCATCTGCACATTAGTGGTAGTTCTGATGAAAAACCATAAAAATAAAATAGATTGATGGGAAATATAAACTAAAAATTTAAATACTTATCTATACAATTGTTTGATTTAACTGTTTATGTTACCATAATTTCTAAGCAACATCATTCCCTAATCTTAAGTTATACATTCATATATCCACTTCCAGTTTATCAATTTAATGTTGTACATATGTTCCCCTATAATCAAAACGCTATATACATATATTTATGTATACTATGAAATTCAGAATTAATTATTATTCCTTTCAATATCCATATATATACATACGTGTATGTGTGAATATTTGTTTCAGCTTTTTAAATTGAATTTTTTTTTTTTTTTCGAAACGCCAATAGTTTATTAAATGTTGTTATAGGGTTGTGGTGATCTCTATTTATGAACTTTCATTAACATTATTTAAATAATTTTCCAATTCAAACATTTTTAAATCAAGAAATTTATCAGTTTCTAATAATTTATTATACTGATTTTCATATTCTTTCATTTCTATTAATAATTTACTTAATATATCTTTTAATGAATTAAATTTTAAACTTGCATTTATTTGTTTTTCAAAATCTTCAGTACCTAAACATTTATTTAAGCTAATATATTCTAAATTATAATTATTATTTAAATTTTGTAATTTATTATTTAACTCCTGTTTTATCAATTCATTTCTCCTATATGATATTTTATCATTTATTTGAATTTCTTCTGCTACATTTTCAAAGGATGCTTTTAAAAAAGTTAAAAATTTGTTAGCATAATCATTTAATATATCATCATATTTAACATCTTTTACTCCTTTTAATTTTTCTAATATACTTGTAGCATTATATTTTTGTTCAAATTTTATATTTTCTGTTATCATTAATTTTTTTAGCAAAATTATATTCTCTTTATATGCATTTCCATCGCCGCTTTCTGCTTTTTCTGACGAAATATCAGAAAATAAAAAATTCCAAATAAATTTCAGCTCTTCAACTGTTGACATTGTTTTTTTTTTTACTATATATCCTCAATGCTATATTTTTTTTTTTAAGTATACATTCACACAAAAAAATAAAATCATCATGACTCTTTTAAATTAATAAATTTGAATTGCTCAAACTTTGAAATTTCGCAATTTTAGAAAATTTCACAAAACACATTTTACATAAAGTGTATTTAATTTTATGTGGGATAATGTATATTTTTAATAATTATAAATTTAAATGCAAAAAAATTAACATATGAAATAAAGCAATAAAATTTATGTGCATATTATAAATAATATTTATGCAAAGCAAACGCATACTTATTCCCATATATATAATATAGCAGGGTTAAAATAATATTTTCTCTTTATATATACAAATAAAGAAAAATACTTGAATTTTACAAATATATTCACGTATAATCTTTACATTTTTTTATTTATTACTTTAAAAACATTAAGTTTACAAACTTTTTCCTGATCATAAACAAATACATATATTTATCATAATTTTTATATGATATTAAATTCTAAAAAAAAATAATATTTAATTTTTAACAATAAAATTCATAAATTATGTGTGCTTCCCTTTTTAAAGAAAAATAAGTATAATTTAAATTTATAAGTGTTTATCTCAAAAAATAAAATGTCCAAATATGTACACATATAATATATGAGTGTATTACTTTTCTTATATCTCATTATTTGTAACATAAATCTCCACTTCTCTGGTATATAATTTTACAATTAATAAGACATTCTTGTTTAACAATCAGTATTACATTTAAGACCCTAATACTTATATTCACAACTTTTTATTTTCTTCAATATATAAAATAAATATAAACAAATAAACCTTAAAAGATCATTCTTTGGTCTATTACCAATCTTATTACATTTTCAATAACCTCATAAGATTCTCCATTTCATATCATTTGTTCAATCTTAATAACTTTTATTTTTTTTTCTGTCCATTCGCTATATCTTCCTTTTTTCATGACTTCAAATAACTTTCTGAAAAAATATTTTTTTAAATGTTAAGTATCGCTAGAAATAACATTAAAAATTATTTGCACACATCTTCGCACTTCCTTTGCATTTAAAGGTTGTAACAAATGCATGCATGTTCATGTAAAATATAATCATATAAATTATATATTTCAACTTCTTCAATTATTATTATTATTATTAAGACCGCTATGTTTCAGGTTGGGTAATTACCTTTTAAAAAAATGTTACCTATTTTGTTGTTTCTCATATTCTAAAATAATCTCATAATCATGCTTTTACTTTTTCTTTACCCGATTATAATTATTTCACTGAATAATAAAGCATGCATATAAATTTTTTATACTTATATCATTAATTCTTTTAATTTTTGAACATGATCAAACAATTAACCAAGGAACATTATTCATATATTTCGGGATCTCGAAAAAAAACGCTAATGGTGGAAAAGGACATAAAAACAAGGTACTATTCAGAGGAAAAAAATTGACGCTCTAAATTATGAACAAAAAATAATAAATAAAAAAACGAAAAAATAATAGAACAAAAAACACTTCCAACTCTCGAATTTGTGTAGCTCCATTCCTTGCATCTCTAATTTATATCTTTTCCTAACTCTCTCCCCACCTTTATGTACTATTCATTTTATTCATAGAACCACATTCCTTATAAAAGAAAATCTCAAACATATTTTTGTGTTAGACAATGTAGATGCAACAGTAGGTTTATCACTAATGAATGTTACTATATTTTTACTTGGGGGGTTAACAAATAATACAATAAATGTTTGTATTTCAACATATTTACAAGGAATGATATTTATTTTAAGTTTATTATGTTATATTATTCAAACAAATTTCCAAAAAAGTATTGTAGCTGATATATTTTTTGTTATTCTTTTATTCGTATCCTGCATTTTACCTTTTTTATCAATAAAATTAAATGGCGGTTTTAATAGTATTATATTTTTTCCTATATGTATAATGCTTTTATTTTCAAAATACCATTTAAGAAATTTATTTTTGTTAGAACTTGGATTGATATTAAAAATTTTAATATTAGTTATGGCCATAAGTATTAATGAAATAAATATATATATAGTCTTACTATTATTATCTTCTTTCTTTTTTAGTATTATATTTTATCGATATTTATATTTTTTTTCAAAAACTGTTTCCATTAGTTTTTCTACACCAAAAAAATTAATGATGATTTTTCCATACATTAATGAATATCAAGAAATATGCTTACTTAAGCTAGCTGATATAATAATAGACATAAATAACTATATGAATATAAAATTAAATATGTTTTGTCATGATATTCCACAAATTAATCTAACAGAACAAAAAAAAAATTATGAAAATTTACAAGTAAATATTAGCAGAATAATAAATAAATTCTATACTTTAAAAAATCAAAAAATATTTTTAAATTTCCCTCCCTATTATTGTCTAAAAGCATTATATTATAAAAAATTAAATTTAATGGCATTATATATCGAAAAAAAAAAAAAAAAAATTATAAAATTATATTCATATTCTCATAACACACATTTGTATTTCCTCTTAGAATTATCTAAAAAAATGAACAACTCTTTTATTTATTATGGCATTCCATGCAACCAAACTCCTCCACATTTTCTATTAAATAATGGGGATACTAAAGAATGCGATCCAGTCGTGAAACTAGGCAAAGAAAAAGAAGATATAATAAGAAATGAAAAACCAAAAGAAGATATAATAAGAAAGGGAAAACCAAAAGAAGATATAATAAGAAAGGGAAAACCAAAAGAAGATATAATAAGAAAGGAAAACACATCCAATGAAGTAAACAAAAAGAATAAAAAATCGAAATCCAAGAAAAAAGAAATAAAAAAAATAAGAGATATTTTCCGGAATAATTTGTTTTATTCTAAAATATGTTCTAAACAACTAGAAAACAATTTCCCTAAAAAAATAATAATTGATCATGTAGAAAAAAAAGCAGAAATAAATAATTTATTTACAAGTAAAATTGGAGATGGCTCCGAAGCAAAACTAAAGGTTGTGAAAAAAAAAGAGAGAAAATCGAAAAGAGATGAACCAAAAAGAGATAAGACAAAAAAAGATGATAAAAAAGGAGAGCAAAGACGAAAACATAATCCCAAAAAATATGAATCAACTCTCGAATCGAGCGCTACTGAAAATCTTAGAATTATAAGATCGCATGTTGTGAATAAAAACAAAATAACAAAAATTATAGAAAAAACGAATATAACATCAATTGAAAAATATATAGATACAGAAGATGAACAAATAAAAAATAAATTGAATAAAATTCGAAAAAAAAAAAAAAAAGAGAAAAGTAAAAATCACACAAACCAAGAAATAGAAATCGAATTAAATACAACATATAAAAATCTAAACCATAATAACACAAAAAAACACAAAAAAAAATTTATCGAACAAAAAAAACACGGACATGAAATATACACAAATGTATCAAATCAAGAATTATATAAAAAATCTAATATAGAAAAAAATAATACCTTAGATAAAACTGAGGATTATATATATGATCGATATATAACCAAATGCAATGATAAAGCAAATTATAAAATCTTACCCAAATCTACAAAAAGTTTAGAACAAAAAGAAAAGATGATAAAACATAGTTACAAAATAAATAAGAATAATAAAAAGAAAACGGACTTAAATGAAAAAAAATCATATTCATTTTATCCAAATGAGGATCAATACATATCTAATGAAAAAATAATTTTTATAAATTTATCATGTTTATTTTATGTATTAATTCATAAAATTAAGCAACTCTTAAAATATATAGAAAAAATTAATTCAGTTGTTCAAGCAGTTGATTTTAAGCAAGGAATTTCCCCTAAACAAAATTTTCTTTTGTCTTTTATAGATCAAAAAGTTGAACGCTATTATATATTATGGTCTAACATGTTTGATTTAATTTATCATATTGAAAATTATATTATACATATTTTACTAATACTTGTTTTTAATTTTTCTTCCATTTTTATTCGAATAGCTCCTATACACCTAAGTCATTCATATGTGTTGGTACAACAAAGAAAGAAAATAAAAACATAAATTAGTAAAAACATTAACAATATCAATCAATTTAATATTGAATCAGTTTAAATATGTGCACACTAATTTTCCTATACTTTTATTGGAATGCAAAAAAAAAAATTTCCTTTCTTTAATTTCATAGTTCAAGATACCAAGCTTTATAATATGTTTTGTCCTACGATTTTTTGTATCCCCAATAATTGCTATTTTAATCTTTATGCCAATTATAAAGATTAAATCTGTAAATCCTAAAAACGGTTTTATTATTAAAATCACATTTTTTATTTTGGGAATTTATATGTAAGAATATTCCTATTTAAAACAATACATACCTGTCCATTATGAATTTAATACATAATAACATAAATATTATACATATATTTATACATTTTCCTTTTTTTCAAAAAATGTAATTATGTTTCAGTATGATTTTATCTGTGATAGATTATATATGGACCATTTTTTTAGTTCACAAAAATTTTTGGAATTTAGAACAACCCATTCAAATAGCTTTACTCAATGCATATAAGTAATTAAAATTTTGCAATCAACATTATTTTTTTATATCTATTCATTTTCATATTATTCATTGATGTTTCTAATTAAATAAATATATTCATACTCATAACTATTTTATTATCCCTTTTTGCAACGTAGATGGAGCCTATTTTCCGAATCTGAATTTGTTTTTTTTGTTCCAGTTTTCTATTTTTTAATAATGCATAGACTCAAAAGTTTGTGGTATTTATATATAATATGGTTATTTATAATAAATATAATATATTGGATTTTTGTTACTTCACCATTAGTAGGAATCAAATTGAATATTTCTCTCATGACTCTTATTATTATGTGTGTTTTATTTATCATTAGGTACTTTAATAAATATAATGACATACATAAGATAATATTTACATTAATACATATATTATCCCCCTATTCTATATTCACGATTTATTTTTATTTTCTAGACCTTTCGAAATCGTAAAAAGAGACCTATTTTGCAGATTTGTTTTACCCTATATTTTATTTTTAGATGATATTATGCATTTTGTTAACAATGAAAAGGAACTTAAATATTTGTCCTACACAAATTAGTGCACATACACATACCCAAATAAATATCAGCACCTATACATACATAAAATTCAAAATTATTAATATTTTAATTTATACATAAATGAATAAGTTTTATTAAAACAATAGGGAAAAAAAAAAAAATATTACAATTAGAAATGCATATAATACTGGTACAACCAAAAAACACGTAAAAAAAATTCGGAAAAAAATTCAAGACAAAATTTATCTTGATATATTATTCCAAATTGGAATTATTCAAATCATCGACCAAATTTGGATCATTATTTAAATTTTCCAAAATAATATTTTTATTCACAGGAGAAGAATTAAAAAAATTGTCTACATTAGCATCCACAAAACATTTACACGAAAAAATTAATTCATATCTTTTATCATTATTTATCTTTTTTATTTTGTTTGATATATATAATTCATCAAATAATACTGAGAAATATAATATGTTAAATCTTTTACAATCATTATATAATGACTGTATTTCCTTTTTGTGAGAATCCAATATTATATATCCTAAATGCAGTGGAATTTTGTAAATATATGTAAATGGTTTTAATAGCCTGTATTTTACCTTCATCTAGCCCCAAAAAAAAAAAAAAATTATATATATGTACAAGTCAGGCAAACAACGATACAATATTTTCGTTTTATAATATGTGAGTTGTATCATTTACAGCATATTGACGATTTTTTATTTTCATACAAAAATTTCAGTGGTAATCCCATTTTCATTTTGATTTAATGGAATAGCGATTTCACTTTTATGTTGTAAAGGTAGTTGGTTAGAAGAAGCATCTTCGACTCCTAACATATGCATAACAAATAATTTTTATTATATAAAAGATAAAACTATTTTGTTATATATTTTTAAAAAAAGGAAAAAGAAATTATATAGCTACATATATTTTTTTGGATATACCTCCGTTATATAAAAAACATCTAGGATTTGCCCCAACTGGATAGTAAAAATATTTTACATTTTTTGCGTGAAGTGCATAAGATAGTAAAGTATTGTTTTTAATATTTAAATTTATATTTAATTTTCCTCCTATAATTATTTTATTATCTTTTAATATAAACTTAAATATATTATCATCATTTTCCATAATGCTTATTTCGGGGGTGTAGGATGTCGTTAAAATTCCAAGTATTATTCCTGAATTTTATATATTTCATATAAAGATAATATATGTATATGTATATATACATACACACACATATTATGGATAATCATATAACCCTGAAGATTGATGCTAGTATATATGAGCAAATATAACAATAAAGTATGAACATTATTATTTCAACTTTAAACGTGGCATGCATAGTCTTTTATAAGAAAAAAAAATATATATATATATATATATTCACTTTTTTATATTATTTATTTCAAACCTCCTATAAAACATATTATAAAAGATATCATCAAATAGGTCATATTAAAGAATACTGATTTTTTATTTATTCGTTTCTTCTTGGATACTCCATTTTCAAACATACTTTTTTTTTTATAATAATTTTCACTCTCCATAATTATTTTTAAACTTAATAAATTAACTTAAAAATCGATATTAATAATGACAACTAAAATAATGGAAGTATGCTCTATATTTTTATTTACCGAAAATCAAAAAATAAAACAATCTGATTCCTAGCTTTAAAACTCAATGAAAGCACCTCCCTTAAAAAAAAATATTAATTGTGCCGAATGTTTGTTCTATTCATAAAGAATAAATCTTTAAAAAAAATTATAAATTACATAAAAAATAAAGTGACAAAATGGTGAAATAGAGGAATGATCCAATAGCAAACACATGATAAATTTCTCCAAAAAATATTTAAGACCATGTGTAAAAAAAAAAAAATAAGGTATAAAAATATAAAATTCCCAGCTATAAATTTACTAAAATAATATATACATCAAGAAAAAACATATTTCTATCATTCCATAATTTACATGAAAAAATTATTAATATAGAACTAAAAATATTTTTAATTTTATTTTAATAGGAAAATAATATATTAATAATAAATAAATATTTAGAAAAGATCAAAATGAATATAATATTCTCATTTTAAGCACAAATCTTTGCGAACAAAGCAAATTAAAAAATTTATTACCCCCTCAAAATTTATTATAATATTCTATTTATTTTTTTGAAATATTATTATAATTTATAGATTATTCAACATTATTATATATTTTCTTCATATGGAAATTTATTATTTAAAAAAAAAAAAAAAAATAAGTTATAAAGGACTATTTATAACAACTTTTTTAACCCATGGGGGGGCAAACATAATTTCTAAATTTGTCGTTTCGCCTTTTGAGAGAATTGTAATTATTAGACAAATACAACCTGTTTTTTTTAAAAATATATTGATTCAGCCAAATTTTACATATTTAAATATAATAAAAAGTAAGCAACATATCCTAAATTGTTTTCTATATAATTAAACATGTATGAATGACAACTATATAATATATATATATACCCATACTATTATTACTTATTTTATTTCCAAAATGAAAAATTCGATATTTTCTTCATTTTATTCATTATTTTAAGGTATATATAAAAACCAAGGCCTGACATCATTTTGGTGGGGATATAATGCTAGTATTTTTAATTTCCTATCATTCAGCTTTTTAAGATTATTATTCCATGATCAAATAAAATATAATTTATCTGAGCGTATTAAAGATAAAGAATATTTAAAAAAAAAATATTTTTTGACAACTTTTTTTTTATTATATGCATCCAGCTCCTTATCTTCAGCTGTTTCATACCCTCTAGACACAATTCATAATTGTATGTCATTAAATCATGAAAATCTTAAGAATAAAAAATTATATAAAAGAGGAATTTTTTTATTTATTTATGATCAACTATTAAAGAAAAGTAAGAAAGAAAAAAAAATAATCAATTTCTATATATCATGTATTTTTTATTTATATCCAATCAAAATATAATATATATCATAGCATTTTGAATGTCTACAACTTAAGTCATATATTTGCATGTTCATATAAATGTGTAACGGTTAATATTCCTGTACATATATATTATACCAATTTGATAATAAGGAGAAATTCATATATATATATATATATATACTTTTTTCTTTTTTTTTTTTTTTTAGAAATCAAAAATTTATATGCAGGATACAGTTTATGCTTATTGAATTTCATTCCATATTTAACAATCACAATTAAATTGAATGAATTGTTTACAAAATATTTCACCGAAATAAATTTTGATAAAAAAAATTACAACTTTCAAAATGATAAGAAAAATAATACTACTCTGAACGAAGAATATAAAGAATTATTTAAAAAAACGCCAAACTTTTTTTCTTATATTATTTTAGGAGTCTTAACAGGATATATTGCACAATTTGCTACATACCCCCTTGAAACTTTGAGGAGAAAATATCAATACCGTGTTATGTATGAACAAAATTTTCTTAAATTTGTAATTCATAATAATAAGTTAAATAATATAAAACCCAAAACATTTGTAAATAAAATGACAAATATGTACAAAGGGTTTACAATACATTCCCTTAAACTCATTCCTGAATATTTAATATTCAGTTGTTTTTTTTATTACGTTAAAAATAATATGCCTATATAATAGAATACGTTATTATCTTATTTTTATATTCTCTCTTTTTTTTTAAATAATATTTATAATTAATTTTGTTGCTATTATTCATATGAAAATTATATATATTTTTTTTGTTAAAATTAGTTGCTTTTAATTTATGCACACATTTAACTATTTCATTTTTAATTTTATAATAATTCGCTACAACTTTAAATAAACATTTACTATTCTATATATCATTATATATATGAATAGCATACCTTCTATTTGCTATTATAAAAAATGTATTATTATTTTGTAGGAAGTTAAAACGACATATTCTTTTAAATTAAAAATTTACTGTACAGAAATATATTATGATCATAAATGCCGTGTCAAATAAAACTAAAAAATATTTTAACAATTTAGATTTTTTTAAAATACTATAATATGCAAAATATTTGTGTTACATTTTGAAGGATATATATACTATGATTCATATAGTGTAAAAATTTGATAATTAACATAACATTTTTGTAAAAAAAAATAAAACAATTATTTTATTCTTAAACACACATACACATACATGCTGTTTCAAGAAATAAAATGAGTAAATACAATGTGAAATTTTGCTTTTTTCCAAACTTGAAAAACAATTTTATAAAAATTCAAAAACAATATGGTGGTGCCTCATTACTAACAAAAATAGGCCAATCCTTTAATCAAGAACATATAAAAAATATGAAAACTAAATTAAGTAACTATCAAAAAAATTCGTTAAATGTATTATCAAAATCGAATGAATCTAATATATTTAAAAATTTTATAGATATATTTAAAAATACTAATATTAAAGAGAAATTAAAATTAGGAGATGATATAGAAAAAAAGGAAAAAGAATTTTTCGATTATTATGTAAAATGCTTAATGAAATATGAAGGAATTTTTACATATAGAAAATTTAAATTTTTTTTAAAAGACTTATGTGATTATTTTAAAATATATAGTATTACATTTAAATATAAAAAAAAAATGAACCCACAACTTGAAAAATTAAAAAAACAATATGAAGTTTTAAATTCATTCTTACCCCATGAATTAGATTCAGACGATTATAAAATATTCCATTTGGAAAGTAAAAAATATTTAGCAAATTCAGCTAATGTTGACTTAAATTTTATTAATGAATTACTTTTATTTCATGATACATTAAAAACGGATAGAACATGGTTTTATCGAAGAATTGTATTAAAAAGAAAACTTCCAGAAAGTTTTGAAGAACGAGAGATTGAAGCTCCATATGACAGACCCGTAGTCAAAAGTTTTAATTACGGAATTAAAGAATCTTCTTTAGAATATGAACAATATATGAATAAAAATGGAAGAAAATTAAAATTCAAAAAATGGATTTCAAAAAAACATCCTTGGTTTCGAAAAAATACATCAGGAAAAAATAGATGGGCTACTAGACCATATACAAAAAAATTTCCATATTTATATTATTCAAATATACCTAAATATATGTATCTTTCTAGAAACAAACCTAGAATTAAAAAATAATGATAATATTTCCAATTACAAAAACAAAGGATAAAAAAAAAAATGACATTTCATAGTTTGCTTAACTTCAAAGGATATTCCATATTTTATCACTCAATCATTTTCACAATTTGAAAAATATATATATTATTATAATCCCGCTTTTTTTTTTTTTTGTTATTTTCTTCTCTACTCTCAAATTGTACACAAAATTTTTTTATTGTTCATAAGAATTTCATATATTAAAATAAAATCTTCAAATCATTTGTTTTAACTTAATTTTTTTTTAGATAATTTTTATCAAATTTTTTAAGACAAATTTATCCGTTTCCTTATTCAACATATTTATAGAAATCGATTCATTATTAATTGATTCAAATCCTATATTTTTCAAAATAGATAAACTAATATTTGGAATAAATGGATACATAAAAATAGAAAAAAATTTAATGCATTCAAATATTTCGTATATAATTAAATTAAATTTTTTAGAATCATTTATTATATTCCATGGTTCATTATAAGCATAAAATTTATTTATTTTTTTTATAAATATCATTAATTTTTCTAATAATAATGGATATTCCATGTTATCGAATAATTTAATTAAATATGTTTTGGTATTTTTAAACTCATTTAAAATAGTAAAATTAAATAAATCATTTTTTTTTATAATATTGTAATTATTTTCTATACATAATGAGACAATTCTATATAATAAATTTCCAACAGAATTTCGAAGAAATAATTCAAAACTTTCTAAATTCTTTTCTTTAAAATTTTTATCTTCATATATATTTCCACTTCCAATAAAATATAATCGAATAACATCTTTATTATATTTTTCTAAAAGTCTAAATGGGCTTATAATATTATTTAAGCTTTTTGACATTTTTTTATTCTCATTTTTTATTAGTCCATGACATAATATATGTTCAGGTATTTTAATTCCTAAACTATTTAATAGACATATATATAAAATACCATGAAATTTTAATATATCTTTTCCTATAACTTGAATATAAGGGTTCCACATTTTTTCAAATAATTTTCTAATATTATTTTGATCAACCATTTTTAAATTATCTGAGCTTATTATATTATTTTCAAAATTATTTAAATGCCTATATGTGCCCACTAAATTTAAAACATCTTCATAAGTACATAATATTCCTTCCTCATTTTGTGTTATATTTTTTGTGGAAAAATTACTAATAATTTCAAAATTCTCATTTTTTGGATTATCATACAATTTTATAACATAAAAAATCGAGGATATATATGATAATAATGCTTCAAACCATACATATATTGTTCCTTTTTCTTCTTCTGGTATTTTAATTCCCCATTCGGTATTATATCGACTAATACATATATTTTTAAAATCATTTTGAATATGATGTATTATTTCTTTTTTTAAATAAGAAGGTGAAATTATATTTTCATTACTTTTATAAAAATTAATTAAAAAATCTTTAAATTTGTTTATGTTAAAAAAGTAGCTATTTTCTTCTTCAATATAGATTATATTATTTGTGACAATATTATCTTTTTTTTTTTCATTTTTCAGTTTTTCAATTTCCATTTCACTCAAATATCTTTCCTCATTTATGTTATAATATCCTTTATATACATCCTTATATATATACCCTTTATTTAATAAATATTTCCAAACATTCTGAACAAATGTTTTATGAAATAAGTTTGAAGTTCTATAAAATAAATTTATGTCTACATTTAGCATTTCATTCATTTTTTTGTAAAATCTCGAAATATTATTTAAGTAATTATTTTTATCCATATTTAACTCTTTAGTTTTATTATCTATTTTTAAACCATGCTCATCCATACCAGAAAAAAATATTATCTTTTTTTTATTTTCTTCATCTTTTATTTTTTCAAATCGATATATTACATCAACTAAAACATTACAATATGCATGTCCAATATGAGGTTTATCATTTCCATAATAAATTGGAGTTGTTATAAGCACTCCCTTTTTATTTTCATCATTTTTTTTTACATAATTAAAAACTTCTTTTATATTTTTATTGCAGTATTCACTTTTGTTACTCAATTCGTTATTTTCTATATTATTCGATAATTTTTTTATCGTTCCATTTTTTTTATTTCTTATATTTATAATTGAATATCTACCTAAGGCATACTTTTTATCTCCATATAAATAGTGATATATATATTTTTTTCTTTTTAAGTGTGTTTTTAACAAATTTTCATTTTCCAAATTATATCGCTCTCTTTTTATGTTTGAAAAAAATGATGGAAAATAATTTTTTATATTCTCAAAATTAAGAGAGCCAATGCAACTAACTTTGTTTAGCCCATTAAATATTTTTATAATCAAAGATATTTCGAAAAAAAAAAAAAAAAAATTCATAATTTATTATAAAGGTATATTATATACATAAACACATTTCCTCTCTTCTTTTATTTTTCTCAGAAATTTATACTTTTATAATTTTTATATTCATAATCATAAATCATACATATATATAATTCGACATCAATTCTATTCAATGAATAAATAGTATATCATACTACAACTTTTGTGAAAATAAAATTGGCGTTATTCTAAAATTCGTTTTATTTCATTTTACAGAAAGAAGCGAATATCCCAATCCTATTTCATTTTATTAATTTTGTTTTGTACATATTAAAATGCATGCTGTATTATTATTCCATTTAATTTCTTTTCAAATTTTCATAATAATTTTTATTATTTAAACAAGTTAAATAAAAATAAAAATATATACATTATCATTTGTTCACCACTTTTTATATTTTTTTTTATATCTATACAGACTATGCATATAAATATCTAAAAAATATGCATGTTTTAATTCGTTGATTTTTTTTTGTAACTCTGAAATTATATCCATTTTTCATTTCATCTATATAATATATTTATAATTTTTCAATAATACATATCCCCATATTTATAAAGTTAGCAAACTCATTTCTCGGTGAGCTCTTATTCATATTATTCGATTATATATATATATATATATATAGTAGTGATGTAAATAAGAACTATCATTTAGTTTGAAATATAAAAAACAAACCAAATATAAAGAAGATTGCATATCACATTTTCAAGGAGATAAACAACGTTGAAACATCATGAAAAAAAATAAAAAAAATAAAAGGAAAATAACTTCAATCAATGAACTATACGAATTAGAATATGTTAAAAAGGAAAAAAAAAAAAAACTTAAAGAATTGAAATATAAAATTAACAAACGAAATGAATCAGCAACACAAGAAGATGATAATAAAAAAAATTTTAAAAACAACAATGATGATGAAAATGAAAAAAAAAAAAAAATTGATAAAACTTTGTTAGCAAAATATGAAAAATTAAAGAAACTCGAAAATACACCAGAAAACAATCAAAATAATGAAACACAAAATATAAATAATAAATCATATAACACATTCTTACAAATTTTACAAAAAAAAAACAAAAATATATTTAATCCAGCATTTAAACCCAAGACTCCCCATACTATATTAGACTCAAAACAACCTGCACAGTTCAGAAATAATGATGACAATAAAAATGATCATGATAAAAATTATATTAGTGGAAATAATAACAATAAGGAAAATGATAAAGTAGAAAGTGAAACTAATAAAAATGAGATATCTCCATTTCAAAATAAAGATGAAATATATATGAAAATTTTAATAAACAATATAAAAAATCAAAATACTAATTTCCTTAATATTAAAGAAAATTATATTGATAATAAAATAACTAGCGAAAATGCCGAAAATAAAAATGATGATCATATTTTAGAACATAAAGATATTTATGCAAACTATGCAAACAAATCATATAAATTAGTTGAAAATAAAATGGACTATTATTTTACATTTTGCCAAAATATTGATGATCATTTTATTAAAAAATTTTTAGAAATGAAATTAAAAAAAGAAAAACACAACAGTGATAATGCAGAATTAAATAAAAATCAAACAATAGAAGATATCTATGTTACTTCTAATTTATTTTTACAAACAAATATTTTTAAAAAAAAGACAACTCAAGAAAATCAAAATGAATACTTTGCTCAAATTGCCCAAGTTGAAATGCAAAATGAGCATATAAACGAAAAAACAAATAACCTATTTTTTAATAACATAAAAATAAAACCATATTTTTTTTCAAATTATATAGAAAAAAATAATATCACATATTTTTTAATGACAATTTTGAAAACACATCCAAAATCTATATTGGATAATAATAATTATTATAATATATATGACCCTATCATAAATAAATTAAAAATATATCTTTCTGAATTCAAGCATCCTCTTGAATTTTATAGCAATCAAATATATGAATATATGCAAAATTATTACAATGCCGATATTAAAAAGGTTATAAAACAAGAATACAATGAAGAATACAAAATTGATGATATTAAAAAAAAAAAAAAAATGAAAAAAAAAACCTTTCGAGATGTGTCAGCTATTATAGAAAGAGATGAACTTAAAGCATACTTCCATTACATCAACTCATATGTCGATGTTTTTTATTCAAATCAACATATTTTGAATTTTCATTTTATAAGATTACTAAACAGTATACATTGCTTAAATCATTTAAAAAAAAAAAGAAAAAGAAAATTATATATAAAAAAAAAAATTGAAAAATTAGAAAAAACACAACAAGTAGAAAAAGAAAATATACAACTAAAGGATGATTTTTGTGATGAAAGCTTTTCAAAACCAAAAGTTTTAATCTTATGTGCATTTAGATATATTTGTAAAGAATACGTGGATATACTAATTAATATGTTATCACTAATTGAAGTGAAAAATAAAAATCGATTTATTAATGAATATGATCTAACACCCGAAGAAAAAAAAAATCTTAAAAATATGTATATCAAAAAAAAACAATCATTTGATTATATTAATTTATATAGAGGTAATAGTGATGACTGCTTTAGGTTAGGAATAAAATTATTTGAAAATGAAAAAAAAATACAATTATATAGCCCTTTTTATGATAGTGATATACTAATATGCTCTCCTTTAGGCTTAGAAATTATTATAAAAGAATACAATGAAACCGAAGAAAAGACAAATAATATATATAATGATGATGAATATAATTCAGATGATTATGAATTAAACGGTGCTGAAAATTCAGCAAAAAAAAAAAATAAAAAAAATAAAAAAATTAACACAACTAATAATAAAAAAAAAAAATTATATGAATATGATTTTTTATCATCAATTGAAGTATTAATTATTGATCAAATTGATATTATATTAATGCAAAATATATTGACATTAAAAAATGTCTTAAATTTTATAAATAAACCATTACTAAAATGGCGTAATGCCAATATAAATCGAATAGCTAAATATGCCATAGATGGATACATAAAAAATTATAGACAAACAATTATCACTTCCAATATTATCGATACAAATTTTATCTCATTAATTCAAATGTCAAATAATTATAGAAGTTATTTAAAATTATTTATAAAAAACGATGACGATACTATTTTATTAAGTATAAGAAATATCTTTAAAATAAATCAATATTTCAAAAAAATTAAATGTGATGATATTTTAAAAATTGAAGAATGTATAATCAATTTTTTCTCAACAAATGTTATCGAAATTTTAACTAATATAAAGCAACTTATTATTTGTATACCAACATATATAGAATACATTAGATTGTATGAAATATTAAAAAAAAATGATATATCTTTTAAAGGTGTTAATGAATATACTACTGAAAAAAAACGAATAAAAATCCAAAAATTATTTAAATTTGAAAAAATTAATATTTTACTAGTTACAGGTCGTTTAATTTATTATGAACGATGTACTTTTAAAAATGCTAATCATGTCATCTTTTTCTCCCCACCAAAATTCCAATTTATGTATTTTGAATTAATTAAAAATATAACTATAAATGCACCAAACGCATCATCTATGTGTTACTACACTAAATATCACACATATGAACTTGAAAGAATTGTTGGACAAAAACGAGCAATCCACTTAATACGCGAAAAGCCAGGGAAAATCACTTTATTTAAATAAAACATATGACTTTGTGAAATTAATCTCATTTATAGTTATGTAAAAAATATAAAAATAAATACAAATTCTCTATATAGCTATAAACTGATATAAAACATACCTGCAACATATTTATTTTTTTTTGGGGGGGAGAATATATTTACTATCAATCTCTTTTTTCAAAAATCGTTTTTTTACAATAAATCCTTTATGATGTTTTTGTATATATCAATATTTATTCCTTTTCTAAAAAATAAGGAATATCAAAATAATTTCTTTGTTTATTTTTTCGAAAAATTGCTAGGCAACTCTAGCGATTTTTATATCAAAACATATGCTACTTTGTTATGCTGTTTTATATATAATTTCATTAAATTATTTCTATTTTGTTAATTTGTTGTTTTTTTATCATTTTATTGCCTTACTTTAAAATATTAATTTTCAAAAATTCTCCAAAACATTCAATTTCTAGATCTTCAAGTTGCGACATTACCTGCAATAAATATATATATTTTAGGAACATTTTATGAATATATATATATATACACACACATGTATGTATGTATTACATGTACATATGTATACTTTTATTCTTTTTTTTTCTCTTTCAATTTTAACTTTTTTAGCTTTGGCTAGCTGTGCTTTATTATCTGATAAATTAACGTTTTCACATGAGCCTTTACTCATTCTTGACTTAAATAGCTAAATAAAGCAACTGATTATAGGTAATACCAAAATATCAAGCGAAAAAAACGAAGTAAATAGGATAATTAAAATGTTTAAGTTATGCGGAAAATCAAGGGAACTGATGCCAAAATAAAACTTTTTAAAATATATAAAATTAAAATAATGTTACTTGTAATTTTCCAAATAAAATATTTCCAAAAAATCAATAAATAGTCTAAAGAAAATGCAATGTTTCATATAAAATAAAACAAAATTAGAAAAATAACATAACCTTATTAAAATTGGGGCATACACATGCATTAAAAAAAATATAAAGGGAGAAGTTTGCACACATAACTAGCTTTATTTTAAAAAAGTGTATATTTATATTGCTGTTAATATTTTTTTTCATCTTTTATAACTTTGGGTTTGTTAAGCATTATATATATATATCACATATCAAACAATTTAGACAATTGAAGACTATTAATTTTCCCCGTATCCCAATTTTTCGCATTAAATATTCTGATAAATTTAATGTTTTTATATAAAATATTTTTGAATATTTTTAAACTATTTAAATTTATTTCTTTTATTAATATGCTTAATTTATTATCTTTTTTACAATTATTGAAATATTCTGAAAATAATTTACTCGTTACAGTACCATCATCATAAATAGGTTGATTTTCATTATCACTTGCTTTAAAAAATTCATGGCTAATATTTATCTGAAATTTTTCAAAGTAAAAATTATTAAAGAAGTTATTTAATTCATTCGACAGTTCTTCCTTTGAATAGGCTTTATTCTTATCTATATATTTGTCTATAATAGAAATTTTATTTAAATATGAATTCACGTTATTGGTTCCTATATGCAAGGTTTCTTCAGTGCTTATGATATGCTCATTTGGCATATCGTTTATTTTATCTTTTAATTCTGCCAATAATTTGTTATTATTCAATCGGTAATTTAAATATTCATCATCAAATGTTATAATCTTTTTTTTTCCTTCATTATTTTTACTATTTAGTTTAATAGCATTATAATTTTCTAAAACATGTTCCATAAGAAAGCTATCATTTCCTTTTATAGTTTTTATTATAGTTAGACCTAAATTTATTATTTTTTCAATATTTTTTTTTGATTTTTCATATTTTTTTAATTTGATTAAGTCTTCATCTTTTTTTCGCGGGTTTTTAGTTCCATCATATTCTTTAATTTTATCAAAGGAATAATATAAATGAAAAATTATATTTTTAAAAAGAACATCAACTATAAATGATATACCTCTTTCAAATCTGCATTAATTAAGAAATTGTATAGTCTATTATAAGAATATGCATTTTCTTTCTTTTCAATATATATATGCATGTGTTTTCTCGCATATGGATATATTGGATTTATTTTACTTTTTTGGAAAGTCAGCAGGGTGCTCCATTTTTTTTCTTTTATGATGTTTTTTAATATACAATAATTTTAGCATACAAAAGAAAATGATACTAAAATGACAAAGAAAATAATGTTTTAATCACATCACGTATTTCATTGGTTAATGTTTGAAAAGGAATATTCAATAAATTTGTAATATGAGGGTTATAAAACCATATTTATTATTATTGTCTAATCAATAATTATATGCATGTAATTATAAGCATGCTTATTCAAACGAATTCAAAGAATCAATTAAGCGTAGAATAAAAGAGACATATATATATGGCAAGTATATTTGCATATACAGTGCTTTACAAAACAGTAAGCGAATTATTATAAATGCACGGATAATATATTTATGCATTAGTATTTTTTACATGCCTTTTCTTTGTGTTTTCAAACTTTTTAAATGAATTATTATTATAAGTAAAAGCTGGAATTAAAATAATGTAATTTAAATTATTTTAATATTCTTAAAAGTAGACAAATATAGACATCACTTATATATATATATATATATATATATATATATGTGCATATAAATGCCGAATCCTATATTATATATAGTGTGTATATATATATTTTATTTTTTGATATCTTTATTTAGTTTTTTTCCATCTATTTTCATATAATCATTTGACATTTTAATGGATGGTAAGTCGTTATAGTAATATGGTATTAATGGTAGTAATGCATATGATTTTGAAGAAAAATTATTTTTGTTTTTTTTTTTCTTTTTCATATTGTAATAATCATATGATGAATATAAAATTTTATTATATATGTTACCAAAATCATTTATTTTGTTTTTTGTTGTAGTTTTAATATTTGGATATTTAAAATATGTATGAAATTTCCGAAGCGTAAAATTAAATCTAGGAGACATTAAATTATCGTTAATACATGTTTTTAATTTATTTTTTAAAAAATTAAAATTATTAATATTATCAAACTTAAAAAAAAAAAATTGTAATAGTTTATTTACATATGTTTTTAAAATTATTTCTAACCTAAATAGCTTATATATCATTTGGAAATTTTTATTGTCTACATTAAATTTCTTACTATAGTTTACATTATGACTCCTATCATCATTTCTGTTATCATTTATGCTTTTCTCTTTTTTCTCTAAAAAAATTTCACTATTTGAGATATCAAAAAAAATACTACACTTTTCTAGTAATTTTGATTTAATTTTTCTTTCTATAAACCATAAGCTGTAGTATATAATTTTTTTTTCAACGTTTTTTTTAAATTTATTTGTTATTTTTAATCTATCAATAAATATTTTTAGTAATTTTTTTTCGCTAATTATCTTATTCAATATTTCTATCCCTCTTCCTGTTTTTAAAGTGCTTGCAACTAGCTCCTTCCCTTCTTCAAATGTTAGAAATTTTTTTTTAAGTTTATCGCTAACTTTAAGGGGAAAAATGGAAGCACCAAAATATATATATGTGTGTATGTCTATGTATATAAGTAGACTAATGTGTGTGCGTTTTGTTACTTATTATATTCATTATTCCTCATATATGAGTTTTTCTTCTTCATTTTTTTATAATTTCCTTACTCAAAGCCATTTAGAATTTTATCCACTTCGTATTTTATTCACTATTGAGAAATAAAAACGAACTATATATATATATATATATATAGACATATTCTATGAATAAATCTACTAAATATATTATCCTTAATATAATAAACCCAAAGAAATAAAAATATTATCAATCTATTTAGACAATAAAAAAGAAAGACATAATTTACGAGACCATATACAAATAATTATTTGATGTTTTTATTTATTACGAAATTGTATTTAGTGTGCTCATTCAACTATTTTACTATTTTCTTTATTTTTCTTAACAATTTGACAAGCACGTGATATTGCAAAATAAAATAAACTTTCAAATTACCATATTCCTAATCAATGAAAATATATAAAAAATATAAAATAAGTTATACTCTTATTTATTCTTTCTTTTTTGGATGGAAATCATTTTGTTAAAGAAAAAAGAAAAAAGAAAAAAGCAATAAGAAATAAGAACGAATAGGACATAATATGTATTTTTTTTAAATGTTATAAAAAATTCTGAACGTTCAGAATATTTGAGTTGCTAATTATTATAATAGTAAAATATTATTTTTATTCCAAAAAAGGAAGTAAACGATTTAAATGAATAAAAACCAATGGGCTTAAGTACGTTTGTTCTACAAACACAAAAAACATTTTTCTAAAAATTTTAATTACTCATTTTTCAATGAAACGTTATTTCATAAAAATAATCACAAAATGCATGTATAAATATATGTACAACTTATTTAGTTCGAATAATTTTGCACACTTAATGGAAAAAAATGGTAAACCTTTCCCATACACAAATACATCCAATATATAAATGTACAAGATAAAAAATAAATATATTTTGGTGATTCCTTTTTTATTTATTAATTAAACGTAATTATTAGAGTATAAACATTCCAAATTTGTATTTATTGAATATTTAAATTGATATTTATTTTGTTTATTCAGCTACTATTATTATCATAATTATTCTAAACTGTCTAATTTAGTTGACATTCGTTGTGCTCATATTTTATTTTTAATACAAACCTCAATGAAGAAAACTGTTTAGATAAGTTTATTTACACTAAAAGAAGGAACCTATATTTAGAATCCTAGTTTTAGGGTTATTTGTTTTTAGATTTTTTTTATATAATGACAAAATAATGTGTATAATTTTGTTGGGTTTATTCAATGCACACATATGTATGTACATTCGTCTGCTCACTATTCATATGTTTTCTATGTTACACATTTTTACAATTTTCTGTTTTTTCTGCTTTTTTCATTTTATGAGCTCTAAAAATGATGGGGTCTTAAAAATCGGTCATAATGATCGAACGGTTTTGCAAAAATTTACTTGGATATGATAAACTTTCAAACGTGTTTTTATTTTTATTGCCTTTATTTTTGCCACCTTCATTTTTATCGCCTATTTGGGGATCACCAAACTATTATAACTAATGAATATTCTTATTTTGCCGATTGATATCGTTATTTTGATAAAATAAATATGGAAATATGTCTTCATTTTTCGAACTAATTTTGTTATCAATCTTGTTTTCATTAAAATTCCAACTTATGTGATTAAAATCACCATCCTCAATACTTTCAGAACTATTGATCCCATTTAAGTTGAGAATATCATCATATATGCTACCATTGGATTGAGAAAGCTGACTAAGATTACTAATATAAGAATTAAGGGAATATTTATTTTTTCTTTTTCTTTCATTAATAAAATTATAAATATCTTGATCAATAACTGACTCATTACATATACTACTATTTGACATATTTTGACTTAAAAGAGAATTATTTCTTTGATATCTAAACTTATAGTTGCCTTTACTATTTCCATCACCTCTTGTATATCTATTTATTTCCTTATCATATAGTTTGCTACTTATATTTTTCAAATCGTGAAAATAATCAAAATTTATATATTTCGATGGTTGTTTAACTGGAGTTGGAATATTAATTGTGATTGGTTTTAAGTTGGATAAACAACCTTCTACAATTAAATTTTTTTTTTTAAATTGATTTAACAAATTAATCCAAACTGAATTTACATTTGTAATAGTTTCATTGGAATTTATTTTTTCTTTAGAAATAAAATGATGTCTAGATAAAACTTTTGCATTACCACAAATTATTAATCCATATTTTGCTCTTGTTAATGCAACATTTAATCTTCTCGGATCGTTTAAAAATCCAATTCCTAACTTTTTATTCGATCGTACACATGATAAAAGAATAAAATCTTTTTCTCGTCCTTGGAATGCATCTACAGATGCAACTTCGATATCTAAACAATGTTGATAAGAAATATTTTTTTGAAAAAGTGAAGTAATATATGCTCTTTGTCCTTCATATGGAGTTATAACACCAATTTGTGTAGCTTTTAATCCAGAATTTAATAAAGCTCTCACTAATATTTCCATATTTTGTGCTTCATTTCTATTTAAGTAACTCGTTCCAGATGCAGACATTTCTTCAAGCCCATTAGAATTGTAAAAAAACATAGGGTATTTAGAATTGGGCCATGGAAAATTTTTTAAAGGATACTCTCTTTCTTTTAATGTAATTCCATTTTGTAAACATCCATCATAAAATACATAAGATGGAAATTCACTTAAACATGGATGCATTCTATATTGCACTTCTAATCTAAACGGCGTAATACCTAACATCATGAGCCGTTCAAATAAACTTTTCCCTAATCCAGAACTTGCTGCTTTTTTACATACAATTATAGGTCCTAATTGACAATGATCTCCAACTAATACTATTTGTTTAGCTCCTGTAACTAATGGAACTAAACATTCAGGTTCAGTTGATTGAGTTGCTTCATCAACTAAAACTTGATTAAAACGGAATTTTTTTAATCGTTTATCCATTGCACCTACACATGTAGTACATATTACATCTGCTTCAATTAAAATTTTATATTCTGCATGTAAAATTAATTTTTTTAATCTATTTTCATCTTTTTGAGATAATTCACCTACTTCTTCTTTTAATTCTAATAATTTATTTAATTCTTCTCCTATATTTGTTTTAAGTAATTTTACTTGATTATGTAAATATAAATAATCGGCTATACTAGATACAGATTCTCTACTTCTTGCACATAACCTTACAACTTTTAATCCGGTTCTATGAATCCGAACAGATAATTGATCAACAGCTACATTACTTGGAGCAGTAACTAAAACCTTTCCCCCCATTTTCGTTTTGTGCATATGATATACTAATGTTGCACATGTTAATGTTTTGCCAGTTCCAGGTGGACCCTGAATTAATGAAAGTGGGGAATTCAAACTTTTTTGAATTGCATCTATTTGCGAATGATTTAATGGAGCTAAATTAGGAGCAGAATAATTTACAATTTTATAAGTAGATAAATTATCATTTGTTTTTTTGTTATAATTATATCTCTTATTATCATTATTTAAACTAAGTTCTTTTTTATTATAATCTATAGGTTCATCAATTATATCATGACCTAATAATTTGTGATATAAATAGCCACTTAATGAAAATGAATTAAAAGCAAATTCATTTAAAGCTAATTGCATACGATCATAAGCAGTACTTTTCCAAACAAATTCAACAACAAATCCTGTGTTTATATTATAATTCCATGGTCCATCAATATTATATAATACTTTTAATTCTAATGCGATTTCTTCATTAGTATTTAATCTAGATATATGCCCTTCACAACTCCATATATCACCATTTGGATATACATATGATATTTTTAATTCATCTCCTATTACTATTCTTAATTCGCTTTCTTCTTTGATATATACAAAATGTGCATATCTTTTTTTATTTAATCCGACATCCCATCTTATTCTAACATTAGTTTGTTTATGCCCTTCTTTTATTGATTTATCATAATTTGATTCTAATTCAATTAATGGAGAAAATGTTAATTTGTAATCTATTGCATCTGTATATTTTAATTTTACTTTTTTGGGTTCATCATCTAATATTTTTAAATCTAACTCATTTATATATACATCTTTTTTATTTTTCCAAAATTCTTCTAACTTATTTACATTTACTGATGTTGTTAATTTACCTTTTTTTTCTGCATCTTCTTTTCTTGGAATATTTACAAGCCATTCTAAAAAACATCTATCTTCTATAACTGGTTGCCATTTTTCTAAATTGCATTCTTTTATTTTTGATTCCCCTTCACTCTCTTCATCTTGACTAGATATTTCTTTTTTCATCATCTTTTTATCATTTTTATCATTTTTACCATTTTTACCATTTTTATTATTTATAGAAATATAATATCCTAAACACGGATCTCGACATATAATAATAACTACCCCTTCTTCTAATGTTGGTAAAAATCCTAATAAAAAAACATTTCGGCATCCACAGTTATAACATTCTAATATAGTTTCTCCAAGGATACTATTTTTATGTAACTTTATTTCTTTATGTTTTGATCGAACTAGATGTGTAACAATATGACTTCCACATGTTCCATAGGATCCATTACAAAACCATCTTTCACATGTATTACATTGAACAACACTATCAATATAATCTATTTCACAATATCTACATCTATAATATTTTAATTGGTCATTTTCAGAATCATCATTACTACCTTCATAAATGCTTGTTACACTTTTATTATTTTTTTCTCCATATTCTTTTACATTTTTTTGGGAATAATAATTTTCATCTCTTCTTTTTCCTTTTTTTTTATTTAATTTTTTTTTTATTTTATTATCTCGAATATATTCATCACTCAAAATATCCTCACATTTATTTTTTATTTCTTCATTTTCAGAATCAAAATAATGTTTTTCATTCTTTAAATTTATTCCTTCTTTATCATTTTCTTTATTCATATACTCTACACTCGATTCGCTATAACCTCTTATATGTGATTCATTCCATGACATGGGATATGATTCTACATCTGAGCATGTTTCTGAAAATGATACCAATCTGTGGGTTCTATTTTCATCTATATCAAAATTTGACCTTTTTTTCTCAGATAATTCACACAAATAATTACTTGAATTATTATTTTTCTTTGAATTTTTTTTATTTATATATTCTGTGCTTTTTATTTTTTCATAAGTAGATCTTCTATCATTATTATTATGTTTCATCTCATTCTCATATTCAAACAAATCATTAAAATTCCATATTTCATTATTTTTATTCTTATTATTTTTTCTATCCCCTATATTATACAGATCACATAAATTGTCTACATCTATTTGGCTACAATTCCGTGTTTTATTCATAATCCTTTTACTTTTCCCAAACTTTGAAATAAAATACTACAAAATCGGACAAATATATAAACCAGGGCCTTAATATATGCTTATGTGTATATGTCTATATATAATATTATTTTTATATTTATGCTTCTAATATATACACATCTTTTACAATTTTATAGAATGTTAATAAAATGGCATTAAATATATACACACATGATGTTATTTATTGCATATTTTTATTATATTTATAACCATATTATCCTATTTGAAAAATATTGTAAATTATTTGTATTTTAATATATATATCACTTTCTTAACATATTATACCCAACTTATATATCTATAATTATATTTATATATCTCCCTTTTTCATATTTTTCAAACAAATATGGATGTTATTTTACTTAAGATATATATATACACCTTTATTTCGGCTTTTATTTTTTCTAAAATATAAAATTTGTTTGAAAAAAAAAAAAGGTAGAAAGGATAAATATGTAAACAATAACAACAAAACATAATCTTTTGTAAAAATGTAAAAAAATAATAAAATGGAGAAGAAAAAAAAAACCTTTAACTATATGCCCCGAAAATATTATTTTTTTTTTTTTTTAAATAAGAATATTTATTTATTATGTCAAATAAAAGAAAGGTTGCATATTATATGTTAGTACATACACATATAATATATTTTTACATTATATATTATATATATATATATATATATATATATATATATATTTGTGTACACAAATAATGTAATAGGTTAATGTAGAGTTTGTATGTTCCTATAAACATTTCTCAAATCATACATGCACACATGTATTTATAATAACATAATATTATGAATTCATGCACTTTTCCTTTAAATTTTATGTATTTTTATTTTTTTAATATTAATTATATATCCTGAATATACACATATGTTTAGTATGTTTCCTCATGTGAATAATATTTCCCCATAAAATAAACACAAAAATTTCTTCTTTATTTTAATTATAGATATCAATGTTAAACATATAATATACAAAAAAAAATTATAAAACATCCTTATTATTTTTTAATCTTTCTTTAATTTATTTTTATTTATTTTGTTATTTTGTTGCGTAAATAAAACTAAAAATATATATTATATTTCCAATCAAACATTTCAATATCATACAAGCATATATGAAAATACCAATATATATAATATTATTCCTAAGCTAATATAAGTTTCGTCTTATCCATTTTTTTTTTTTTATAATAAAAAATATGTACTATTTAATGATTAAGATTATAAATTATAAACAAATATATATTCATATGCCTGCATTGTTTTGTTCATTCTTTTTCATGTCTAACAAGTTCAATTCATTAAAAAAGAATAATATATTATTTGCTGTCAAAACAGTAGAAATGGTAAAATAAACAAGTTGAAAAAGTGGATAAATAAGACAAACCATTACAAATAGTGTCTATACATACAAAAGATCAAATAATGAGATGCGATAAATTTTGTATTTGCATATGTGTATATTATGTACAATATGGAAACATAATTGGGTACTAAACAAATATAGAGAATAATAAAACGGATAAAAATTAAATAAACCGTATAGTTATAAAATAATTAAAATTTTATTTTTAATAAAATATATAATATTTGTGTATTTCCAATTATTTTATAAAACTCAAATTAACTAATCATGCCAAGATTTTTCATCTTTTTAAAAAATATTGATGGTTTGACACATGTTATAAAAAAATGAATTTTGTAATAAATTATACAAAACAAAAACAAAAAAAAATAATGAAGCATAATTAAAATTTTTTTTTTTAATTCTCGTAAAAATCAAACAATAACAAATTATATATTATTTATTCTCCTTTTTTTTTTTTTTTTTTGTTTTAGAGGGTGTTACATAAATTTGATTAGCCATATGACCCTCTGCTTTTATATGCTCAAATAATTTATTTCTTGAATCAAAAGTTTGGTTGCATATTTGACATTTAAAATTTTTAGAATTATCATTTGTTGTAATATTTGTAGGATTATTCTTACATTTTGTTATATCCACATCTTCAAAATTATTAAATTGGTCTTTATTTTTCTCAGCTTTTTCAATTTTTTTTTTTTTTTTTTTTTTTTTTTTTTTATCATCCGAACTACTTAAAGAATTATTATCTTTTACAATGTCTTCTTCATCCAAAAATTTTAATTTATTTTTTTTTTTATTACTCGCGTATTTGTATAAATAATCATCATTTGTCATTAAATTTATGGACGAAGAGTTTTCACTATTTTCTATATTATTAAAAGTTTGGGGATTTTTTTTTTTTTTTTTTTTTTTTTTTTTTTTTTTTTTTTTTTTTTTTTTTTTTTTTTTTGCACCTTGATTTCTTCATCTGTTATTTTTGCATTTCCAATATCCCCAAATATATCATTCAAATTATAATTTTTTGTATTTTTCAAAAAGTTTGATATATGTTTTTTGGATTTCTCATGTGAATTATAATGTTTCATACTTTTAAAATTTTTTTTACACACTTCACATCGATAAATAATATTTTCTTTTACGACATTTTCAGAATCAAGATGATCTATATGATCATTTCTGTTCACATTTGAATCATATTTTGAATATTCATTTCCAGAGCTTTCATAATAATTTTGAGAATATTCAAAGTGGTTATTATTTTTATCATTTTTAAAAATAAATTCTCTTTTATTTTCATTATGATCCAACATTTCTTCATCATAATATCCTGCTTGTTCTTCTTCCCATTTCTTTTTATTTTCTTCAAACATTAATTTTTTTTCTAATAATTGTTGTTTTCTTTTTTTTTCTTTTTCTTCATTTTTTTTTCTTTTTTCTTCTCCAATTTCTACAATTCTATTTAAATATCTAATATCATATTGCTTTAAATGCTGTACTAATGATCTTATATTTTCATTATAATTTTTTCGTTCTTTTATACTTTTTTTTTCACTTTCTTTTTTTAAATTTCTTCGTGTATGTCTATTTTCAAATTCATATGATTTTAAATGTTCATTAAAAAAATCAAATTTTTTGATAGTACTAAAATTATTCCAATATTCATAAAATTCATCAATATCTTTCCCATGTGTTTTAGAATTACCAAAACTTGGAGCATTAATTTTATTATCTTTATTATTTTTATTTATTTTTATTAATTCTTCATTTTCTTCTTTTATAATATCTTCAAATAATTTTCTATAAACATTATAAAAACTTTTTTCACAATTATCATCGTATCCATTAAAACAGTTATTATTAAAATACCCCCATATGTTTATATTAATTTTATAATTGCTATATGAGTTAGTTTGATTTTCTTCTTTTTCTTCTCCCCCTTTTATAATTTTATTGCGATTAATATCATACCATTTCCGTCTTTTTTCATCAATTAAACACTCATAAGATTCTTGAATTTTTCTAAAAATATGCGTATACTTTTTTAATTCTTCTTCAGAACAATGTGAATTTTTATCAGGATGGTAATTTAAAATTAATTTTTTATAATTTTTTTTTATATTTTCAATTGTTGCATTTTTTTCAACTCCTAATATTTCATAATAACATTGACACTTTTCAATGTTCGTTTCTTTTTCTTCCATTTTTTCACATTGGGAATAAATATTGGACAATAAATATGGAGATATGCAAATGTGTGCCTTTTTGAGTCTATAAAATTTTTTATATAATCTTCTGTATAAGTATATATGGGCTTAATCCAACAAACATATTAATTTTATTTACATCAGTATTATCTTTTATCTTTTCCTACAAACTAGTTATATATACTTAGTTGGAAAAAAATAAGCATCCATAATTATTAACACTAAATTATATTCACTCATATATATACATTCCCAGCAAATGAGTAGGCTGCATTTTTTTTTCTCCAAACAAGGATTTTCTATATGTTACATAAAAACCATTTACATAATATATATATTTATGCTAATTACAAATGATAATATTCTTAAAAGATTTTCGAAAATATTCAATGTAAATTAGCAGGAATTACTAATAATACTTCAAATAAGATTGAACAATATATATCCAAAAATTATTTTCTTAATTTTTTCGCTTATTCATTCGGAAAAAAGAAAATATAACACCAATAATAAATGTACATAAATAATTTTTTTAATATAAAAAAATTAAACAAAATTAGCTTAATTTTGCCATAACTATAATTCTTATATTTAAAAATAAAAAAAAATTATCACAATCTTACAAATACAAAAATATTATTTTTTTATATAAGTAAATATTAAAATTCCTTTTTATTTAATCTTAATATATTACGATTTTTTTGATGTTGTAATTCTCATATATTTATATTTACATTACTATATGCATACAAAACAACGATAAAAAAAAATTGAAGACAAATTTTTAATAAAACTTTATTTCAAGTTTATTTTTTTAAAACAAAGTTATTAATTTCACCTATTTTGTAACTAGTGGGCAAAAGTATACAAAACATCTCTATTATATACGCTCTTTATTCATTTTTCCGAAATTATAATTTTTGTAATACTTTTTAAATGGTTGTTCATAAAAAAACATATATAATTTTAACACAAACAGATAAACTATTTTCCTCTTAAAAATATAATTTTATTTCGAAAGAATTTATTTTATTTTAAATATTATATTATTTTAAATGTTATTTTATAATTTGTTTTATGCTCATTAATTCACCATATCCTTTGATAAAATTGCGCAGAAGTAGCAGGAAACACACTTATGTGCATATATAACAAAAACAAAAAAATGTGCAATATTTGTAATGAAGCTAAGAATTTAGCTATTTAAAAAAATTTCCACTTTTCTTCGAATTTATTAAATTATTTATAATGGAAGGATAATTTTCTGTTCTAAAATTGTTAAGCATTATATCATAAAATTGTTTCTGAAAAGATACTAATGTGTTATTTTTTTTTAAGTTAATTTTATTAGTTGAATTATTTAAAAGGACGCGTGCTTCTGCAAATAAATAACTTAAAACAGCCCCAGAATAATAACTTGAAAAATGATATGGAAAACTAGTAGAATGTATTGAATAAAATGAACAAAATTTATAAGGAAAATATTTTTCAATCATTTCATAAAAATTACATAGGTTATCTTCTTCTTTATCTTTCCCGTTTTCAGAATTATTAATTGTGCTTGAAAAAAACAAATGTGGATTAATGCCATGTACAACATAATCTATAATAGAATGTGAATATATATTAGAAAGTCTTGAGCAATCAAATTTAATTGTTTTAAATAAATTTTCACTTATTTTTAAATTATTATCAATTTTATTTGACAATATACGAATTATATCATAATTATTAGCTAAATGCTCATTTATATGCGAAAAAAATTCAGCATAATCTAAGGGAATGTTAAATAAATTTGATAAACTCAAATTATTTGATAATAATAATAAATGATATGCATGCCCAAATTCATGAAATAATGTTAATATTTCAGAAGAACTAAATAATTTATTTTTAATAGGTACCGTTCTAATAAATTTATAATCTATTAATACATGCCCTGGGCTTATTAAACATGTATTGGGAAGAGAATTCATTGAAGGAATCTTAAAATAATCATTAAAATTTATGTCCATATATGGAATTATATATATATATCCTAAAAATACATTATTAGACATATTTTTATTTTCATAATTATTTAATGTACTTCCCCTTTTCACATTACTTTGGTACCGTTCTATTTTATATATTATACTATCTTTTGGCCATTTTTTTTTTATTTCCACATTTTGAATTTCTTCATAAAAAAAATTATATATTCTTGAAATAATTTCCATAAAATTTTTTAAAACTATATTTTGTGGAAAATAGGTATTTATCAAATATTCATCTGACTTGTTCATAATTTTATTGTAATAATAATGCCAATCATAAATGGCTAGTTTGTGTGCATTATTTTCCCAATAATTTTTTTTATTATTTTTATTGTTAAATTTGCTAAAATTACTTATTTTTAATATATCATATATTATTTTATCGTAATCTTTTTCTATTTTTTCTTTAATTATATTAAGAAACTTTTCTATATTTTCATAATTATTTTTTTCCATTGTAAATTGTGATATAGAATAATGTCCCCAATTTTTATATCCTAATTTATTAGCTAGATCATATCTTTTTTTTAGTATATTTATTACATCGCTATTTAAATTTAAACTTTTATAAGGCCTGTTAAGTAACTCAAGTACTTTTTTTCGAATCTCAGACTCTTCTACCCCATTTAAAATATATTCATAATTATATTTACTTATCGGGATTTTCAATTTATTTTTGTTAAAAGTGTATTCATGATTTTTTTTCCATTTTTCGTCTATTTTTATTTCGTTTTTGTCTATTATTAAATACCTAAGAAATATAGCACAAAAATCCAAAATAATAAAAACAATCAAAATAGCCGAAATAAAACACTAGACAGATCGAACAAATGCACGTTGAAAATGGTTAATCAAACTAAAGGAGAGTAATATAAAAATTTTTCAGCGTTTGTTATAAACACAATATAAATTGGATACACCATGTAATACATAAATGTGATCATATATTTACATACCTAACTTTAACATTGTTAATTTTTTTCAAATATTTTGAGCAATCTTCTTTCAATTCATTAAATAAGTTCCCCAACGATTTATTGTTTCTTATACGTATACTATATGGAATGTTTTTTTCATCAAGTTTCTGATCATTATTATTACAAATATTTTTAGAAATATTTTCTTCAATATATTCCAATATTATTTTTTTACAAAATGTTTCCTTTTTTAATTTTGTGTGTGTAGCTAACAAATAGTATAGATTAAAACAGTTTTCTACGATTTTTTTTTTTTGAATATTATCATTAATTATTTTATTTTTTATATTAAGAAGCTTATTAATTTCACATGAAATAAAAAAAAAATTAACTGAATCTTTGTCTATAGGAAAATTAATTATTTTAGAGTTTTTGACATTATCTATAATTTCCTTATACAATTTTTTTTTTTCATTCCCATAAAAAGTTTTGAGAATATTTGAAAAAAATAGGAAAATGCATTTATTTATAAAATTATTAAAATTCACCATTTTATTAATGTCTCTCTATTTTACAACATATGCATATTTGTTTACAAATATTTATAACTCCATAAAACCTCCCATCATTTAATAATGCTTATCATTATTATTATATAGTCCATAATTCTCCAATACATTTTCCCCTTTACATTTTAGTATAATGGGATGTTTTGAAAAAAACCTATATTTTCATATTTATCAATATTTTTAAATAATATTATTTTTCATCATATTATATTTAATTTTATTTTTATTTTAATTCAATTTTATTTATTTTACTTTAATATACTTTCTATTATGCATGGAAAAGAGAAAAAAAAAAATAATAATAATCCTTTTTTATCCTAATTATAATTATTAACACTTTTAATATTATTACGTATATAATTCCTCACTAAAAAAAATTTACAAATAATCCAGGAATATTTATATGTTTGAAGGTGTGGAAGGAAAAAATAACATCACCATTCATTTATATAGAACAAGGAAATGCATAATTTTCCATTTTTCTTAACCTATATATTCAAATTAAAAAATTAATTTAAAAACAACTCTTCAAAAAAATAGCGTTATTACATTAGTTACACACTTTCTCAGAATTTATTAAATTGTTCCACATTTTTTCCTAAAAACAATATATTTTTTTATATAAAAATTATAACATTTATGGTCATATAAACAAGTTTGTATTTAACTCAAATTTTTTAACCAACAGTTGTTATACCACGTTTCAAACGTAGTGTTAATAATTTATTTTTGTACAAATTTTATTTAAAGTTTGAAAAAAATGTAAATACCCAAAATGGTGATGATAATAATAATGGTGATAATGACAATAACTAAATGAAAACAAATATATATGCACACTATTTATGTAAATATGAATATCTTAATATTTCGCAAAATATACAACTTATTTAAATGCCTGTTTTTAATGTTTTCCTTGAATTCCCTTAGTTCCACAATTCCATCTTCCAAAGAATAAAATTATTTCATCAATTTTAAAATCGGACAAAATAAATTTTCTCATAAAACATTACTCTCATATCTTTTTCTTTTTTAATCATGTACAACTAAATTGAATTTTTATAATAATTTTTTTCGTTATATACACTATTATATTTTATGTAGAAAAATTGTATATACATACATGATATTATCTTTTTTATGTTGCTCTTTGGTTGCACATAATTGCATAATTTTATTTTGGCATATTGAATATATTTATATTTAAATAGGATATTTTTTTTTTTTAACAATTGTATCTTGTAACGTTAAAAAAATTATGAATTGTACATGTATATATATATGTTTTCGTTCTGAATTTTTGTTTTCGAATTATATATATTAATAAGACGGTTAATTATAATAAAGGTAAAAATGTAAATTTATAATGCGTAGATATGTATATATGTACACATATGCATTATTAACAAACAATTAATTAATCAGTGAAATTGTAATTCAAAAAAATATATACAACTTCTTAACGAGTTCAAAGGAAATATAATTTATTCAGAAATATTCATAAAATATGGACATATATATTTAACCACGACATCCCCCCAAAAATATTAAAATACTATCATTATTAATAGTAAAATGTACCAAATTAATCTATAAAAAAAAAAAGTAAAGCAAATATTATCGACAAAAAGTATACACACTATATTATAGACATATACTTATGCGCACATTTTGAAGCGGCTTAGAATTTTCCTTCCAATGTTTCATAGATCTTTCCAAAAATAATTAATAATGAAAAGGTATAATCCCACAAATGCATACATACGCACTCATTATTTTAATTTGTAAATCTAATATAAATTTTGATGAATATATAAATAAATATTAGATCGCTAGCTATTGTTACTTATATATATTATTTTTATTTCTATACTTGCATACTTCTATAATTAGTGATTTTATTTATTTTTTTTATCAAAACTATCCTTAAAATTATAGTTTTCCATAATACAATGAGTATTGGAAAACAGTTTTTTATGCCTTTTTTATTCCCATTTTTTCTTTATTTCTCTTTTTTTTTTTTTTTACAATTAGAATAAGAACTTTCATTTTTGTAATATATAAAATAAAAGAGGATTAATACTATTTTGAAAAAAAAATAAACAATAAAACACGAGAAACCATAAAATAATAATAAAAATAAACAAGCAAATAAATAAAAATACGAGCCAGACAACAAAACTTCAAAACGAATAAGACAACCCCAAAAATTATTACTGCAAATATTATTTCATTATTTTTTTTAAGGAAAACAAACATGCCTGATAATTTAGAGCTTTTACATTTTTATAATGTTTACAACGATAGAAGAAATAAATGGAAAATTGGGATAAACAAATTAAATTTTAATATTGAAAGTTATAAAAATATGAAAACAAAAACATTCCTATATGTCTTATGGAGTATATTATTATTTATATATATTTTTGAACTTTTATTAAATTTATTATTTGTAACATATATACAAAATATAAATATAATAATTAAAATAATTTTTATATTTTCAATATCTGAATTTATAACAGTTATATTATTAACAACTCAAAGTATATATGGATATTCCTATGATAGCTCACCAATATTGCAAAAGTCATCCCAATCATTTTTTATTTTAAGTGTTTGGTGTTTTTTAAAATTATTATTTTATATTATATTAACAATTTTATTATCAGTCTTCTTAAATTCAAATATAACCTTTAATACCCAATTGATATATTTTTCAAATAAAACTTTATATTTTAATTATATTATGAAACTAATTATAACAATCACGGCTGTTAAATTTGTTCTCACTTTTTTCACAGGTATGATATAATTGCATATATATATATATATTTTTTTTTTTTTATATTGCTTTTTATTTAACATTTCTTAATACGCACTTTCCATTTTTAGGGCAAAAAATAAACTACGTATTTAGCTGTATTAGAACGTCAATTATTTTAAAAAATAAAATTAAGAAAGATCTTGAGAAAAAATCCTTTTTATTTGACGATCAGACATATGGAACCTTTACCATGGATTTCAATGCATAAATAGTTATTTGTAATTATTCCATTATAGACCTTTATATTTATTTTTTTAAATTAACTAATTTTTCATTCAATCCATTAATTTCCGTTGTTCTTCTAATTTAATTATTTTTATTAATTTTTATTCGATCTTATTAGTTTTTTTTTTCAACATTTTACTACAATGTTTTGTTGTACATTCTTTGTACCTCTTCCTTTGTTTAGTTTTTATTTTTTTAATTTTTGGCATAATATTATTTACATTTCTCTTTTTATTTTATTTTATTTTATTTTATTTTATTTTTATTTTTATTTTTTAATTATAAAATACCCTTTAAATAACATACAACTGCATATCATCATAAATGCATACTGTTTTTTTTTTTTTACAAAAATTTTGCAAAAAAAATTATATGCACACAAATATTTTTATTTTTTAATTCTTTCCCTACCTTATTATTTCATAATTATTAATTCAATTAAATTTTTATATATTTTTTCTGGATACAAGTTTATTGTATTTTTTTTGTTTTTTTGTTCTTTTATTTTTTTGTTTAAGATTTGAAGCTCCAAATTCGATTTCAAAATTTCTGTAATAGTACAGAATCAGCTAGCTATCAATTCCAATATATCTATTTATTATGATTGTTCATTACCACTTATTCATATAAATAGTTCTTTGTTTTGTTTTTGTATTCTAACAATACATTTATTGAAACATAGGAGCTTATGAAGTATACAGATATTGGCTATTACACAAAAAGTATGAATTAGTAATTCAAAAATTGTCAATAAGTAGAATTCAATCAACCATTCATGGGTGTACATGTGCTAATAACAGAAAATGGAAAGGAAGCAGAATAAAAAGCACAAAAAATCAAGACAACTCAGGAAAAGCAACTAAAACAAGACCATTCGAATATACCAACACATACTAATAAGCCATAAATATATGCATTACATTTTTAAAAAATGAGAATAAAAACAAAATGAAAATATGCTATTTTATTTTTTTTATAATTATGTTGGGTAATATAAACTCAGTCAATTTAAGAAACTATCGTTATTATTCCACCAAAGAGGCATCTTTTCGACCCCAAACCCAAATTAAGAAAAATGAGAAAAAAAATAAATCCACAGAAATAAGGAAACTCGATTCTGTCAATTTGAAAATCATCGAAACAGGGAATGCAATAAAAAAGAACAAATGTAAAAAAAGAGAAAAAAAAAAAAAATTTTTTTTAACACAAAAAATATTAAAAAAAAAAAAAAATATTAAAATGATTTTAGCACCAAAAGGATCAATTCATGAAAAAAAAACAAAATATATTTTAGAAGATCCTATAAAAACATACCCTTGGGAAATTAGTATTCCTTTTCATGAAACAATAACAAAAGAAATAAGTCCTTATTATAATTTTTTAAAAGGTGAATGGGCATATTTAGATCACAGAAGAGATGTACGAAAACCTTGTGGAAAAATAGAAGGGGGATTAGAAAATTATGATGGAAAAGGATTAAAATTAAAAAAAGGTAAAGATAGACAAAGATATAAAAAAATACCATATTATTTAGATCATGGTATAAGTTGGAGAAATTATAATTTTGACGAACTTATACAATTCGATTTTGAAACAGATGGAAATCAAGATCAAACATTTTTAGAAACAGAAGAAGATTTAGAATATAGACAATGGGGAAATTGGAATTATGTTAATGCAAAAGAAACAACACAATTAAATTCAATATGGAGAGATCCTGTTTTATCTAAAGACCTTTCAAATCTTATTTATCCATGGAATCATAAAATTATAGAAAACCACGTAATTCCTCATGGATATTCAACACCAACTTGTTCAATACCTGAATATAAAATCGAATGGGAATTGGCAGCACGTGGTTTTTTTGGTGGATATTTTGAAGATGCTAATTGGAATAGAATCAAATTTTACAAAATTATGAAAAGACTTATTATTGAATGGCATGAAATAAGTAAACATAGTGATAAAACTAAAGATCAGATACGTAGAATAGATGAAATTAAAACTGAATTATTTGGAATTTCATGTAAAAAAAAATACTCATCAAAACAAATTAAATTAATTAATGATCACGCATATTTAAGAGCTAAAGAAATATTACTCGATCATATAATTAATCCAAATAATGATTCAGATTATATTTCATATTTTTTGGATAGACATGAACCTATTGATTATATTGGAGGGGGTGATTATAACTGTAATCAAAATGAAATACAAAATAAAACTGTAGTACTCAATATGTGTGTATATCCAGTTAAACAACAACATGAATCATATTCTAATAATATGTCAATATCTGAAATGGCAGAAATGTATCATTATTTTATGACTGAAATAAGAAGTGAAGGCCGATCACATCAATTATGTGAAGATCCTAATGATAATAAATACCAATCTTATGAATTACAAAATGAGAGGAAAAAATTCCCTGCTCTTGTTGCATTATATAAACCTTTATGGTCGAATAAAAAATATGGCGAAGAATTTGGGGATGCATTAACTCCTAATCAAAAATTGTCTTCTCTTAATTTTTCAAAATTTAATGTTAAACTTTCTTTGAAAAAAAAAAATTATAATTTAGAAAATCAGACCCAAGATAAATTAAACTATGTTGATGATTATAAGCACATTGACGAAACATATGTGTAGTATCATTTTTCCACTTTTTTTTATTTTTTTTATTTTTTTCCCATTTTTTTCCACTTTTTTTTCCATTTTTTCCCATTAAAATGTCTATACATATTATGGGGGAAGTAAAATATTATTGAAATCGAATTTATACGCATTGTTGAAGTGTTTTAAATTGGAACATACAAAAATTACCGTGAAGGGGATACATAGATAAATGGATAAACTGGTGTGGAGAATTTGAAAGAGAAAAAATAAAATGAAGTGCATATACTTCAAAATTGTTAAAGTGTAGAATAATTATTAATAAATATCAAAGCACGAAATAACCTAGCAATATTTAAAGCACTTCTAATAGGTCAATGTTATTATTATAAAAACAGAATATTCGAATCGAAGAATAGTATATGCAATCGAATAAAAGATACCAATAAAATTAACGAAAAGGTAACCAACATGCATAATGCATGGTCTAATATACTTCCTAGTATAAATTCTCCACTTTGCATATCTAAAAATTACAATTTAAAATCTTAAGGCAAACTTAATAAAGCCCCATAACATTTCATATAGTTACACAATTTTTCAACTTCTACTTCTTCTGTAAATATTTTTAATCCTTTCTGTATAACAAAAAGAATATCACCAACAAATTCGACAGGTTTCTCTATAGGGGCATAGCTTAGCTGAAAAAATGGAAAATATTGTAAAAATATTGTAAAAATATTGTAAAAATATTGTAAAAAAATGTAAAAATCATGCACTTTCAATTTTAAATTTTTTCCCACCTTTTTTTCTCGGGTATTAAAAAAAATAATGTCTAATTGAGGAGGAGGTTGAGATTCAAAAGCAGGTAGAAAATACAAAGTCCCATTAAATTTTTTTTTTAATTTTATAAATTCTATATAACATTCATAATAAGGCTTTAAATCATTAAAATATACACTTGTCATTTTGTTAGAAATATTTTTTAATATAATTTGTTTGGAATGTTTTGAGTCAAAATAAAAATCAGGAATTATTTCTGATGATATATATGCTAATACTCCGTGCCCTTCAATTCCAGTTTTAGAATAATGTATTTCTAGTTGTCCATTATTTTCATTATTATAAATTAAATATATACCTTTATTTACATTTATTGTTGTTTTTCTTACTTCTGGTGGAGGCCCAATACAATATTTCTCTTCAGGGGGGGTAGGCGCAGCTGCTGCTCCAAGAAAATTTAATTTTGCTTTTTTTTTAGTAAATAACTTAGCTTTCATATCTTTATTTATTAACATAGTTCCTTTTTTTTTTGAGGATAATATTTCATCTTCTTCCTTCATGATTTTTAATCGTCTTTTTTTTTCTTCTTCTTCTTCTTCTATCAGTTTTAACCGTCTTTTTTCTTCTTCTTCTTCTTCTATCAGTTTTAACCGTCTTTTTTCTTCCTCTTCTTCTTCTATCAGTTTTAACCGTCTTTTTTCTTCTTCATCTTCTTCCAATGATTGTCTTTTCTTGTTCAATAATTTGAATTCATCCTCATAAACTTGTATTTCACTTAATTCTTCCTCATTACCTCCACAACAAAAACAGCATAAAAAATTTCCTTTTTTTTTTCCAGTTTCAGAATGTTTAAAATTTATATTTTTATTTTTTTCGGTTTTCCCTTCATCTCGGGAATATCTTTTATCCGATTTTTTTCCCGTTTTTTTTTCCCCATTTTTTTCTGCATTTTTTGGTGGATCCCTTTCTAAACGAGTCTGCAATTTATTGTCCTTTGGGTTCGATTCCTTTTCCACGTATATCGACTTATTCATACTGTTCTTTTCCTTCTTTTTTTTTTCATTTTCTTTGCCATTATTTTTTAATTTATTATAAGCCTGATCTTTCGAAGCATTTCTCTTTTTATTTGTTGTATTTTTTTTTTCATCCTTACCACTCCTCCTTTCTACTGTCTTCACATTTTTTTTCATCCTTTTTTTTATGACTTTGTAATTGAAAACTTTTTAATCAAATTTTTAACAAAAAATTGATGAAATGAAATGGGAAAAAAGGAAACGAAAAACAAAAAACAAAAAAAAAATAACCTAGGGAGAATGCTCTAAAAACAAACAAAATTCTTATAAGTAAAATAAAAAATACAATTTCTCCCACACGCAAAAAAAAAACTTACAAATATATATCCCCTGGCATAGTACTTAAAATAATGTTATAGAATTTATTTCTTGCATGTATATATTTTAAATTATGAAGAAAATTATAATTTTTTTAGTTTTATGTGTGTAAAGTATTATGGATTTTATTTAAAATTATAAATTTTCTTTTTTGTTCTACTATGCTATACTAAGGATAAAGTAGTAGAAAACTAAAATTGAAAAAATAAGGCATCCTCCCCCCCCCAAAAAAAATGAACTGTCTTATAGTTACCTACACAATAATATATACAATTAAAAAAATAATGTCTATCTTGTTAATAATAATATAGAGAAAAAAAATTAAAAAATAGCATGCACATATACATTAATGCATGTTTTAAAATTTCCAAAGAACACAAAAAGACAACAAAAATTAAAACTTAAAATTTTCATATAAGCGTGAAAATACTCTCAGCTTACATTATAAATGGTTTTAGAAAAATAAACTTATACATAAATATAATATAAAAAAAAATCAAATTTTAAAACGTTTTAATTTTTTCACAATTTATAAGAAATTTATTATAGTTAAAATATGTTTGCATCATATATGTCAGTTGTAGTAATATAATATACGCATTATTAATTTTGTAAAAAAAAGAAAATAAAAAAAAACAGTGAATTATTTGAGTTAATTTTATTCACAAAATGTTCTATAAATTAAGGAATTGTATATAATAAACAAATATTATGTCTTTTCTACAATTTTTTTTAATATTGTGTTTTAAATGCACATTTAAACAATAATTTTTATAAAGACACAAAAACTTATTATATTTTTATAAAAGCAATTAATGTTATATTACGTCAGTATTATATACTTTAAGCTTATTCATGTGATATAGTATAAAAATAAGCAAAATAAGAAAAAATTTAATTTTGTTGTTAAAGCCAGGCTTTTATTTACATGCCATAATCTATATATCTTAGCTTATTTTTCCTTACTCTCATAATTTTAAATAAGTACCTTAATGATATGGAAACTTTGTTTTTATTTTTTAAAATTATGTATTATCGTATAAATTAAAAAAAAAGACGAAAATCGTGAAGAAAAATTTATTAAAAATAAAATATAAACATTGGTCATATAACCCCAATATATTTGTAAAAAAAAAACAGACTATATACATCATAAAATATACAAATAATAAAAAAATATAAATATATTCTTATATTGTATATATATATATATGTGTGGCCATATTTCCTTTATTGGTTTGGATATCTTTACAAGTAATCACATTATATGGATGTCTCATTTTCGAGATATATATTCTCAAATAAAAAATTTTCTTTCAGTTGGTTGGACCATGCTAAGAAAACAGGGACAAATAATAGATATATAAAACATGATAGATAGACGAATAAATTATAAAGAGTTTTCACATGAACATTTTTGGCTATATAGCTATTTGTAATTATTACTCGTTTCATAATCAAATGAAAAATATGTTCCTTTCTCTGATTTATCATTTGAAATTCGGATATTATTTCCATAAGGGAAAAACCAAGTTGTGTATTTTTTGTGATATTTCCATGATTTTTTTTTCAACTCTTTCGAAGCTAAATGCTGTTGATAAGTTCCCTTTTGCGAAGGAAAAATAATGCACATATGTGTGCATTTTTTTTTTTCATAATTGTGTACATATTTGCATGACTTGTTCATAAATAAATCTTTTTAGGTCATAATATATCGAGCTCATTTTGCGCATGTAGGAACAACTATATATATATATATATACTTGTCGTTTTAAAGAACTTACTGGTTGATAGTAAAATATAAAAAATAATGTATCCAGATTGAATTTTTCAAATAATTGGGGGCTAAATAAATGATTAATTTTTTATTTATATATATGTTTGTGTATATATTTGCATTAAAAATATATTATTTATATTTTCCTTTTTTTATTAAAACCTTTGAAATTCCAATAAGGGTGTTGTAGGAAAATATTTACATGGATTTCCCCATAACATTCTAGGTATGTATTGCCTATATTGTTCTCTATCACTTTTTATTATACAATTTTTATAACTTCCTTCGATCAGTTCTTGTAATTTTAATGCTGAAATATGTACATAAAATAATATGGTAATAGAAAGTGGTAAAATATATTTTGGCGAGCAAATTGCGACACAAACACACACACATATATATTTATATAAAGATTTGACATTTTGGGTGTATTTTTATATAAAAAGGTATATAATTTAAAACACATCTTTGTTAAATATATCCAAGCATGTGTATACATATATAGTTATATGTTTTTTCTTTCATTTTTTTTTACAATTTCTTTCCAACAACATTTGAGTAGACTTATACAGTTTACTATTGTTGTTTATCTTTACTTCTTCATTGGGTTTTATCGAATTATTTATATCTTCCTCATTTTTTTTTTCGTCCATATTTCACAAAATTTAAACTATTAAGGTCCAGTGATGGTACATGTATATTATATATATGTATATATTTCGAGTTTGTTTATTTTCTATTTTTGGTAATTAAAGCAAAGGTCATTCGAGTTCATTTCCTTTCGACGTTGTCAATTAATTCAAAGAAACTTGTGCTTGTTAAAAATAAAAATATAGAAATCGATATATATATGTACATACATACATGCATAATTTAATAAAGAGAAATAATAGAATAATATGATTAAAAAATTATTTGGTCAGTTAAAAATAAGCTATTTATATAAGGGATAGGCTAATAAAATGAGTATCATATTTTGTGTACAGAAAAAAAGTCAAAAAAATCCATCATGATGTTATACAAAAAACATGAAATAATATAACAAAGTTAAATAATCTTATACCAATTAATCATAATAAAAACTGGGGAATGTAAAATAATAAGTATACATATATAATAAAATACTAAAGACGCAAAATATGCAAGAATGAAATAGGAATAAGGTATTTAAAAAAAAAATTTAATAAAGTCTGCACACTAAGGTTTGTAATTTAATATCGAAACACCAATAAAAGGAAATATAAATTTATAAAAAATGTAGATATGCATATTATCAAATTCTGCAATTAACACAATCTTTTACTTTCCACATTTTTATATTAATCTAGGTGTCATAATAAAAATTTATAAAAATAAATTGTAAATATAGAATATAAAAAAGAAAGTTATATATATATATATTATTCTACCTATTTTTTTACACATTAAATTTACTATACATTGTGAATCACATAATGTTATAATTAACTGAATGTATAAACCTTTTTCAACTTGGTAATGCCATGAACAAACATAAGCTTGAAATTTGCATATGATTTATTTTTTTGAAAAAATAATAAACACCAATGAGATTTACATAAAGGTTGTTCTATTTTTATATGAATATTTTATGCTCCATTTACATTATTCTGAATATATTGTACTAAATATATATATGTATCAAAAATATATAACGGCTTGACTATTAAATGAATATTTATTGTATAATACACAAGAGTGTTTTTTTTATGCATAATAATATATATCAAGAAATAGAATGAACTGAATAAATAACAAAGTAAATACTTTATTCTACTATGCTTTTCAGTTTTGTATATTAAACAATTTTAACATTGGAATTTACAATATAAATTAACATTGATTGAATATGTACGCTCAGTTTTACATTTTCTTTAATACTTCATTGATAAGTATTATAAATAACCTCACATATTCATATTTAAGTCATGATAATAATAATAATATATGTTGATTTACACACATATATATTTCATTTGTATTATAAAAATGTACATAATATTCCTCCTCTAATTTATGGATAGTAAATTAAAGCATTTAAATATACTGGGGATGGTTGTTTTGTTACTTAAAAATGAATAATAAAATATTCCCTTCAGAAATATTAACTTTCTTATAATATATAATTTATTAAAAAAGAAATAACATACATGTTTAAAAGTGCTCATATAATTCCTCCATAAAAATATTTTTATATTGTATTTTTCAAGACTTATAAATTAAAACAACAAAGTATTAGTATAAATATTTTAAAAAACATGCATCCAATTTAACCTAAAAAACCTTCTATATATTTACCTTCCCTCATTTTATATATTTTTTATGCCTTTTCCCCATTTTAAAAATGATTTAGAAATACGGAGCATACACTTATTTCAATAACGAAGTGAAAAATAGAAAACATATAAGAATCATATGTGTAGAAATGTATAATTTTATATATTTCGTATTAAAAATTTTTTTTACATAAATGTTTTCAAAACATGTTTATGCAATTTTTTTTGTATATGTACAAACAATATGAATTGTTTAAGACCAATCAAATTAAAAGTTTTATGTAGGAAAAAAAAAACATATATATACATACATATATGAATATATACAAAAAACAAAAAGTATATAAAAAATGCTTTGAATTTTATGTATATAAAATATATGCCTTGGCCCTTCAAAATATTATAATATGTTTCCTTTAAATTCCTTTGTTTCGTTTACTATCTTCATTTTTTAAATTTACTATTGCTATGTTTTTTCAAGGATTGAAAAATACGTATTTATACATAATATAATATTATATACATATGCATACAATTCAATACAAGAAAATATATAAGACGGTCTTCTTATAATAATAATTCATTCTTTACGTGGTATACTTTTTCTTTTATTTTTTTTTCAGTTTATATTTTTAGGTCATGCGAAATATTATATAATAATATATATAATTCTGAACATGCATAATTTTTTTTGTTTATCTCTTTATTATGGAATAAATAATTTTAAACTAAACCCGTGAGTTTATTTTGCATATGTATTGTAACACACATAAATGCTTTAAATGCATACGTTGCTGGGTATATATATTTGTATATGTATATATTTATATATAATTTTTGCATTGCATATATGTATATATATGTGCAATATATTTAATTTATTTAATTAGCAACAAAGTTTGGGTGTTTTTTAAGAACAATTGTTATTTTTGGTATTCTTCTATTAATTCGATCTGAACTGAAATAAGCTGTTTGAATTTTAATAATTTGGCCTAACAAAAAAAAAAAAAAATAAAATAATAAAATAGTTATTCAATGAGGTATAATTTATGAACAAGTCATATATTCTTTGGGTAAACTTAACCAATACATGCATTTATAATTGTGTACTATTAATGAACATATATATATGCACAACTATGAAATATGGAAATAAACATACCGATATCTTCCTTTTCCATTATGGATGCTGCACCAATTGCAATTTTTGTAGCACTACCCAAACCTGTTATAATAACTTCATCAAATGGGTTTTTTTCTTCATTTCCTGTGAACATTCGTTTTCCTATCCTAGCATAGAATGTTGGCTTCTTTGTCATGGAAACCTATATATACAAAAGAGGAAAAGTAAAATTAAAAAACAATAATGATAAATAAATAAATGTACACATACAATAATATATTATATAGGTATATGCATATATATAATATATATATTTTTTTGATATTTATTAAAATGACGAATTTATTACTTGGATAGAGTTTTCAGCTCTTTCTTGTGATATATCTTCAGTGCTTGTCATTTTTATAGTTTTGTTAAAATTATAAGAAAAAAAAAATTGTAACTTAAAGTTTATGGTAAATTTTATTGAAAGTTTTATATATATATTATATTTTTATATAGAAAAAATATAAATAATAATATAGAAATGGTAAATAAATGGGTATATATAAAAAACGTTTTAAAAAAAAATTTATGCGAAAAAATGTAATAATTGTTAATATTTTTTTGAAATAAATAATATAAGCCCTTGAATAAAAATTAAAATTTTTAAAAATGACCTTTTTTTAATTAATATATCATTCAAATAAAAGCATATATATAAAATAATAAAATAGAAAAGTATTTACCCACAAAATGTGCTTTATTGATGTTTTGTTATGTATGTATATGCAATATATTTATATACTATTATGGAGTTATAAAAAATAGAATTTTTATGTTCGTATGAAAAAAATATATTAAAAAAAAAAAGAAATATCAAGTTATTATTACAATTTTAAATATGTAAATAAAGAAGATACGGAAAAATAAAGTGTCATAATAATATTGATATATTATATATGTAGGGTGCATGTAAATATATCTTGATAAATATATATAGGAAAAAAAAAATTATAATATTTTTACTATATAATAATGATTTATTTGTATTTAAAGCAATATATATCATTCTTGTTAATATTACTGAAGGGGGTAGAGTTATTAATTTTTATTTTTAAAAAAATTCGTGACTTTTTTCACTTCCAGGCGAAGTTTATTATTATATACTAATTAAATGAGTCGTGCCAAAAAAATAAAATGGAATACAATATATATTATATATATACATCTACAAAAATTAAGTTATATATTTTTTTAATGTAAAAAATTATTATATATAGTACACACAATATATTGTTTTTTGATAGCCAAAATTTGCAGTATTTATTTTTTTTACTATTTTTTCATAAAAAATAAATTTTCAAAAATTAAAATACCATTAATATATATATCAATAATATAATAAGTTCATATACAATCAATCAATCATTAATACAAAATCGGTTATACTTTGAGTTTTTTTTTTTTAAAGTACGTACATAAGGATAGGTACGAAACACATACAATTTATAATTGTATATAAAGATTTTTCAAATACATAAAATATTATTTTATGTTTATATCGCTTTTATACATATTTTTGTTCATTCTTGTTAGAATCAAGGCTATGACCGTTTATAGAAGAATTATATTTTCATGTATAATGCTTTTATTTATTATTTATATTTATTTTATTTGTAACGTTTGCAAGCATAAAATTGGTTCATAAAAATGAACATTTTATACACATTTTTTGAATATTATAAAAATAAAAAAATGAACAAAAATAAAAGTTGCTATACGAATATAAAAGTTAAGAAATAAACAATATTATAAAATGATGTGTAAGTAGTATTTTTATATTTTTTGAGAAATGTTTATTATAATGTTGATTTTTGTATAACACCTAATAATCAATTCTTCTACTAATCAATTTTATTATATATTAATATTCGATTTATATTTATAATTTTTTCATTTTAATCGCTATTTATATTTTATATAATAGAGAAAATATCTCAAAAATATACTAACCTTCTTATATATAAATCCAATATCTATATGTAACTATAACATTTTTTGTTTTTATCCCAACGAAGCAAGTGTGTTAATATATAAAAAGATAAAGAGATAAATGGCATTAAATTCTATATATTTTCTTAAATATGTTTTTTTACTCTGTTTTAATAATACTATTTTCAAAAAAAAATTTCATCCATAATATAATTATATATATATATATATATATATATATATAATATACATGGGTAATGTAAAACACACAATAATATTATGATCATTTAAAAATATAGAAATCAAACTTTTCAAGGGGCTTTAAACTATTTACAATTTTGATTTCAAGTTTTTTTATTTATTTATACAACGTGTAATACTTATAATATATCATTCTTTAACAATATGGTATACTAGCATATTTTTTTATTTCACTATGGTTTTTAGAATTAATTTCAAACCATACTTGCATCCTTATCGCCACAAATAATATTCTCTTTATATTTTTGTGATTTAAAATAATAGGGAAAATAAATAAATATATATATATATTTATGTGTGTAATATTTGAGGTAAAGCATTTTATTATAATTATTTTTTTATGCAAATCAATTTTTATTTGCACATTTTAAATAGCTAATAACATTGGTTTATTAAATATTAAGAATGTTATATTTTTTTTTTTCACGTTAGAAAAAACGAAAAAAAAAGAAAATATATTACAAACATGTATTATTGTCTAAAGACATTCAAACATATTAAATTTTTTTTTTTTTTTACTTATTATCTCTATATATTTTTGTCATATTGAAAAACTTTTATAAAGTTTTAAATACTCGTTAACTTCTTCTGATAACTAAATTAACAAATTTTATAAATTAAAACAAAATGTATTTAAATTTAATAAAATATATACGTGCATATTTACGTATGTAAAACTAATTTAGCTCTTTTTTTTTAACTTTATTTAAGAACATTTTTTGGTCAATCTGAAATTATTTAAAAAAATATATATATAGACTCTATAAATAAATTATGATATTAATCGAAAGGAAACGGAATATGTAAAAACTTAATAAATGAAAAATATAAATTATTTAATTTTTTTCTTGTTTATGTATAATTATCTCTTAAATTAACTACCGAGTTAAATGTGGCCATAATGTTGTTCATAACGTCTTTCACAGCTACAAAAAAAAAATTATTTACAACATATACTTATTTGGTTTATTTTTATAAAACAATTAAAACGAAAAATATAATATTTTATAAAAAAAAACATACACTTGTGTTTATGGTCATCGATTTCTTTCATATACTTTTCGTACAATTCACTGGACGAAGGTTTATTCTGAAATTTTGTATAGAAAAGAAAATTAATTAAAAAAATATATATATGATCTGTAATATATAAATATACATATATAATGTAACACATTTTCAGTTAGCGAAAAAAATATTTATTTGTCTTTTTAAAAAAATAATAATGCATATTGTGTTATAAGTTAATTATTTTATTTTAAGCTATTATTCCTTACCGTAGGTAGTAATATAATAATAGGTGTGTCATATTCCTTTATTTGTTTACCAACCTCAAACTTAACTTTTTTATTATCACCATTATATGCTTGAATAAGCGAAAAAAAATATAGCTAGTTTTAATTATTATATATATTTGCACACACATTTCAATTGTAGAATTTTCACAAATTTATATCACTTAAACATTTTCAGAAATATCATGCATATTTTTTTTTTCGACGATACATAATTCTATATTAAAATGATCATCTTTTTCCACCTTCCCTCTGACGAAATTTGTTCCTTCATGATTATTTGGTGTAAAATCCATAATTTTGTAGAACAAGGTAAATAAAAGAATTTTAAAAATATAACTGTGCATATTAACGACTAGTGGCTTATTAAAATAGAAAAAGAGAAATCACAGTTTATACTATAATACAAAAATATTGTATTAAATTGGTACAAATAAAGGAAACAATGTAAGGCTTTATCCAGTTTGGAAAAAAAAAAAATTTAAATACTTTATGACTAAACAATGAAAAAAAGACAAATACTAAAGATACAAGTTATGAAAAATTACAAAAAATAATAGTTATCTATGTAAATATTTTGAAAAAAATATAGTGATTAAAACAAGGGAAATAAGTATGATAAACTTAGTAATATATGCATTTATTTAAAATAGAAATAGAATGAAAAAAAAAATATATTAAGACAGTGCACTATAAAATAAGGGTGTTAAATACGACAACAAAATAAGGAATTAAAAAAAGCAACTAGCCATTTTATCAAATATATATCCGTATGCAAAATCATGCACATATATATTGTAGGTAATTTTTTTTTTCAGCTAACCAAAAATTAACAAAAAATACATATATATATGATTATCACCATTTTATTATTGCGCGTTCAGAATATTATTCCGGTGTACATTAATTGCGTCAAACTTTTCTTCAGGATTCATCCATCTCCAAGAATAAAAAGGTATAGCAATTATGTTATAGCCTTTTGTTAATAAATAATTTATTTTTATTAATATTTCTGTTTTTGCAAAATATTTTTCATTATAAAAAATATCATATGGATTGTAAGAAATATCATTAATCAAAAAGATATCATGCTTCTTTTCCTCCTTATCATTATTTACTATATTATTACTTTTTTTTAATGTTGTATTAATTAAATTTAATTCTTTTTGCTCATTAGAAGAATAAAAATAATTTTCTGGTCCTAAAAATATATAAGCTATATAATTATCATACTCTAATAGTGGAATATAATACATTCCATCCTTAAAATTAATTTTTAAATTTTTCGTAAAATTTTGAACTATACTAAATAACTCTAAGGCCAATATTTTATTTACCATAATAGTAGGTTTTAATGCGTATGGCAAATTTATATTATCTTCATTATATTTATCGTAAGAATTACTACATTCTTCGTAATTTTCAATGCCTTGATTTGATATATCTTTTTTATCATGTAAACTTCTATTCCATAATTGAACATTTTTATAATTATAATCTATGAAATTGTATATAATGTATTCTTCCATTATGTAGCTATTTTTTTTTTCACTATATTTGTTTCCTTTTTTTATTATTGATGAATAGTGATGTAAACATTTTTCTAATAAATCTGTATATTTCTCCCCTTCATTTTGCTCTATTATTTCATTTACTTTTACACTCAATACACTGTCTTTTAATTTAAACAAATTAATCATAGTGCATAATATTACACTATGATTATCAACATCTTCCGATGTATGAAAAATTTTGAAATATCGGTTTATCAATTCTTCATAAAAATTTGTTTCTTTATCAATATAAAATAAAAAATTTTCTTTAAATAGAGTGATATCATTGAGTTGCAAAAATGGTAAACCCCATATTATTGGAATTTTTAATAATGACGAAAATAATTTAATTAAGCAGGTAAAATTTATATAATCTTTTAATTTAATTATTTCTTTGCACATATAATTTAAATAAAATTTAAATTTTTTTTCATATTCATCATTTATACTATTTTTCACTAGAAAATTGCATAAAGATTCAAATATATCTACACATAAATAACAAATAGAATTTGTATTTAATTTATTTCTTAGATCTATATTAGAATAATGGTTGGATATTTCATTTTCTTCATTTAATAATCTCGAATTAAATAATCCATTTTCTATATAATATTCATTAGGATATTCATTTTTTTTAATTATTTCCAAAAAAGGTGCGTCATTTTGTTCCAATTTTTGTTCCACATTGGGTAGATATATTTCATTATTTACATTGCTCAAACATAGTTCTTCCTTTATTTTATTATCTTCATTTTTTTGTGTATTAGTTTCACAAAAATTATTCTCATATATATAATTACTTTCAAAGTTTATGTTATTATTATCCATATATCCTACCAAACTTATATCATCACAATCTTGTTTATTTAATTCGCTTTCTAATAATTCCCTTTTTGTATTAATGCATAAAAAATTATTAACACACAACATTATTTCATCATATTTAAATTCTATATTAATATTTTTTATCTGTGATAATATATTTATAACTTTTATCGCTATAGGAAATTCTAATTGTAAAAAGTTCACATCAGTAAAATATTTATTAATGTCATATGTATTGATATATAATTTATGTAGTGATATTATTAAATCAGCCAATTGCATATTTGTAAGTTCTGAAATGTATAAAGGTAGTTTTGTTCGAAGGATTGTATTAATATCATTATTTATAAAAGAAAATTTCGAATATATATATGCAATTTTGATTAAATGGTTTATGTCTATATTGTTTTGATTTTTTACAAAAATATTCACAGAAGAATATAAAAGCATTTCTTTTTTTATATTTAAATAAGAATAAGAGATCAATACATTTATTAAACTTTCAACATCAAACATATGCAATATATTTAAAGTTGCAACTGATATTCTGTTAAATAAATTTATATCTTTTATTTGAACTTTACAAAAACTTAAACACATAGTTGATATATTTTCTGGGGTCGCTAAATTTATCTTATTTAAAAAGGCAAGAGATAATGAAGCAAATAAAGGAATAAACAGTAAATTTAATTTAGAACATAAAAAACATATATCACATATTTCTTTTACAGAATATTTACAACTTTCTATTGATATTTTATTTAATACACTTTTTATAAAATCTTCTTTTTCATCTAATTTATTATTTATTTCTAACGATTTTAATATCCTATAGCAGTCTTTTCCATCAAGTAAAGTTATTTCACTTTTTACTCTCGTTTTAAATGCTTCATAAAGGTCATTATTGGTCTTTGATAATCTCACAATATCAAATGAGTATTTTCCTAAATTTTTAATTGACAATTTTCCTATGTCATTTTCATTAGGTATATAAACATACCTTTTAAAACACCACAAAAATGTCGTATTATTTTTTGTTACTTGTTTAATCATACTTTCTACACTTCAAATAATTACAGCAAGCCACCAAAAAATACATTTTTTCAGCAATATATTTTTTTTTAAATAATTAAAAAATTATAGCAACACATAAATGCACAAATATATTAACAGCGACGAACATTGCAATATTTTTATTCCTTTTCAATGTTTTAACAAATTCTCAATGCGAATATATATGCATTATTATTATTATTAAAAAAAATTGCTAAGAAATTATGTGTATGAAAATAAGTAGAGTGTGAAAAATCGCTAAATAAGTAAATAAATAAATATGTATACATATGCTCTATGGCTGTATATCACGACGTAAATCTACCTTGATCATAATTTTTTTTCCCGTTTTTTTTTTCTTATTTTTTTTTCTCATTTGGCTGATTAAATGAAGAAGGGGCTTCCGAACAAATAAATATTTGTACACAGGTTTATCTCTTGGGTACAATTCAAATCAATTATATTTAACTCAGGCAAAGGCAACTATTTTATTGCAGTTTTCTACATTTTACTATATATATGTTTTGTTTATATAGCGATACAAGTACCCTGTATTTTTCGTAATAATAATTTTTTTTTACTTTTTATTTGTGATTAATGGCTCCTTTTAAACCTTACAAGTTCATAATTTTTGATAATAATTTGAAAAACAGCCACTTTTACACCAAGATAATTTCATACTTGAATTTATCACTTCTTTGCAAAGAAATTTATATAAATGAAAAATATAACAAAATAAAATATGAAAATGTGTGCAATAATAAGCTTGTATTTTTTTCAGAAAATAATTTACTAGAAAAATTAAAAAAAAATGTATCATTATATGGGGAAAGTATGCATAGTAAATCAAATTTGTTGAGCATAAATGAAAATATAATAGACATACAAAAACCAATTAAAAAAGATTTAAGTTCTAAATCGTGCAAAGTTCAAAAAAATGATGAAATAAAATCAAAGAATTTAATGAAAAAAACACAAGAAAATGAAAATGTACCTCAAAATTACGAAAATAATCAAATTATTAATGATACCAATAAGCTAGTAAGCTTTCTTACTTATGATAATCGAAGAAAAGACGATTTTTTAAAAGTTCTAAATTTAAATAAATTATATAATGTAGATCATATAAATATTTTATGCTTAAATAATTATAACTCAATAATAGATTTATTTAAAAATAACCCTTTTGAAAATAAAAGGATTTCTATTTTTTGCCCTTTTCATATAATAAATAATGATGATGATAATAATAAATATCAAAAAGAAACTATAAAAAAAATTATAGATTTTATATATCCTATAATTAGCGATTTTCTTCCACTAAAATACAAACATGTTTATATGTCCGATTTGGTTAGAGCTATAATTTTAAATTCAGAACTTTGCCAAACAAACTCAAAAAACGAGCTCGAAATATTCAAATTTATAGACATGATGGAAATTATTGGAAAATCTTGAAAATTTACTATTTTAAGAATTTTATTATGGATAATAAAATTAAAGGTTAAAAAAAATTTGGAAAAAATAAAAATAATTGTTATGTTTTGTTCCTCTTCATGATACCTCGATTCAAAGTAAATCGAAATGGACAAAAAAGAATGCAAAAAAAAAAAAAAAATACCGAAATAAACCGAAATGAATTTCTAACTATATTAATGTGAGTGCATCAAATTAAAAAGCCGAATAATCTTAGAAAACAAGCTAACGCTTATGTACTAAGCATATCGACAAATTGAAATCTGGATGGTATAAGAAAATCAAATTAATTGTTTATATCATTTTTATTTTAGTATAATTTTTCTTGTAATAAATATCATCCATCTTCGTCTGTTTGATTAATTAGTTTCCATTTTTTTAAAATATTAATAAGCGCTTGTTCAGAAAAATTATCTCCGCCCAATTCATCAAAGCCTATTATTGAATGCTCAGTTTTCCCATTTTGTATAAGCATTAATGTAGGAATACACCATATTTTTAATCTATCACATAAAAAAGGAGATTTTTCAGCATTTATTTTTATAAAGTTAATATGAATAAATTTTTTAGATAAATTAATTAATTTCGAATCTAAATATTCACATCTCCATGTAGTATTTCTATAAAAATGACAACATACATTTGTTGAATTTTTACAAATATCAAAAAATTCTTTTTCAGATAATATTTCTTTATATACCCCATGGCCCATACTTAATAATCTCCTATTTTCATTATGCCTATTTTTTAATTCTTGTAATCTTTTATTTTTTATATTTTCTAATTCTTCATCATTATCATCATATATTTTTCTTTCTAATGTTTCATATTTTTTTATTTCATGATCTATTTCTTTTTCTTTATCTTTTAGGGCTTCAAGTATTTGTCCCTCTATATTTTTCGTTATATTATTATTCATTTTTGCATATAAACAATTCAAACTATTTATATGTATATAGCAGATTGAACTTATTATAAAATCAACATGTTTTTTTGTATATACATGGATCATTTGGGGTATATATATAAAGTTCTATATGTATTATTATATTCATATATAGAACTTAAAAAATTATAGTCTGTTTTCGTTTTGGGGGCATTGATTAATATCTTTATTTACTTAGTATATTTTTTCCCATTTATTTAATCAAATTCTTAACTCTATTTTTATACTTACTATGTGTATGTATGTATATATATATATAGATATATAGATATATATAAAGAAAGATATGGTCATAGATATATATATTTATGTACAATATATAAATTAGTCTTTAATTATATTAATATGTACACAATTTTTTACATAATATGTATATTTTTAACTTATACATAAATATAATATACGCAATCGTATAAGTGTAAAACAAATTTATGATTTTATTTTTTTTAAAACATAAATTATTTGGACTTAAAAAAAAAGGAGATACATTAATTTCCATTAAAAATGTTAATATAAAAAAAAAATATATATATAATACTATGCAATATATATGTGTGCCTTATTATGTGTCATTTGTACTCCTTTCTCATTTTTTATAGAATTAATTTTTTGTATTTTTTGCGATTTATATTTTCAAATATTTTTATTTTCATTGTAGAATGTTTTTGTGTTTGTTAGTCTCATTTTTTCTTTTTGAGTACAACATTGAAAAAAGAGTAAATTAAAAATTATATAAACATTTTTCTAGTCATAAATAGCACAAAATATTTATTTATTTTCGGCATTTTCTTTGATTTTTTTTATGGATTATTAATTTACTAAATTTACAAAGTATAGTTGAAAATATTAAGATTGTTTAATCCTAATTATATATGATAAATTTTTAGCATTATATATCTACTTTTGCTTGTATTTTTATTAAATATTTTGTATGTATATATATATTTTACCTTTCCATTTTTTTATATATTATACAAAATTTGTATACAATCTATTTAATATTTATTCATAAAAAAATATATTTTTTTAATGAAAGTCGAATTGAGTAACAAACATAATGATGCTTTTTCTGCATCATCAATTATAGGAGAAAAATTATTACGAGGCTGGACATTATTAAATGCTAGTTGCCATATTGTAAGGATTGTATATATACTACATATTTTATTTTGTTTTTTTTTTTACGGGCATAATATATGTAATTGATTTGGAAGAAATGAAATATCTTTTATGGGCATTATATTGCCTGTTTTATTTTTTTGGTATTTTTGTCATTTTTGATATTTTTTTCATTCTTGTCATTTTTTTTCTCAATTTTCAGTGCAAAATAACCCCTTTGATAAAGCAAAAAAACAAGGAAGAAAATTTTTGTGCATATTGTAATTTATATATTAAAACAGACAAATGTGAAAATGATGAACAATTAGAAAGTAATACATCTTTGGAAAATAAAGAAATAAATAAAACAATTAATGAAAATCACAATGGTGAAAAGATGGAAGGTATTATGGTTAATCCAGAAAACAATAATATTTTTGCAAGCTCAAATATAAAATACATAAAAGAAATAAAATTACAAAACGAAGAATTTAATGAAATACTAAATAAAAATAATATTTCAAAAAATGAAATTAAAAACTTATTTGAATATAAAAATTATATAAAGGAAAGATGTGGATATGATGTTGGTAAATGGTTAAAAATAGACAATAATAATTATGATGAAAAAAAAGAAGATGAAGAATCTACTAATGCAAATTCTTATATAAAAGAAAAAAAAATTGATAAGAATAATGATATGTTTTTTTTAGAAAATAAAAATCAAGATTTTAAATTTAGTAAAATTAATAATATGAATATATCTGATTCACAAATAAATAAATATAATCAAATAGAAAATGAATTATTAATTTTAAACAAAACAAAATATGCTCTTATTAAAAAATTAGAAAAATATTCGCATATCTTAGATAATACAAATATAAAAACTGAAGAATTTGAATATACTAATGAAATAAAAAAAACTATAGAAATATTAGAAAAAATAAATAATCTCAAAAAAAATATTGTTATATAATTGTTGAGGTAAAGAAAGACTTAAAAAAATAAACCCAATGTGTGATAATAAATCAGTATATATCTTTTTTATGCATCTAAAAATTAATATTATTCTAGTTTATGTACATCGTTTTCTATGTATAACTTTTTTTTATAAATAACATTCAAACACCAACTACTTTAATTAGTTTCCTTAAATTCATTAACTAATGCAGTCGTATTTGTCACCACAATTTGCAATATTTTTTAACATTTTTCTAAATTTTTTAACACTTTTATAAAATTTACGATTTTATGTATCCACAACTTATTATTATATATATCCATTTTGTTAAGTAGCTATATATCAATATAGTCTTGTTTTTAATTCAAAAAAAAAATAATAATAATAACCTCGTCTAGTAATTTGTAAATTCTTTGTATTATTTATTTTAAAATATATACAATTTATTATTACTATATTTATAAATAATAAAATGAAAATGGCTCAATGCCTGAATAATTCATTAATTTTATAAATGCTTAAAAAAAATAAGCAATATATTGACAACTATATAATAATTAAGCCAATAATTTATTTGCTTTGTTTTACCCATATCATATATATGCTTCCTAAATTTTAAATGCCAACTTAGATGAACATTTAATTTCCTATTTTCCTATCTCATATAATAGCATAGTTATACATACAATATAGATTTATTTTTTTGCATTAATATAGTAGTATATATATATATATATATATATAACCTATGTATGGCTTCCCATTTACTCTTAAATTTTTAAATATGTACATAAAGATTTAAATTAAAATAATAACTTATAAAAAATAAGAAGTTGTTTTTTTCATAACATATATTTACAATACATAAAAAATGTTATGGAATGTTTTATTATATGACCATTTAAATTTTATATATATAGATATATATAGGAGGGTTTAGGATATAATAAATGAAGATAATATATTTTCTTTTCCTTTTTTCCTACATATATATTATAATATATTCAGTTGCTTTAGTATTTTGACAGGTTTATTTAAAAAAAAATAATAATAAGGAATATTATATGTATGTATAAATTAAATACATACATATTTCATCACATAACAAGTATTTTCATATATTAGCAACAAAAATAAATAAAAAAAATATAACAAAAATAAGATATTATAAACATTTATAGAATATTTAATAGTTAAGAATATATAATGTAGTAATATAAATATTTAAAAAAAAATAAGAAAAATAAAATAAATTGTATACCTCCCCCTTGTGAAATTAAATCCGAATCACTACGATTAAAAATATTATTTTGGCAATATGAATCCCCATTCAAAAATAACAATATATTTGTGAGTATTATTTATTTTTTTCCCGTTTTAAAGCGTAGTATCATATGCATATATAATATATATAATATTAATTAGCATATTTGAAATAAAGAAAATATATTATGGTATATTTAAGAATGTATATAAATATTTTATAACCACTGAAGAAGGCGAAGAAATAAGAAAACTGGGAAATTTTGTAGCCAAATTCAAAACTAAAAATTATAAAATATAAATAAATTAAAAAAATATATAACATAAAAATATATAATAAAAAAATATATAAATTAAAAAAAAAACATGAAATAAAATAAAATAAAAATATATTAAATTAGAAAAATAAACAAATTCATTTGGGAAAATAATATATTTGATTTTTCTTTTTTGTTTTTTTTGTTTTACTTATATAATATTTAGTATATTTAACCATGGAAAATAATCAAAATGTAAGTCATCATTCATATTTTTTTACTATTTCATTATTATTGTTGCTTTATTTTATGCATATATATGTAAATGTTTGTTCGTTATATGGTATATTGTAAGCATGTACTTAGATCTTCATATTCTGTTTTCTGCATACATCATATTAGCATATATATATATATGTGTGTTAAAAGCGTACATACTCTATTTAATATTGTCTCTATATTTTTGTAAAAGAAGTATAGAAGCGAATCAAATTGAAACATGCCATTACATTATATTTATATATGCATGCATATGTTTATTCATTTTTTCGACTAATCTCATACATTTAATTGTGGCTACCACAAATGTAATGACGTCTTTAATTATTTTTTATTATTTTCAACTAATTTTTTTTTTTTTAGAGCCCAACAAAAGGTTGTAGAGTATATGTAGGGAATTTGCCCTGGAAAGTAACATGGCCAGTTTTAAAGGATCATATGAAAAAAGTAGGAGATGTTTTAAGAGTTGACATTTTTGAGGATACACAGGGGCGATCAAAGGTACGCCATTCATCTATGTTAATATTCCTATCCAGTTTTCACAAACTTTTTCAACTATTGCAATTTTGAACTTTGCAACTATTCGATTATTACATTTTTTTTTTTCAGGGATGTGGAATAGTAGAGTATTCATCTTGTGAAGAAGCACAAGAAGCAATTAACCGCTTAAATGATTCGAAATTAGAAGGTAATATTTTATATTAATTTTATTTATGAAATATTTTTAGTTATTTCATTTTATCATAAAATAATAATTATTTTTTTTGAAATTAGATCGGCTTATATTTGTTAGGGAAGACAGAGAAGAAAATTCAGGAAGTTTTGAAAAAAAAAGATTTAGTAATATTAGAAAAGATAAATTTTATGATCCAAGAAGAAGAAGGGATTTTGATTATAGAAAAGATTTCAGAAGGGATGAATATAAAAAAGATTTTAGAAGGGATAATAGAAAAGATGAATATAGAAAAGGTAGTGATTTTAGAAGAGGGGTTAGACGAAATTGTACATTAGTTGTTTATAATTTACCTCCACAAAGTACATGGAAAGAATTAAAAGATTTATTTAAAAAACATGGTAGAGTAATAAGGGCTGATTTAAAAAATGAAGAAACAACATCAAAGGAAATCACAGGAACTGTAATTATGGAAACTGATTATGATGCTAAAAATGCAATCGATGCTCTTAATTTTTGTAACTTTGATGGATATATATTAAAAGTTAATTATGAAAACAACGAATAGACAAAATTTCCATATACATATGTACAAATGCAAAATAATAATTCAATTATATCCATTTAGTTTTTTATTTACAAAATCACGAATATATATAAAATCACGAATATATATAAAATCACACATATATATTATATGGATGTTGTATACATATTATGTATATACTCCAAAGATATATATTCATGTTACAAAATAAATGCATTAAATTAAAAAAATATTTTATGTGGAAAATAAATAAGTATGAATTTATACACACAGAAAAATGTATATATAAATAATTTTTTTAAATTTTAAGAATTATTTTTGTATTTGAAATTTTCAAAATTTTTAATATATTTTAAAAACATACTACAAAAAAAAATGCATAATATTATATCATATATGTATTATCAATCTTGATATTTTTCTGTTTACATTATAGAAAATAAATAACAAGCAACTCCATAAAATACCTACTTATTTGATATTATAAATCACATTAAATAATTTTTACAAATATATGTCCATCTAAAACTATACATAAAGATGGCTACTAATATAGTACAGACTTTTACCATTTTTATATAATAATATTTATATACTACATTAAGTTAGGGAAAATATATTATTTCCAATTTGAATAAACATATATTCATACATGCACTTCATTTTGAATTGTGTATATATATGTATTATATACGTTTTTATCAAAAAAATGAACATATCAAAAAATGTTATATACATCATGTGAAATAACTAAAATTCTAAACATGCCAATATATCCCTTAATATTATGCATAGGTTTATTTTTGTATTAAGATTTTAAAAAACATATTCTTGTAAAAAAAGAGAGTTGGAAAAACATATTGCAAAATGTGAAAATCTTTATAAAATATATTATATATACTGATAATAACAAATTTAACAAAACATAAACTAATAATAAATTATTTTATACTAATATAATAAATAAAAATACACAAAGTCTATAAATATAACATATTAAAAAATTTCCAAATAAAATTATTTAATACTCTTCTATTTTTATTATTTGTTTATTTTACAAATATATTTTTTCCCTTTTTATTTTCCATTTTAGTGCATACTATATATAAAACAAATAATAAATATAAAACAATATATAAACATAAAATATTTGTAAAGTATAAAATGAAAAATAAAGTATAAAAATATTTATTTTTTCAAATATTTAAAAATATTGCATGTTTAAAGACATTTTAAATATATATTATTTATATTGTTATTTTATCGTATATTATTATTTTACATAATTTATACAAATAATGTGCTATATCTATTTGTATATGTAGCAAAAACAAAATAAAATTAATTTTTTGCATAAACATTGTTTTTATTCAATGAGTTAATCAAAACGTTGTGCTTATCCTAAATATATATTCTAAGTTTAAATAAACCGATATAATTACATGTATAACACAATTATAAATTTTTTCAAAAAATTTCATTGTTATATTATTCCCAATATGCATGCTCTAATATATTGTTAATTAATGACTTCTAAATTTTTATTAAAGTATCTTATTTTCAAAATATATTTGTTTTATTTCCGAAGTGTTTCCGTAGAAATGCAAAGTCAAGAAAAATTAAGAATTATGGATTCTATAACTTTGGGCAATAATGATGTAGAAACCTCTCGAACTAACAAATCTTCTACAATACCTTCACCTGATGTTAATTCAAACATGGTTTATTTAAATATATACGATTTAGATAATGTTTCAAAAGTTATAAACTCCGTTGCAAAACCTATTGGAACAGGTATATTCATTTTAAACACCTCCGAATTTATCTATTTATTAATATTGGCATATTATATATCATTACAATTTTTTCATCTTAAAGGCGCTTTTCATGCTGGGGTTGAAGTTTACGGCTACGAGTATTCTTTCGGTTATGTATCGAGTAATAGAAATAAAAAAAACAAATATACCCACATGAATAGTCTCAAAACTACGCAAATGCATGCATATTTACTTTTTATTATTAGATGGTAAAACCGGAGTAATGAAATCGAATCCAAGATATCATCCACATCATGTTTATCGTGAAAGTATTTCTATGGTAATTTTTTTTTTTTTTTTTTCTAACAAGTTTAGAGAAATAAAATACCATTTATAAACAAATTACATATTTTAAGGACAATAAAAATATATATTTTTTTTCACATGCTTTTTGCATTTTTTTATATAGGGGTAAGGAAAATTATATAAATACTATTATTAATAATAATATAAATTAAAATATAATATATTTATATAAATATATATTTGTATTCACGTTTTAAAAGTAAAACACCATTAACAAAAACTGAAGTTGATCTCCTTGTTGATGCTATGAAACTCCAATGGATTGGAGATACATATGATATATTATCAAGGCAAGATATTATGAAAAAAAAAAAATAATAAAAATTAATTATTATACAAGTCCATTTTATCAAACATGATAAAAGTTGGGAAAAGTATAATAAATAATTTATTTGTACAAATTTATAATAAAACAAATGGATTGGAAAATATAACACATATTTATTCATTACTTTTTTATATATAGAAATTGTTTAAACTATGCTGATTATTTTTGTAATTTACTAGGTAATCACACAAAAATTTAGAGTTATAATTTTTTAAAGACATTTAATTTACATAATTATTTGTTTTGTTTTTTTAATAAAATATTTATAGATGTTGGAGGGGTACCTGACTGGTTAATGAGTTTACAAAAAAATTTAATTTGGGTAAAATCAAATATTAATGTTGCATCTAGTAAATTGAAGGTATTCAAAAATATGAACAAATTAAAATATAGTCAATTATCAGTTATATATATATATATATTATGTCTTTCCCTTTTTTATATAGGAATTAAATAAGGCTTCTGGATTGCCAAATGTTTTAAATTATGTTAAGAAAAAGTGCATCAAAAAAGATGAAAAACACCAAAAGTAAAGGAGAAAAATTTATATTTCTTTACATATTTGAAAAATAATATTTTATCTCTATTCTTAATCCTTATTTTATTTTAAAACACTTATTACAGATGTAAAGTTGTTTTAAAATAAAGTTATTTTTAATTTTAAAAATTATCCAAGGAAAAACAAACCTTAAACTATATATGATAATTTCATTTTTCGTTTGTTTTGTTTCAATGATCTATCATATTATGTTTTATTTGTTTTGTTAATTTTTTAATCTCCTAAATTTTTATAGCTTTTAATAATAAAAAAAGGTGTGCATATATCAAATATAATATATATTATTTTTTTTATCAAATTTTTAACATCCTAACGTAGTATATTATATGTATGTATATATTTTATTTGTGTTTTCACTAATTTGTTTGTTTTCCTTTTGTATGCCCTATTTCCTATGTACTGACTCATTATTTATGTGCACACACATTTATATAAGCATTTCTGTATTATCTTTGATGCGTTTCGTTTTTTTTGATTTTAATTTATACAACAGATGCAATTCAGCAAATTGTCATTTTATTTAACTATATCTAACATAGCATAATATAACATAATATAACATAACTTAACATAGCATAACATAATATAACATAATTAACATGGCATAACATAATATAACATAACTTAGCATGGTATAACATAATATAACATAACATAATAATTTGCGTGAAGTTTGTATAATGAACAATTATTTACACATTATTTTTTTTTTTTCTTATCGGATATTTTATAAAAAGGGAAATAAAAGATAACATAATTTATTGCATATTTTTAACAGTTTAATAATAAAACATGTTCTTAAATAATTTAACTAAATGCGAAATAAAAAAATTAAAAATATATGCTCAAAATATATACATAAATATCCTATCTACTTTTAATATTTCATATATCCACCACTTAACATAATAGGGAAAAAATTAAAAAAAAATAGAAAAAAGGATAATTCTTAATTGCGCATATATAGTAGTTGAATACACTTTTTCTTTTTCTAAAAAAATAAAAAAAATATAATACATTTTATTCACACAAATATTATTTCGTGTATTTTATATATGGCTTTATTTTTCATTTTGTTATTTTATTATTTATTATATCTTAGCCACCAAAAGGTTACATATATTTTTTGTTTTATTGTATAATTACATAAAAAAGTTAAAACATATTTATGTATTATGTAGGATAATATTTTTAAAATAAAAATTAATATACAAAATAAATAGTAAAATGACGCTTTTCCATTTTGTTAATTGTTCTATATCCGTCTTTGCCCCATATTATATAATATATGATGGATATAAATTGTAAATTTATTAAAATAAGATATTTATATGTTTAGTATTTTTAACACTTTTTTCTTATATGCTATAATTTTTTGTGTGTGCTACATAATTTTTTTTTCAATTTGAACACAAACCTTATTACTCAAAAGTATTTTTTTGCTATTTTTGTTATTTTTTATTAGATCAAAAAATGAAGGATTCACAAAATTGTTCTTTATAACGCTCTTCTATTACTTTGCCTCTCAAATTGTTAAGGTTATACATAGTTTGAATCCCCAAAATTAAAAATATATTTATATTCAATATAACTGTCAAAATATAACAATTTTTTTTTGCAGTTGTTTGCGTTGGCTTTTCTTTCAATAGGACTTATACAGAGCATGACAATTTTCAATGTATAAATACAAAAAATCTAAAATATCAAAAAAAAAAAAAAAAATAGTTTAATATGGCCACACACATATGTAAATGTCAAGCCTTTTTTCCTATTCTTTATCTTTAATAATATATTTCATTTTACAATTTTTAGATCGTTTTTCAAGAGGCTGGAAATTTTTTTGATCTAATAGGACTTTATTATGTTTTATCTCATAAGTATGTATTCAAACTACTTCATATATATCTCCAATCAATTATTTATTAGAAATAAATATATTAAAATGATATACACTATTTCGTAGGCAAATGCATATGTTCAACATAAAGAGTAGAATATTGTCTACAGGCCTTAGTTGGGGATTTTGTGAATCAGTTGCCACAAATTTTTTCCCCTTTTTAATTGGTAATATATCATAAAATATTAATAATGTATATTTCCTATTTTAAATCCTCTTATTTTATTACTTTTTTTTCCTTTAATTTTTACAGGAGGGAAATCAGTTGATTTTTCTTTGAAACATATTTATAGATCTATATCAGCAAATACATTTTTGGTACGTTTTTTTTTTTTTTTTGCACAAATATATGAGCTTAATAATTTTAGAAGGAAAATATGCATACCTATATGTATTACATTTTAATATTAAATTTGTTTGTTTTTTTAGGTCTCTAATTTGAGTAAAACTTATTTGTTATATTTATGGATAAACAATGTGCAAAATAAAAAAAAAGTAAATTCAGTTAATTCGCTTTTAATATATTTCACGTTTATCCTTCCCCTTATAAATAAGTAAACAAAATAAACACAATATACAAATGTGGGAATTTGTATTTATTGTTGCAATAAGTTTTTATAAATTCACGAAAAAAAATAAAATAATGATACACAAAAATGAAATGACACTTTTCCCTTTTACTTCAACTATCTTATCAATTAGTTCATATGTTGAAATGCTCATTTGTTTATTTTTTATTTATTTTTTATTAATTTTTTTTTGTTTTTTTCTCTTATTTCAACTATTTGTAGAATAATTTTAATAAATGAAGATATTATTAGTAGTATGATATTTATTAAGTTGATTGCCCTTTTTCTCATTACCTTTATTTTATTTTGTTCCGTAAAATATATTTTTAATTCACAAAATGAGAAAGTAGAAATCGTCAAAAGCAACTCTTCACATTCTTATGTTAACGATGTAAATGTTAAGAATGAAGATAACGAAAACGATGCAAATAAAGGATTGAAAAAAAAATATAATAGAAAGAAAAAAAGCAGATAAATTGTGTTTTTAATAATGGATATCATGGAAGTATAAATATGTTAATGCCATATACACAATAAACGATTTACAATTTTATTTTTTATTTTATTTTATTTTATTTTTTCTGATTGCACATGTCTTTACAATTTTGCTGTGTAATTAGGGAATATTCCCCATAATTACATAGAATATATTCTGTTTCCTTGTTTGTTCGGATTCTTAAGTTATTATTAAATTCGTTCTATAAGGAAAAGATTGGCAATAAAAGCATGTATTATATGGCAATATTATATATATATGCAAATTGTTATTATTTTCATTAAATTTTTATGCCATTTTAAGTTTATATATATTTTTAATTTTTACTTCTTGAGGAAACAATTCTTTAACACACTTTTTTGTTTTTGTTAATAACCCTCTGCAATTAAAAAATATAAAACAAATACAATAAGCTATTAGTTTAAAATTGGAAAAACATATATTATTTCCTATATTGTCTTTTTGATTTGATAGATTTACAAGAATAGTGACGCTTGCTTAACTGCATGCTCATAATTGGCATCTTCGTTGTACTTCAATGGGATACCTATGTTCATTATTAAATTCGAACATGTATATTTTTTTCGAAATTACATTGGATTTTTTATACCCTTACAAAACAATAGCAACATGTCTACACAAATTACAAAACGTCAGTTCTTGCTAGCGAAATCAATATATACAATTTTTATTTGAAGACACATATTTGTATGGAAACATTATATATATACATTATTTTATTTGTGTGTGTATGTGTTTACCGTCAGAATTTATTAATACATAAGATATAATTGAAGAGTTATTGCTCATCCAGGCGTTTAGTGACTCACTTATTTCACTTGAGGAACTAGCCATTTTTTTTTCAATATTTTTTTTCGCTGTTTTTTTTCAATATTTTTTTTCGCTTTTTTTTTCAATATTTCCTTTTTTTTATTTTTGTTTTCATATTACATTTACTGTCCCTTTCTTTTAGGACACCGTTTAAAAGAGAAATTAACACATAAATTTAATCGTAATAATAATGCAACAAATATCAATACTAAAGATTTACTAATATAAAAAAGGCGTATATGAACATTAATTGTTCATGTATGATATATTTTATGATAATACACGCATTTGTCCACTTCTATATGGGTACATATGTGCATAAACTACAAAAATGTAGAATATTCCAAAAAATAAAAAGATAAATGAGTTTTTATACTTTATAGAGATATCATTAATTAACAAAAAAAAATTATATAAAAAATGCATAAAAATTTATAAGAACTATCATTATATTGTATGAAATAGAAAAGACAAAGAGAAGCCAGTTTGTGCACTTTCCATTTTTACGCTAATATGCATATGTGGTACATCTATATGTGCATGCATTTTTTGTTCATTAGTAATATTTCATTAAATGCACAATATCGAGAAATTCGAAATTGAATTATCCATATATAGGCACAATTGCGTATCACAAAAAAAGGAAAAATTAATATGCAAAAGCCCCCCAAAATAATTCCATAAATATCATCATACACGGATATATTGTGTGTATGCATGTTATATTTTCTTATTCAAATTAATTCGTTTTATTTCTTCATCGCTTTAGATCTTTATTGTTAATAAGCATCATTTTTTTTTTGAAATATTTCTCAATATATTTTCTCTTCACAAACACACATATATTTATAACTTTTTACACTGCTATTTTTCTCATTAAATACAGGAATTTTTCTCTAATCATTCTATAGTATCACTTTCCCTTTTGAATACAACCTTTTTCCCTTCCGATACAATCGACTCCTGTTCCTTTACTTGCCCTTTTTTTGTTTCTTCTTCCGATTCCTCAGATTCGTCGTCTGATTCTTCTGATTCATCTTCAGACTCTTCTGATTCATTTTCAGATTCTTCGGATTCTGCTTCTGGTTGTGCTTTTCCATCTACTTCGTTCATATTTTTTTTATTTAAATTTTCTGCACTATTAGAATATCCAGATCCTAGAGTTTTATTTGATTCGATTGACTTACCTTTTTCCTCCTCTTCATCACTTGATTCGTTTGTTTCTGAATTTTCACTTTTATCTGCATCTGAATTTGTATCATGATCAGTGCTCTCTGAACTATCGCTATCACTATCTGTATCGTTAGTATCTTTGGCCTTTCAAAATGAAAAAAAAATAAAAAACAGATAATATAAACAATGAATCAATATAATGGATAAATAAAAGGACTAACATATTTTATTAATGAAAAATAAATATATATGGCATACTATTAAGAATTCCGGACTTTCGATAAGCAATTGCATGCACTTATTAGCCATAGGTATACATTCCACAAATAAAAAATGTGTTTTTTGGGGCTTAAAAAAGGTTGGTGCAAATATTTTCCCTAATGCTTCTATAGTCATATTATTTTCATTTGAATATTTTGAAACAGTCTGAAAGAATTGTAATATACATAATATACAGTCTCTAGTTCCTGGTTTTAATTTATTATATAATTTTTTAATATTTTCTTTTATTGTTTTATTTGATGCTGATACTGTTTTTAAATGATATAATCGCGTAAATGCATCTTTTCCTAATAACCCATGTTTTTGTGTATCTAAAAACAATCTAAATGAACATACCAAAGAAGGAATATTACTAAAATCAGTTGTAGGTTCCCCATATTCTATATCTCCAATTATATTATATATTGTATTTGCATCTGTTTGTAAATAAAATAAATCTTTTGTTGTAATTGTCTCTGGTTTGCATAAATAAGTTAAAAAATCTACAAGTATAGAAGGGATATGCTTAAAACCATTATAACTTTTTCCAAATCGTTGACATAATATTTCTAAATCCGCAGAAAATGGTGATATAGGTGTCCCGTCTCCTAATATTACTTCTTCATTTCTTTGTACAATATAAGGAAAATGCTTTAAATTTTCAGTTGGATTTATATTTAATTTTAAAAACAAATCTTCTAATTTTTCGATGTATTCAACTTTTTTCCAAAATTTTGTTGATACAAATGGGGTTAATATAGTTAGCAAAGATTTGGAAAAAAAACCACTATGTACTAGGTACAATTTTTTCAGGTTTTTTTTATATGTTCTTGGCAAAGTATCATACCCTAAAAAAAGAAATAATATATGTATGAACATTTTCATATCAAAATAATTACAAAAAATTAGTAAAAACAATATTAAGATATATGTTTATAACTCGAAAAGACATTAGAAAAATACACGTTATTATAATGAAAATCAATCAAATTACATGTTTAAAGTGTAAAGCATTATTCTCTATTTCCAAAATATATATAAATTTTTTCACATATTTCCATTATAGTATATATACAGAAATATATGCATGGATTTTTCTTACATTGCTTTGCATATCCATAAACCATATTGCTAAGCCAATTTGTGTGCGTTTCACATAACACAAGCACATAATTTTCTTTTACAATAGGATCTAAAGTCATGATTACATATCTCCTAAAAGAGAGCATTAAGAATAAACAAAATTATATATGCAAAGATGATAAAGAAAGGTATTAATTTTGGTGTTATAAAACAAGTATCATAATTTAAAATAATTCATTTTATTTTCATTTGGTGATTTATTAATATTTATAAAATGAGATAAAGTAGTCATATATAGTATCCATTCATATACACATTAAATATTTTTGTCGAAATTATATTTTATTTATGCTTATTTTTCTAGTTTTTAAATTACAATGTTTTCTCAGGATCCGCTCCAGATGATATTATAAAACAAGGAATCAATAAAACAATATGAGAGCCATACCCATCTTTCCCTATTGTTTTTAGTAAGTCTGTATTATACAGCCTAAGGAAAAAAATTCCACATTTATATATATAGGTGTATTATTTTATATATATGCGTAGATAGGATTTAATTAATGGTTTTAAAAATAGACATAAATAAATAATCCACATGAATATATATGCAAATAATATATAACAAAAAAAGAATGGAGGGAAATTCTTATTTATATTATTTTTCATAAAAAATTATATACTCATCAAAATTTTCAGATTGTGATTTCTTCAGCAGTTTTTCGTATTCCAGTAAAATTTCCTCAGGAACTTCAGTATCGGAGTCAAACATTTTTTAATTATAAATGTTAATAGTAAAAAATACAAAAATAATATGAACAATATATATTGTACATATAAAAATAATGGGGACAAAAAAAAGTAAATAAATCAGATAAATGAAACGATATATATAAACGTTATATCTTCATTTATTCATGTTTAAAAATGTACAAAAAAATTAAGCCCCTTTATAATGCGGTGATAATGATATTAATTCATGCAACTTTCCGATTTAACTTCATTTTAAATTTTCTAGCTATTATAACATTTTATGAATATTGGGTTGTCTTTTTTTTTTGAGTAATTAAATAAAAGATTTTTTCCCTCTTTTTTATAACCTTACATAATATTTATTATCTTTTATCTATAAATATGTTTCAATTTAAAAAAAAAAATAAGCAAAACAAAAATGTTAATTTCGCAGAATAATTATTTATATATATTATGATATATGCTAATTCATTTAAATTTCACGTATCCGATTTTTCGTGAATCTTTATATTTCATTGGAATTATAATAAAATAACATATTATGATATTGTTTTTTTTTTCTCTTTTTATCTTTAATTTTATATAATTTTTCGAATTTTAAGTATGGCATATATATATTTTTATATTATTTTTTTTTTTTTTACATTTTTAAAAAAATTTTAAAATATGGCATATTAATAATATATTAAAATCAAACAAAACATTTTATTTTTTCTTTATTTATGCTCTCTTTTCGTAAAAATAGAATTAAGCTATTTATTTTATTTATTATAATTATATTTTTACGATCATTATACGTTAAAATGTTATTTATAAGCCAAAGGTCACATCTCTATGATAGCAAGCTTAATAAATTCGATAGCTAGGCTAAAGTTTTTTTATTATATCTCAAATTTTACATTCACCAGCCAAACACTACATACATACGATATATATGTGTATAATATATACTATATATGCTATAAGCATATAAGCATCATACAAGTACAATGCTCATAACACCGTCAGTTCATGAGCAATGCTCTTAAAAAAAGGTGAACTATCCAGTATAAACTATATTTATATATTTATACATGTAGCATACACTATCAATATGTGTGTATATTGTAATAAAGCCCAAATAAATATATGCTTGTTTCCGCATAATGAAAAAGAACTTTCATAATTGCACACACACAAAGCATATATTTTTTTTATTCTAGCTATAAAATGAAATCCTCAATAATTATTAAGTATTATGTATAATTATTCTTCGTAATTCCTAACTTAATATAACTTTTTTGTTATGTCCATATTCTTTTCATTTACCTTAACACATGTTTATAATAGAAAAAGATGAAACTTTTTTTTTTTAATTATTACCATGTATGCATATTCTTATATAAAATATATGAACTGTTCATGTAAAAAAGAAAAAATATAGCCAAAATTATGAACGTAATAGTAACCGAAAAATAAACAAATTAATAAATCAAAGGAATCATCACGCTGCACATATATTTAATTTGGGAAGTTTTTCGATATTCTATAAATGTTATAATGATGAAAAAAATAAATTTAATATCCTTAAAATAAATATATATTCATAATTTAGCTATTTAGTTATATATACGACTATGTTGAAAATATGTGTTCTATGTGTGTGCGCGTATACAATATATATCTATGCATTTTTCCAGTTATACATTATTTTTTTAAATTTTTAATAAAATAATAAAATAATAAAAAAATAAATTTTCTATAAATAGGTAAACTACTCTCGTTTATAAAAAAAATGGTGGTAAAATAATTAATATTAATTTCATAATTTTTTTTTTTTACAACATGTTATAGGCAACTGGTGCGTGCAATCACCGGGATTTTAAAAATAGAAATGCATAATTCACTTGCAAAACAAAGTTGATTTTTGTATATTTAACAACATAATACTAATTTAACGAATCATTTTAAATATAAATACATAAAACAAAAAAAATTCTAATTATTATCCTCTTACCCCTAAAAAAAAATATATAAAAATATAGTATATATACCTCAAAATATTTTACGCACATACCGCAGACATTATCGTAGACTCCATACTTTTTTTTTCGCATGTTGTTTTTTTTATATTTATTTATTATGCATATTCTAATTCACTATCATATATTTAAAAAAATAAATGTATATTTGAAATACATATAAATTGTTTAATATATATTTTTTTATTTTCTATTTGAATAAAAGTATTTTTAACTTTATAGAATATTTTTTATTTTAAGCAATATGCCATTCTATTAAAAAATAGAAAATCTAAAAAATAAAACAAAAATTTTCTATACATATAATATATTTTTTTAACAGCAACACATTTTTATGATTGTTAAGATGCAAATTTCTACAAACATTGTATTTCATAATATTTTTTTTTTTTCGTCTACATTTTAATTTTTTATATACCTGTATTTTGATATATGTAATAATTTTTTGCCGTTTTTCTATTTTGTCTATTTTTATACTATTTCCGTTATTTTTATTCATTTTTATGTTAAATTATTTCCTTAACAAAAAATACAACGGTTCTTTTAATCAAAGATTAGCAGTTTCTATTGTAGAATGTGTATATAAACATAGTTGAATTATTTCCCCCAATTTCATAAATTTTAATTATATAATAAAAAATATACATAAAAATAATAATAAATTGAATGATATATTTTTGTTTTAATTAAAAATAATTCTTCTTTTCAACACTTCGACAATTTTTTTCACATTATAATTAAATAAGTCAAAATGGTAGCAAATAGAATTTTAGTAAATAAAATTATTTATATTTATCCTGTATATTTTCAATAGTTTTCATTTTTAAGCTTGACTTAATTTTTTTTTCTGCACAAAACAAATTTAACACAATTTATAATAGTTAAAGAATTTTATTCTCTTAAAAATTTTAAATTACAATAATATAACAGACACAAACAAATATACAGTGAATCGATAAACATCAAACATATATGTACATAAAGACCAATACATTCCTACATGTCATTAAATATATATTCAGAAATTTAGACGAATCATAGACAATAATACCAACCAACCTTTTTATGTATAAAGAATGAATATTCATAGATATGGAGAGAAAAAGTGGACAAAGTAAATATATGCATTTTTTGCCTATAATTAATTCACAAACAAAATTAAATATATTAGAAAAAAACAATGTTTTAGAAAAGGTTCATATACTACCAATAAAAAAAAGAAGTTCAAATTTTCATGAATTATACAATAAATTGAATAAATTAATTAATGAAAAAAATATATTGTACGAAGGGATTGTTATTAGCTTAAAAGATGGTTCTGAAAGTTCCGACTTGAAAATAAGCAAAATTCCTCATATAAATGAAAAAGAAGAAAGCATAAAAATAAAAAATAAAATAAATAATGATGATGTTTTTGGAATTGATAAAGTTTCAACAGATGAGAGCTCTGCTGATGAAAATCAGACATTTGATGTAGACATTCCTTTAAATGATAATGATGAAAATAATAAAAACATAAACAATATTAATTCAGACATTTTTAAAAATAAAAAGGATAATGGTCAGAAAGAAAGCATGCCACAATTACTTGACAATAATGTCGATTATGTTATTATTAATTGCATACCATCAAAGGGTATACTTAATCATGATACCTTAATTTATACTGATGGTAAATATGTTGATTATTTAAAAAAAATCGAAATAATAATAATAAATGATATAAATTATAAAAAATATGAGAAAAACATTAAAAGAAAATTTATTTCTTTAAAAAAAATGATAATTAAAAAGAGTAATGAATTTTTTAATGGGGCTATGTCCTTATTCCCATTATATTTTAATTTTATTCCTGAATTGTGCATGTCAAAAAATAGAAATAAAGTTTCAAAAAATGAACAGTGTTCTATAGAAAAGATAATCAATCTTAGCACTTCTGACGAATACAATACAAAGAAAAAAGAGACAAAAAAAATAAATAAAATTCATAATATTATAACACAAAAAATTTTGACGGCTCATTTAATTCCTTATTTCAAAAACAACAGAAATAAATTATTTTACCCTGGAAAATTATTTAATGTATATAATTTTTCTTTTCTAGTTTCAAAAATCGATATCGATATAAGTGCTGGTTTTATTGACGATTTAACTGTAAGTCTTTTGAATTCGTGATTTTGCATACTTGCTTCTTTATTCCTTTCGTTTTATATTATAAAATATTTATTTTTAATTAATATTTTTATATATTGTAGGAAATAAACCTTAGAGTTGATGGATGTGAAGCATATACCAATGTACATATTGTTCCTCTTTATGATACCTTACCAACAACATATAACTATAATTTGTTTATAGATTATATAAAGCCATATATAGAGAAAAATTATTTAAACACTTTTTCTATTTATGATACATTTTTTTATAGAGGTGTACAATTTAAAATTATGGGGGTAGACCCAATTGATATCAAATGTGGAAAAGGAAGAATAAGTGCTAATACATCAATTTATATTCAAGGTTCAGTTAAACCAACATTTTTTGATGTAATATCAAATAAATCATTTAATTATATTAAATCATTACCATTTGAATATAAGCCTTATGCAATATTAAATATTTTACAGCACCTCGATACTGATTCATTATTAAGATTATTTCCGTCTGCAAATACAAATATGGAATTTTCTACAAAAAATGAACAAAATATATTAGATAATTTAGCTCCTCTTATGTATATATATAATAAAGAAAACATTTCTTATGGTTCAAAATTGGAAAATAAGAGTTTATTCCAAACATCAAACAGTGGCGATTCAAAAGATATTATAATTGAACAGAGCAACGCACATCGTGAAATTAATAACAATATTGATAAATCTGGTAACGATTTTGCGAATAAAAAATGTTCAAGCAAAATAGACAACAATATAATAAATGAACAATGTGTAGTTTGTTTTGAGCATTTCATAAATAATGATAAATGTATTAAATTAACTTGCTTCCATACATATCATTGGAAATGTGTACAGAATTGGTTCAGGTTTAATTTGACCTGTCCCTGTTGTCGTCATAAATTGGACATTTAAAATGAACCCACGCAAAACCAAACCTATTTATATTTACATATTTTTTATTCGATATTTTTATTTATCATTCGTTTTATTTACATTTCGAGATATGAAGATGCACCATTTGAATCAGTCCATTTGCCAATCCGTTTTTGTCTTTGTTTTAGTATAACTTCAATATTGTATATATATGCATATAATATATAAATTAAAAAATGTTTTTTTAAACCATCAAATATAATCTTGTATATATTAAAACAGCGAACTAGTAAATAAGAAAAAACAAGATAAAACTGATTTACTGTGCATATAGGGTGTTTGTTAATTTTAAATATTTATTTTAAAAGTGATTCATATATATATTGCATGGATGAACTATCCTGACTTTGAATTATTCTATTAATATATTTTGTTTAAAATTATTCATAAAATTTGTTGGCAATAATTCATTTCATGAATAAAAGAAATGAATACCAATTTGATCATTCATTAATTTCGGAATGATGCTAATACACAAAACCGATATATACTACATTTATATCTTTTTTTTTTAAATTATTTTAACAAATGAAAAATTAAAAATCATTTAAATAATTTTTTTTTTGTAATTTTACATAATTAAAAAATATAAATATCATAATAGGATATATATAAATATATTAATCAATTTATTTGATATCTTTTAATCATTGCTGATAAATTTTTATTAATTTTATAAAAAAATAGTAAATAGCTGAAGAAAAAGGAATAACATTATTCAAATTTTGGTTAATGGTGTGTTATTCTAACTATTTTATAAATTCATCACATATGATTGTATAAAAATTGATTAATTATATTTATTGTGACTATATATATAACAGTTTTATTAGTAATGTTTCAATAATGATCCTATTATTAACAGCATATAAACATTATATATAATCGGATCAAGTTATATAATAGTTTATTTAAATTTTTGAAAATATAAATATATTAAAAAGGGGTGATGATATAAAAAAAAAATACGACAAAGATATTTTTTGGCGATATTTGGGTCTAAAAGTTTGTTTATATTTTCCATATTTATGAAATCGGTTATTATGCCTGTGAGCATGGAATGTTTGTGTGCAATTAAAATTGTGAATTTTTTCTTTTAATATTTTAATTTCTTTCCAAAAAAAAAAAACGAAAATATGAACTTTGTGAAAACTTATATATATAAGCAAGAGTATACAGAAGAAGGAATAAAAGAATTGGAAAAAGATGCAAGGAGTGTAAAAGAAATTGATGAAAATAAAATTCTAAAGGATTTGCCAGAATTTAAAAGAGGTAATAACTTTTTAAGTTTATCTGAACAATTAGAATTAAACAAAAATAATATAGGAACTGCAACAAAAGAAAATCAAGATAATGCAAATTTATACGATGCTCCAAATATAAATGATGAAAATATAGACTTATATGGAAATCATGAAATACATGATAATTATAGTGTTGAAAAAATTAAAGAACGAGAAAAAGAAGTTGCGGATGAATATAAAGAAGCAATAAAAAAATATGTTAAAAAAAAAGAATTAATAAATATAGCGTCACATGATGATATTTTGAAAGACAATATTAATCATAATTTTAAAAAAATAAAAAAAGAAATTATTAATAAAAAAAAAAATAATAATGAAATAAAAACAAATATTAAAGCTATAATTAAAACTACAAAAAAAAAAACAGATAATCCAAATTTTGATAATAAAAATATCCATAAGGAATTATCTCAAAATACCGAAAAAAAAAATATTGAACAAACACAAATTTCTTTTCTCTTATCTGGATATTCTGACAATTCAGATGACTAGCGATACATCCCTGTGGGTGTTTGTACATTGTAGTATTTGAATAATATAGGATATAATATGTTTTTTATTTTCCTATTTCTTTCTATTTTTACCTTTACAACAGTTTCGCATTCCCAACATTGAGGGGAATGAACCTAAAACTATGCATGGATTTTCACGTAATTTGTTTAAATATTATATTCCACAAAAAATATCATAATATATACCTTAGTTATTCTAACATTATTATGATACTTTTTCAAAAAATAGAGGTTTGATAATATATTTATTTTCCATTTTATTATTTTGTACGGGAAACGTTTTATAAAATATAATTTTTTTTTAATGTCATTTTTCGTAATTAAAAAAATAAACAAAATCCGGAACAAAATATATAAATATAATAAGTTTAATATATTTTTTTTAAAATTGTAAAAAAAAAATAAGAGAAATAGTGAGTATAAATCGATGAAAGAAAAATAATTTTAAATAAAGTCTCATCACATAAAGGAAAATGCCAAAGGTGCAAAAAAATGCATTATTGCTATATATATATTTTTTACATATTTCTATGTGTTTATTTTTAATACAGTTTTATCAAAATGTATATTAAAGGATAAAAATTGAACAATAATTAATTCACGAAATAATTTGAGTGATTGACCAAATTAATTTTTTTAATTAAACCCTTTTTAATAATAAATAGAAATATCAAACATATTCGTATTTTCTATATTTCACGATTATAGAAAAATACAAGGTTGAGTTTCATCATCACATATCTATTATTATTGTTTGTTCTCATTTTTCAAAGTTAAACGATTTTGCAATGGTCTTAAAAGATAAAAAAAAAAAACTTCAATCCTTGCGATATTTAAAAAATAAAAATGCAAAAAAGTATTCTGAAAAAGAAACCAATCCAAAAGAAACAAAGCAAAATGAAAATGATGAAAATAAACAAAATTATTTAGATGATGATGATTTGCCAAGTTATAACAGTAATGATGATGCATTAATTAAAGACAAGAATCAATTTTCATATATTCTAAGTTCAGATGAGGAGCCATATGAAATAGAAAAAGAAAAACAAATTAATATATCAAATAAAAATAAGCAAAAAGAGTGCCACATAAATCTTGTATTAACATCAGTAGCTTTAAACATTCCAATAGGAATGATATAATAAATTTATAGGAATATGCATATAGTTAGAAAAAATGGACTTTTGCGAAAATTGTAACTTATTATTATTCCTTTTTTTTTCAATATTTATAATATAAACATTATCATCAATTGAAATGTCTTTAAAATTAAAATATTTTTTTTTTTCATATTAATGATAGTCTTATGGTTTTCCAAATTTGGCTACACTTGTATTATAATTTTATCAGTTTTTCAGTGAACTTATTTTTTGGTATTTTTCTTTTTATTTAATTATTACAATAAATAAAGTACTATAAATAATAATACAATTTTCTTATATTACATTTGATTTTAATTTTTTTTTTCATTTTATATTTAATTCCATGAAGATATATTAATGCTGTGTGTATACATATATATATATATTTTTTTGTTATTTTTGTTAATGTGCTCATTTTTACGTCAAGGTTTTATTTCACCAACTTTTATTTTGTGAAACACACAAAAAATGTTTAAAATAAAAAAAATATATTATTTTGAAAAATAAGCGATAAATAACGAGAGATTGTATTTTTTCTATTCATGAAACCTGGGGCTAGTTCTCTAAATTTTTTGTAAAATATGTTTGAAAATAAATTTAAATATGTGCATATATACTAAAAAAATATCCATCAAAAAAATACAAAAAAATGCAAAACTAATACATTCCACTATTAATTATTAATACAAGAAATATTTGTGTATATAATTCTAATTATTCTATATTTAATAATATAAAAAATGTATAAACAGAATATTTCATAATATTTTACTATATAATATAATAGCATATGTACATATCATATAAATATCTATAAGGGAAAAGATGAAATAAAAATGATTAAAATACGTCGAATAAATTTATACAAAAAGATTAAGGAAAAAATCCCTTATGGAGTTAAACAAAGCCAAAACTATAAAGATGCAAAAAAACAAGAAAGGTTATCTTTAGAGGCTAATAGAAAATTAAAAGAAAGCCGAGGTATGCTATTAGAAGGAAAAAAAAACTTATTCATGTGTTTAAGGCAAAATAGTGATATAAATTGGTATAGAGCTGGTCAAATTTTAAAACATTTAGAAATCCATCAAAGAGCTAAACCAGAAATAACTTCAAAAATGAGAGAAAAAATTACAGATATTGCAAATTTTGTAAAAAAGGGAAGATGAAACCTGAATTTTTATAAATATACTGCCCCATGGATATACTTTGATGCTATGATAAAGTTTAACAAGTGAAATTATTTCAAAATATCCATATACTTTATGTAACTACAATTATTTGAATTATAATGAACAAATTTAATGCAACTAAAGAAATTATTTCCTGTATTTATTTAAATGTCATACCATGTTGTAATTGTACATGCCGTTCACATTTTTTTTCATATCCCATTGTACTATATATAATACGATGCTTCATAAATCTTTTTTGTGTGCATAGTTTTTTTTTTTTTTTTCAAATTATATATATATGATTGTGAACAATATTCCTAATTTAATTCACAAAATAATTCATGTTATTTTTTAAGTATTTTGTATTAATAACTATGAGTGTGGATAAAAACATGATATGATAAATTTACAATTATGTTTATTAAAAAAGGAAAGATGAAGCATAAGAGCGAAGAATAAAATAATTATAAAGATAAAACATTAAGATAAATTTAATAAAAAAAAATTAAACTAAATTAAATTAACACATAATAGCATTCATATGTATAAACACGCATGTATTGGTACGTACACACATGATACGTACATAACACAAATATACGTATATACATACGTATATAATAGTAATAATATTAATATGGGATATTATATATTAATAATAAATAAAAACATATTAATACTATTTGATTAAATTATTCAAAAAAAAATAAAAAAAATTAAATTATTAACAAGACAAAAATTGAAGAAAAAAAAAAAAATCAAAAGCGAAAAAAAAACGCATAATAATAAACCCGTAATGAAAAAATATGTGCATACATAATAGAATGTGTATATCGTATACTATGTATGATACAATATTTTTATTTTGTGTTCAAAATATTTTTGCTAATTTATTCAGGTTTATTCTTTCCAAATAATTTAATACTTCATGTATTTAAATCATTTATGACAAAATAATTTTACAATTTTCCCCATTGGCATATTCGATTTATATCCGTTTCACACTTTCACAAAATAATTCATTCAAATAAATGTTTCCAATTTCATGCGACAAATACATATAAATAAAAATATTCATGTGCTATTATGTACACATAAGACACCCCCTAACTTTAAATATGTTATTACCACTACTCTGTTTTTATTTCTGATTTTGAATTCATATAATATATTGATGGATCATTTATATTTCCATTACCATCTTCATTTCCATATCCATTAAAATTCCTACCTCCATTCTGATCATATGAATTATTTGTATTATTATTTTCACCTTCCATATTATTTCCCACATCAGTATTATTAGTAATGTTAGTGCGATCTCTAATTACATTATTAGTTCGTGTTTGTAATTCAGTAATATTTGTATTATTGTCATTGTTATTTATATAATCCATTAAATTATTTATCATATCTGATTTCATATTTCCATGACTATTACTATTGTTTTGGATTCCATATGTCTGATTTAACACATTTCTGTTCATATCATTCGTCATATTGCTTGGGGATATTGTATTCATATTATGGCTTGTCAGTTCATTATCCATCTGACCATATACAGAATTATTATTATTTGGAACATAATTTATTCCATTATTTAAATTGTTATTTATTTTATCGTTTTCATTGTTTGTATCTTTGCTATTTCGAATGCCATCATTAGGAGTCATGTAATTATTATTTGTATTGGAGTTATTTTTTCTATTTATAGAATCTAAAAATTCAGAATTTATTACATTTCCAGAATTATAATTATTATTGCTATTATTATTATTTGCAACATGATTTATTCCCCCATGCTCTAAGCTATTTTTATTATCATCAATCAAAAAATTGGTTACCGAATTCATTTTTTCTCCAGATATATTATGCCCATCTATATTTTGTGCATAATTATTTATATTATCACTGTGGCCATTAACATTATTATTATTTGGAATAATGTTTCCTATTCCCCCTGTATGTAAATTATTAAAATTATAGCCATTAATTTTGTTAACTTGATTTATATTATTATTCATTGAGTTTCCAATATTCCTCCCATCCATTCCGGTATTATCATTTTCTAAATTAGCATCTTTTCCATTTATATTTGATGGATCCATTATTTTATTATCATTGGGTGCATTAATAACTCCATTCGGGTCTAATCCATTTATTGCATTTAATTCAGCAAGGTTATTCATGCCTGGCGGTACTACAACCATACCATTATTTCCAACACCGGGTGTAGTGTAATTTTTAAATGCACCGATATTTCCTGGAAAATTATTATTAATTGGATTTGATATGTTGGTGATATTAGAAATATTTCCGGAATTACCTGCATGCATATTCATATCCATGTTTGGATTATTACCAAGTGCCCCGTTTATCATTACCATATTATTCATCAAATTATTATTTCCAAAATTATTTGAAGCAAAATGTGGTGCATTATTTTCAACAGCACCGTTAGCAAAATTATCCTTAAAATTTATATTTATCATACCATTTTGATTGTTTCCATTATTCATCATATTTTTTGCATCAATATTAAATATGTTTAATAATTCTTCATCCGTAAAAGGAACAGCTTTATATGCGCATTTAACTGTATGCACAGCTAAACTATGTGCTTTATTGAATCCCCATTTTTTTAATAAATATTTTGAAATTTTAGGTTCTTTTGAATTCTCATTTTCTAAATATTTGGCAAACCATGAATATGAGTATGGATCAAATCTCACCCCTTCAACAGGTGTCAATGCATTAGCTCTTGCAGTTAAACTTTCCATACGTCGGCCTCTTGGAGCTCTAGTTCTTTTTGTAGGGGAAAAATCATTTTCACTATCTTGTCCATCACTATGTGGAATTTTATTATGAACACCCCCTCCTATAGCCCCAAGCATTCCATGATGTTGATAAGGATTTGCTCCAGAATTAGTTACATTACTTCCTAAACCTTGGCCATTATTAAAATTATGCATATGTGGTAATAACATATTTCTATTCATCCCTTTATTGGCACCATTAGTATTATCATTCATGTTGTCATCATGATCTAACATTGAACTATTATCTAACATTGAATCTAAATTATTGTTTGAATTATTATTTAATAAATTTCTTCCTCTTTTATTTCTATTTTCAGTTGTTGTTGCTCCAGCTTGTTCAGCTTCCAATCTACATTGTATAGCTAATTCTTTAGCTTTTTCAAAACCTAACTTTTTAATTGGAAATCGCCGCATTTGAAAAATTTTACCAATTGACCAATAAGCTAGCCACGAACCTTTTCTATCATTATATGAAACCCCTTTCATAGGTCTAGTACAATCTTTATCATATGGATCCATACATTCTAGCAATTCTCCATTATCATTGAAGCTTCCATTATTATTACCAGTAATATATCCTCTTCGTATACTTTGTTCTATTTCATCTAATGATAGATTTGAGTCTTCGCTTAGTTTCCTTTTCGGTGGTCGACCTCGACCTCTTTTTATTCCTTTATTTGTTTCACTTTTTAATAAATCTTTTTTGGTTAATATATCATTAGGCGCAGTAACCAATGCCATTCCCAACATTGCATTATTATTTTCACCATTCATATTTCCCATATTCATGCCATTTAATTGATTTATCCCATTTAGGGTATTCATTCCACCAATGTTAGGCATGCCATTGATTGTGTTCATATTTCCACCTCCCATATTATTCATATTATTAATACCATTTTGAAGTGCTCCGAGATTATTACTATTTGCCATAATCATATTACAATTATTTCCCATGATGGCATTATTACTTCCATTAGGGGCACCGTTATTATAATTTGGATCCATTTCATTACTACTCATCTGAGTATTTATAAGACTAACTTTTATTAATTCATTAGATATTCCATCAATTGCTTTTCTACCATGTACATGAAACATTGGCTTACATCTGGCACCCGCCTTTTCTGCTTCTTGCCTAGCTTTAACAGCTAATATTCTGGCTTGCTCAAAACCATATTGTTTAACTGAAAAATATTTTCTTATTTCTCTTGTATTATCATTCCAAGCAGCTAGCCATTGTTGTTTTTTAGGATTAAATCGAACACCTGGAATTCTTGGCAAATATTCAGGATGGCCTTCAGTATTAGGTTTATTCCAACTATTCATTGTATCATTTTTTTTTATTTTTTCAAGTTTTATATTATAATTTTTATTATTTATATTGGTATTATTACTATTCATTCCGATCAAATTATTTCCATTATTATCATAGTCTCGAGTCCCCCTTCCATTAACGCCATTATTATATGTACCATCCATAAAATTTTGATCCATCATATTATTTTCATCCATATCTGAATCATATAACATTTTATCTTTTAAGTACTCTTCTTGATAATCATAATCAGATTCTTTATTATTATATTTTGAAACATCATCATTTTTATTAGTATTATTTTTATTTGATTTTAGTTCATACTTTTTTAAATAGGATAAAACATTATCGACATCTGCATTATTAGGATTGTCTTGTTTGCTATTCATCATATATTTTAAATTATTAACTGATTCATTTGGTAATTTTGTTCGCATAAGACAATCATAATAATCGTCTACCATATTTTCATTTTGATCACAATAGTTATTCGTATTTCCTCCACTATTTTGGAAATTATTTTGATTTATAACTTTACCATTAATACTTAAATTTGTATTATCTTTTGATGAACCCATCACATTTGCTAAATTAAAATTATTATTTACATTAGTATCATTTGCTCCATTTCCATATTTATTATTATTATTATCAAAATTAGAATTATTAACATAGTTTAGTTTTTTATTTATTATTGCTTCTTCATATTCATTGTGTAAATCATAATAGTTCATATAATTATTTGAATTTTGTTGTGAATCTGCTGCTCGCAGAATATTTAATTGTTGCTTTAAATAATCACATACAGAAATATTCCAAGTAGATGGTAATTTATTATAACTTAGACATGGACCAAATACGGCTATATAATTATGTAAATCGACAACTGTTAATGCATTTCTCAATCTATTTAAATGATATAAAAATGATGTTTTTTCATCGGAATTATTTGAATCAGTACACATATCCTTTAAGATAACTATTAATTGTTGTTTACATATTTCTACTAATGATGGTACATCTAACTTATCTTGTTCAATATAATTCATATATATTTCATCTTTTTTTTCATATATTAGTTCATTTTCCCCCCCTTTAGCATTATTTGAATATTCTGCTAATTTTTCACTATGTTCATTACCATCTTCGCTTTTTGTATTAATATTATTTTCGTTAACTAGTGTTTCCATATTTCAAAAAAAAAAAATTCATTAATTACATATATTTCTAAATATCTTTATGGATACATAAATCGACCTGTTTGTGCACTTTTTGATACACGTATAGAAATTCACATTAAATAGTGTAATGGTATATATGCATGTATAAATAGGAATATATTTGCATTAAACTATACCTTCATTTATACATTATACACATATAGTTGTATTATTGTCTAATAATTAAATGATGTGCCCTTTATATATAAACATGTCGAATACACTTATTCGTATATATATATGTATGTATTCTTTGTTTTTATTTCGATTTTTATTATTTTTTATCATATAATTTACACATTATATATGTCTTAACTTTCTTCAAAAATATACAAGCATCTTCTTATATTGTGAAAGTATTTATATAGTGAAATTAAGAGCATTTATAGTTTTTGTCTAATAGTCCCTTAATACATATATAATAATGGAATTCACATTAATATATTTGTGCTAATAATTAAGCCATGTTAAAGCTCCTGCATTTTTTTTAATAACTTAAATACATACAAAATATAAATAAAATATATACTCTCTATCTATATAGAGATATATATGTCATTGATACATAAAAATTATACAATTGAAAAATATACAAAAAAAAAATGCATATGGTTCTATATATAGTTCATCAAATTAACAATATAAGTGTGGCTCATTTTTCTCGTTAAAAAGTTATGTATTACTATTGTTATTTTTTTTGTTTTTTTATAAACATATATATATATATATATATATAATATCATTCAGTCTTTAGTGCATTCACCCATTTTCATATATACCACGTGGAAACGTATAAATATAATATACAAGTAAATATAATAGTTGTATACATGCACGCATGTATATCTATTAAAAATGGCATGCACTTATATTAACAAATATATATGACTATTTGTTGTGATATCATATGTGCAATATATACATATATAATTTAAATGTGTTCTTTAATTGCAAAAAATTTTAATGTATTTTTAATTAGCACATGTATGTGTAAATAGTGTTATAAAACGAATAAATACATAAGTATGTATAAGCACATGTATATATATATTTACAATATATATAAACATATGCAAGTTAAATGTGTATGCATATATATTCAAAATTCAAAAAAAAACTAAAGAAAAAAGTAAATATTCTTAATTCTGTAATATATGATCTTGGCTTATTATCCTTTTTTACGTTTTTATTCTTTTTTTTAAGTTTATTTATATAACCTTTTGTGCTATCCTTTCGTTAAATTATTCTTTTTTTTTTCATCTAATTTTCTCGTTTCAATTCTAAAATTATATATAATGTATATTTATATATAATTTTTTTTGAGCACTTTGTTTTCTTTTTTTATGTTTTAAGTTATATTTATATTTAATGTGCATAAGCAAATTTACGGAAATCAAAAAAAAAATTTTCAATTTAAAATCATAAAACATAGAAAAAAAATTCTTTTATATGACATTATTATATTCATTTGGATATTTTTTTTATGTTTTTTTTAAACATATATTTAGTAAGATTTATATATAAATACAATTTTCAAAAAAATTGGTGGAGTTTTTATGCTTATAATATTCTTAAAATTTATTCTGCCTTTTTTTGCATATATTACAATAGTATATATATAAAGTGTCCATAATATTTATGTAATGTATATATATATATGTAAATATAATACCATATTGTTTCAAGCTTAATATATGCACTTTTGTGGGTTTTTTTTAATGAATGCACTCACAAGCAAATTTTTCCACAGAAAATGGTTAAAAAATATATGTCAAATATTATATGTATGTAATATTTACTATTATTTCATTGCTATAAATTTATTCACAATAATATATAGTAAACATATATTAAATGCATTTATGAATACTGCATAAAAATATACGATTTCTCTTTATGGAAAATGCACAATCATTTATTTATGTTAACACAAGCATAAACTTTTATAAGGATTTTTATTGGAACTTATAAAAATTTTTTTTTTTTTTTTTTTATAAATTTAAAATACATTTACAAATAATATACTTGTGATATTTATTTATAACATCATCATCTCATTTAATTTAATATTTTAAGAACCATCAATATATTATATATACTTCCATTCTAATTTTTATTATTTTATAATAAGCTATATATTTATTTATTTTATCTTATGAAACCAGATTTAAATAACATATTTACATTTTATATACGATATATATCCATGAATATAAATATATTTTTTTTTTTTATACAAAATAAATGGCATATGCATGAGATTATTCTAAGCATGCAATAAATTTTTTGCCTTCATGCGCATTCAAAATATTTATAGCTTTTCTTAAAAATTCCTTATCCATCCTACATCCATAATGTAATTGCAAAATAAAAATAAAATTAGAATATATTTAACATAAAATCTAAATTAAAAATATATATTTAATGGAAAATATTATTAAAAAAATTGTTAGCATGGATATGTAGGCTAAATTATTATTCTAAGAAGCATCAAGTTATAAACATAAATTATTTTTTTTCTTTTAAAAAAAATTAAAAGTAAAAATGAAAAAATATCCCATTGAATTATAGGCTAGAAAAAATTAAGATGTTTTTTTAAACTATGCTTTCAACATTTACATTTTCAATATGTATGGGAACATAAACCATTATTAATAATATGTATGTATTTATATATTATATGACAAAATAAGGCTAATAAATTATTTTAATATTTCTTACTTTTTATGATTAAATTGTAAATTTTTCTTTTCTATATTTTTTTTCGTTAAATATGTTAATTTATTTTTATATATTTTTTCTCCATTATAACATTCAGGTTCCATTTTTTATAATAAGTTGTAAATGATGTTTTATATTTTTAAGAAACAAAATATGTATACTCTATTTTATTTTTAAAGTTTATTGTCTTGTTAACTTTATTTCCATATACATAAATGGATATATTGAAATGTTACTGAAAATATTTTAATCCTATTCATTTTTTCCTTCTAGTTTTGTCTCATTTGGGCCTATAGTTATAATGCCGTACAAAATAAGACGTATATAATAAATTATGTATATATTTAAAATATTCAAAGAATAATTCAAATTTTAGATAAGCAAATATCAAATAATATATAAAATATGATACCAACAACTCTGTATATATATATATAACAAATCACTACTTGCCACTATAAATTAATACGTGGAGTTTATATATATAATGATTTAATGTTTTTTTAAACTGTTCAAATATAAAACTTTGAAATGGAATTAAAATAGTAGTGCATATAACACTATCTAGTATATTCTATATAATTATTTTTACATTTTCTTTGTTTTCTTATCTTTATTTTTTTTACTTTATATACTAATTATATGTCCCAACCAAATTTATATGTGACATATATAAAATACTATGTGTTTATATATTTTTATTTATGACACGAGTTTTAAAAAAAAAAAATATATTATATGAAAAATTATATGCATTTTTTTATACTGTATATATTATGTTTACAAAGATAGAGGAAAAAATAAAAATTGAAATAAAAATTGTCTAATTATTTAACAAAAAATAATCGATTTTTTTTTTTTTCAAACTTGTGGTTAGTAGAAATGTATATGTACATGAATATTTTATTGCAATGCTTAAATAAACAAATCGGAAATCAAAAAGTAACAATTAAAAAAGTAGCAATTCATAGTTTACTCACCATATTTGTGAGAAATTTTGTTACTAATTCTTGAGAAATTGCTTTTATAAAAAATATAATCATAAACAAGTTGAAGTTTTAAGTTGCATTTTTCAAAGAAACTAATATTATTGTAAATCGAAAAACACTAAAAGTATAAAGACAAATATAATAATAATTTAATAAAATAAAGCATAACTTATAAATGATTGGGAAATAAATAGAATGATGTTTATCAAATTAATTAGTTTTCCTCAGAATATGTTCTCATAAGTTTGCTCAATAATGATAGTCTCGATACAGCCATTCTGAGATAAAATTTAAACAAAGTAACATTTTTTATATCTTCATTAAATGATTCAAATGTTTGTTTACACCCACCAGTCAATCCTTCTATATATTGCAAAGAGTCTATGAATTTATTTTTTTTTATACTATTCAATGCATATGATAAATTTAGTAAATTTTCTTTTAAAACCAAATTATTTTTTAGAGCTCGGGCCAATATTATATTAGAGGTTGTCTCATAGTTAATATAAAAATAAGAAAATAAATTGCTTAATACTTTATATAAATAATTATTTGAATGTTCATAAAAGGCTTCCTTTACACTCAATTTATATAAATAATAAAATTTATTTTTAATTTGTTCCCGATTATTATTATTTAGTTTATATGTGCATGTAAAGAAATTATCTGGTAATGCTTTAAGAGTTTTTTCTAAAAATGTGTCTTTTTTTAAATGCTCTTTTAAATCCTTTAAAATTACCTCGATGGACAAATCATGAATTATACAATTTTGTAAATAAACCAATTTATGTTGTATATCATTTATATATTGTAATTTCATTTGTCTAATTTTATCTTTTTCTATATTTTCCTTTATTATATTTATATCATATGCATAGGTATTTATTTTTTTTAAGTAATTTTCTTCAATTTCTTTTAATTCATTTTTCATTTTATTTTTCTCTATATCTATTTCATTTTTAGTTTGATCAATTATATTATTTTCAAAACTTTCTTTTTTTTTTTCATAATTTTCTTTTAATAATTTTTCTTCTTCTTTTAATATTTTTAACATTGATTTTTTTAAGGCTTTTTCGACTTTTTTTTTTTTTTTTAAAAAAATATCATTATATTTAATTGTTAATATTTTTTTTAATACCTCTTTTTCTTCTTCCAATAATATATCTTTATATCTTTCTGTAACTAGTTCATTTACATACATGTCAACTATTTTATTTTGTAAATCCTTTTTGCTTAAACTATTTATATGTGTTTTAAAATTGGTTAATTCTTTTTCTAATATATTTTTTATATATTGATCATTATTTATTATATCTCCTTTTTTATTATTAATTGTACCATCTATTTTGCCAACATTATAAGTTTTATTTTCTTTTTCAAGTTCAACAATTTTTGTTTTTTTCTCGGAAATTACTATAGATTTATCTAATATGTTTTTTGGCATGATATTTGTTTTTTCGATTTTATCTATATATATTTTTTTTTCGTCTTTTTTATGTCTCTTATTTTCATTGTTCATATTTTTAGCTAATTGTGCATCTTCCTTAGCTACAATTTGTTCATCACTTTTAATAATTACATGAAAATCGTCTTTGCTATCCTTAACGTTTGATCGTCCATTTACAATCTCATTTTTTTCTTCCATATATTCTTCTTTTTTCATGTTTTCAATTTCATTTAATTGAGCATTTTCTTTAAGTTTTATGATGCTTTTCTTTGGACTGACTGTTTGCATTGATAAATTTGTCTCCATTATAGGCGATGCTGTTTTGGTTTCTTTTGTGTTTTCTCCATAATTGTCTACATTTTTATTTTGTTCATGCAAATTTATAATATAATATTCTTTTTCATCTTCTTTTATTTTGGTGTTAAAATAAAAATTATTTGTGTCTTTTAAACATTCAACATCTCTTAGGTTAATTTTATCAGATTTGTCTATTTTAAGGTTATTATAGTTTTCATGAATTTCAAAATTTTTTAATTTGTTAAAAGCATGGATTATATCTTCTATATCACTATATATATTGTCTTTATATAAATCTTCATTTTTCTCATCACAATTTACATTTCCATCTTGTTCATTCTTGATATATTCTTTTTCACTTTTCTCTTTTTTTATTGTATCAATTTTAGCTTCGTTTATTCCTAGTAATTTATTTATCCTCAGTGTCGAATTCCAAAAATTTGTGAAATTTTTTATAACCTGAATAAACAAATAAATATAATATAATAAATAAAAAATGAATTCACTAATATCGTTTAAAATAATATTTAAATTTGCATTTTGTTTTATATATTTAAACATATTATCATTTAATTGGCATGTAAATCTTTCAAATTTTATTTTTGCTGAGTTTATTTTTACATGTATAATACTATTTAATTGTTGATCTTCTTCTATATAGTTTTTTATATTTTTAACTAAATTTATACTTTCATATGTACCATAAAATAAGAATGTTACAAAAAATATTTTTTTTAAATATGCATAAAAGGCTGTATTTTCCTTTTTATTTTTTATATTTTTATCAATTTCATTATTAGTATCATCAATTTTTTTTTTATTATGTATAATTTTTTTATCTATTTTAAAATATAATTGTTTAAATTTGAAATTAGTATTGTTATAGTTGTCTCCAATCCAAGCATTCTCATAATTCTTCAAAACATTTTTGTATCGTAATATGCTTCGTAAATATGTCATTATTTTGTTTTTCCCTTTGTATATACTTCTATTTGTTTTTTATAAAACGTTGAATTATAGGAATGTGTGTGTGTACATGTATTTACTGCGAAATTGCTAAAATATATGCACACATATATATATACACATTTCAAGGTTTGTTCAGACTTATTTCAGAAAAATGTATGTTCCTACAAAAATATTACTTTATAACACCACACCTTAATATAAACACATGTATGTATAATATATATTTAACCAACTATGTTACTTATTTGGTAAAGCGTATTACTTTGTTTTTTGCCATATTTGAGTTTGCACTCTTATTATATTTTTTTTGTCAGAGTCATATGATTTAAAATATGTCTTCGTGAAAAACATGAGTTTATAGCATAATAATTCTTTTATTATTATATTTAATAATTTAATATAATTTGACTTTCAGGTGCTTGCCAAATTTTGTTTGTATTTTCTTATTGAAGAATATTATGAAAAAAAAAACAAAAATCGCACAAAATAAGCAAAAAAGTTAAAACAAAATTACAAATAAAATAATGCAAACTTAGTAAATAAGACTTTTGCTTACACTGAGCTGGCTGCAAATTTAATTCATAACATACTAAAAAAAATGTATAAAAAATAAAACAAAGAAAAAAAAAAAAGAATGCTACACCTATTTACAAAAAAATAAAATAGTTATAAAATTAATATATTTTGGTGATATGTGATTTGTTGCACGTTATTTTTTAATTTATAACATTTTCTACTTTGATCATTGTATCCCTTTTTTTTAACAAAAAATAAGCACTATATGAAATAATATAATGATATTTTTTTTATTTTTTTTTATTTTATTCTTAAGATATACTTTATCAAATTAAATGGAAAATCAACGATGCAAACTTTGTCCAAAAAAAAAGTATTATGGAAAAAAATATATTTTTTTCGTGTTTTGAATAAAATTTCTATACCCATAATCTGAGATGTTCGAGTATATATATTTAAAAAATGTATAAAAAAAACACAAACAACAAACTAAAAATATATTAATCCTATGTTAAGTGAATAATATCAGATTGTTTGATTACACACAAAAAAATCCCAAATGAATAAATAAAATATTTGAAAAAAAAAAAGAGAAAGCATATAGTTTTTCCTATTATATAATGATTAAAAAGATAAAACAATATATACCATATTTACTCCATTTTATATCTATGATATTATAAACAAATTTGTATATCTCTGTTTTAGTATTGTTCTAATATATAGAAAGAGGTGAGATATAAAAAAAAAATTATAAAAATATTATAAGAGGGAAAAAATATGCATATAAGTCATAATCTTAAAAATTGTATAGTTTAGCAAATATCACATATTCGGAAATTGATCAATTTTAAAAATAAATAATAATAAAATAAACAACAATAATATAAAAAGAATATTTACCAGTAATAGTAATATATATGTATGTTAAATTACCCAAAGCCTAAAATTAACATACCTACTATTTAATATGCCTTTACTTATTTTTGTATATAATGAGTGGATTGGAAAAAAATTAATATTACTATCTTTGCCATCTCATATATAGTCATCATATATATATGAATACATATTTTATATAATAAATATGAATTTTTTCGAAAATTAAACTACAACATTATAAGCTTACGCATTATATGCACTAAATACATGTTTTTCCCATTTTAGCAAAAAAAATATTAAATTTTCATTTTTTTCCATTTTTGTTTTTTTTTATGTATTTTGTATTATACATATATTATTTTTTATATTTATTTAAATGTTTCTTTAAATGTACAAGTATGTATTGTTATAGAAATTTAACGCTCGAAAAAACTGCTGGCTTTAAAAATTTAATATATGGAATTTTAATGAATGTTGAAATTTGATATATATTAAGAAATAGTATAGAAAAATTACACAGTATTAATATATACATATGTATATTTATTTATTTCAAGTAAATTTTTTTTTAAACTTGCTATATTTTACAAAATATATTGATTATTACGAAAATCGAAAATTTCCTCCATTTCTCTATTTTATTATTTATTCCCTTTTAATTTTTTAAAAAATAAGTTAAAATATTTATTATTAATAAAACTATAGCCAAAATATACATAACTATTCTAATTAAATATAGTGATTTATCCCAATTTCAAATACATACACAAAAAAAATGTCAACGTTTAAATTATTTGGTGTTGTAAACAACAGAACATGGGGACCTGACATCAAAAATGAGGAGTTAGTGAATTCCTGTATGGAAGATATAAAAAAGTATCAATTTGAACCCTCTATGAAATTTGAAAAAATCGGGAAAATATGCGATTTTACAACCACTAGCTATCAAAAGAATATAAAAGATATAAATAAAAATTCCGGAGATGGTGATAATGCGTTTGAAGAAGAGTTACAATTTCAAACCGTTGACTTAAGAACAGGACAAAAACCCAAAGGTACTTTATTTAATAAAAAGAAAATAATAAATAAACAAACAACCCAAGCATTTACTCAAAAACAACAAGAAGAAGATAATTTATATAGTAGTAGAATTAAAACAGCTGAACAAAAAAAACAAAAAATGTTACAACAAGCTAAAACTGCTAGATTAAATGCTCGTCATAGAATATTTACAGAATGGAGCAATGAGCCAACTCCTTCATGGACAGTAGATTGCGAAATTATGTTTAATGAGTTACCTAAAAAATTAATTAAAATTGATCATTTAAAAATAGAAGATATATTTTTCCGAGGAAAAGTATTATATTATGATAAAAGATTTGAAAATATCAATGTTAAAAACCCACCTTTTCTTGCTCATTTAAATAAAGATGCAAATGTATTAGTTTGTAAAACTAGTGATGATCAAACATTATTGGAAATTTTAGATAATGAAGAAAAAAAAGCTAAAGAAAATAATTCAAATACATTAATTATCGTTTCTACTGATCAAATATTATCTTGCCTTATGTCGTGTATACATTCTAAATATTCTTGGCATTTAATAATTAAAAAAAAAGGAAATAGAATTATTATAGATAAAGATGACGATTCTATTATCGATTTATTAACAGTAAATGAAAATTCATTAGATGCACCAACTCAAGATAGTGAAAATAAAATAAATTCATTACAAGCCTTAGGTTTAGAAGCAGTCAAAATTAATGAACGATTTAAAAATCATGTTCAATTAAACAATCAAATAGCTGAACAATATGATAATACATCATTTAACTCAAAACACTGTAACAATAATTCTAATATTCTTTATAGATATAGAAAAATTAATCTCCCTCCATTAATCCATGGATCATCTAAAACTAGTTGTACAATTATCACAAGAGGAGAAATACATTCAAAAATAAAAGGATCAAATAATGCATATGTTTATATTTGTTCATTAAATGAGTATGATATTAAAAGTCATAAAAATTGGAGATCTCAAATAGAAAATCAAAAAGGTGCATTATTAGCTAACGAAATACGTAATAATACATATAAGCTTCATAAATTTATATGCCAAGCTTTGTTAAGTGGTTGTGATGACATTAAGTTAGGCTTTATATCCAGAAAAAATGCTAATGATTATGAAAATCATAATATATTATCTATTCAATCTCATAAAACAAAAGATTTGTCGACACAAATTGGATTAAAATATGAAAATATATGGGGTATACTCAAATTTATTCTTGATAACATTTCAGACAGGCCAGATGGTAAATATGTTATTCTCAAAGACCCATTAAAATCTTTGTTACGTTTATATTGCACACATGAAGATAATTAAATATCTTTTGAAAAATAAAAATGGGTATAGAAAACTCATATAAAATTTATATGCAATTTGTTAGTTATAAGTACATGAAACTTACTATAATGAAATGTATTTTACTTTGATATGTTATTCCCATTTTTTTTCTTTATCCCTATTTTTTTCGCATTCTTTTTCTTATTTTTTTCTTTTATCATTCTTAACAATTTTCGATAATTTCCTATATTCTTATTTATTACACACACACACACCTTATTTTAATTTTATTACTATGCATAAATTACAAATATGCATGTGTGCAAATACCTTATGTTCACATGAATATGCGGAAAATATATAGTTCGACAAAAATGCTCAAGGGTTACGAATTTATGTTATTTCCACTTTGTTTCGCAATTCCTTTTTTTATGTTATGTATACAAATGTGCATATGTATGAAGAGTGGCTTATTTTAAAATATACATGTATCATATACGGAACAATTTATATATTTTGTTTTTCTTATACTTTTTACAATATTGCAATACATACACAAAAAAATGTGCTTATGGTTTTTAGCACATAAGCATTGCATTAAAAAATTAATAACATAGATATAAAAGTATATCGCTTTTTTTTATTATTGTGCTTAAAACGCTTCTAATGAAAAATGCACACAAAGTTGCGTTTTCATAAATTAGTCATTCAAACAAAAAGGAAAATGGGGATGAGAATAAAAAAGCAAAAATCCATATAGATATGAACGAATCAAAAAAATATACAAATATTGTACTATTTTTCACCTAGGAAATAGGAATATTTCTGTATATATATGAATATTTTTTTATATTTATAAAAGTGGAATTAAAAATAATATTACGGTGCAAATTATCACAATGGAAAGGGAAAAATTAGCAAAATAAAATTAGATACTATACAAGTTATATTACATTTATTAATATGCTTAAATATTCTATATCTGCATACACAAATTCATTATATGTTCAATTTAAATCAGTTCGGATTAAGAATACTCCTACAATTAAAAAATAATATTGGAAAAAAAAATTTTAATGGCGCTTTTTCTCAGTGTGCTTTAATACTTTTTCAATGTTTTAATTTCCTTTCTATGTTTTTTTTTAATTTTTTTTTTAATTATTTCAGTATTTATTGTAGAAATAAACATTCCATGAGCACACACAAACAAAATATATATGCGTATCCAAGGGTAAGGTCTTTTTTCACATGCAAGCTAATAAAATAGCAACGTGTATTAGTGGATTATATTATTGCTTGATCGTTATTTTTCTAAAAAAATACTTTAATAGTATTGCATTTTTTTCTCACTATTTTATTTTTTTTACTTTTATTTAGTTTAAAACTTATGTTATCTTCTGATAATGATTTAGTAACATATTTAGAAAATATTTGGTTGCAATATTAATTGTGAAACCCTTTTATATTAAAATAATTGTTTAGTTAAAAATCTTTTCACTTCTTATATTTTATTATAATTGTACCTTTATATATTTTACTTCTAATAAATTTTCACATTAAATTTCATTATATATTTATTTTCCGCCGATTTGTTAATGCAGATTTCATATATCCAATATAATTTTTTTATGAAATATGTATATATTATTATTCAATACTAATTAATATTTGCAAAAAAGAAAAAAAATATTATAATAAAAAAATAGGTATCACGATTTAATAAATATAACTTTTTAGAAAGTAGAAAAATTATTTTAAAATGCTTGCAACGTGCATCATCATTATATATTTTTTCTATGTGATCGCAAAAACAAGCAAAAAATTGTCCCTAAAAATAGTAAATCCGCTTTATGCATAATTTCCCATTTTCATTCTTTCAAAAAAAAAATTATTATCATACATATAATTTTTATACCACCTATCTTTCCCTCCATTATTTATATTTTATTATATATGCGCATAAACTAATTTAGTTAATTTTTTATTCCAAGTATTTGAGTAATAAGAATAAATAGTTTCAACTAAAAAATGCTATAATTTTAATGTTCTTCAATCTAAATATATTTTATTATTACTCAAATATAACTATATAATAATAATGTTTTTTCTATATTAAAAATACAAAAATAAAAAACATATGCAATGTATTATATATTCCAATTTAAATGGTTTGGCAACGAATGAATCTTAGGTGTTTTTTTCTCTCTTTTTTCATTGTTTAGTTTTGTGTTTCCTTTTTTCTTTTAATTATATTTTTTTTTATTTATTTTTTTAGTATTTTAAACTAAATCAATCTTTTATAAATACAATTATATAACTAATTCTTTAATGTTACATATACATCCATTCATTTACTTTGTACTAATATATTATATATATATATATAGTATTATTAAATGCATAGTAAAACTTATGCTAATTATGTGTATAGTTTAATATTGTTAAATAAAAATTATAATGATGAATATGAATACAATTATACATCCCCATATATGCCTGAGTAAATAATTCATATTTGTATATATATTTTTATTGTGTATATATTATGATTATAGAATGAATTAATATTCTCTATATATAGCTGTGTAATTTTACATGTATGAAGATTGGAAGTTCTTATATATAGTATATCGATATATATATATATATATAGGAGAAAAATATGCATTAATAATAAATTATACATTTACGCACTTATGTTTTTTTAAAAAATGAATTATATTTGCATAATATATTTACTTTATAAGATTATTGGCTAAAATAATTAGATAAATAGAGTAGTAAATTTTGTCTAAAATATTTTATACTTAAAAAAAAAAAGTAAAATAAAAAGTTAACTTTGATTTTAACATTCTTTATAAGAAGGAAATATAAAACGGATATTTTCACAAAATTGATATTAAAAAATAATAAAATAAAAAAAAATTATCGATGAAAACACAAATATGGAAGTTTACTAAAAGATAAATTTTACAGTATATTAAATATTTATGATAATAGCATTAAACAGAAAAAAATTAAACGTTTTTTTGTATTTGCACGTAAATATATACACATTGTATGAATAATATACATACATATATATTTTTGTGTATGTATAAAGTATATACATTTGCATATAATTTATTGTAAAAAAAAATAAAATATATTGCTATAGATTAAACACAAAAAAAACATGAAAAAGACCGATTCAAGCAATAATGAGAAGAAACAAAAAAAAAATAATTCAATCAAGCAAAACAGTAAAACCAATTTGAATTTTTCAAAGAAAAGAATAACATTTAATAACTTAATTGTAGACAATTTTAGAAGTATAAACGATATAAATAATTATTTAAGAAACTCTTCATTAAATTCAATTGAAACTCAAAATAAAAATGTGATAAATGATAGCTTCTCTGAAAATTACCTCAAAGATAATAAAAAGAAAAAGCCTCATAATTACAATGTTGATATAGAATTCGTCAAAAAGAACCTAACTAAAGACAGTTTATTTAATATTGATAATAATGAAAATATTTTTAATAATAATATTTCTGACATTATAAAGCGCAGTATTACAAATAATAAAAATATAAGTAATGATTTGAAAAGGGTATTGAAAAAAAAAGGAAAATCTATTCAAAAGGAGCGACGAAAAAAAAAAATCAAGCACATTACATATACGAATAATGATACAAATAAAAAAAAAAAAAAAAAAATAATAAGCATAATTAAAAAAAAAACGAAAAATTCTAATATCTCTGAAAATATTTCAACGATAGCTACAATTTCTAATAATACAAAAAAAATTCACAAAAAAATCAATTTTCAAACTTCTAGTAATAATGAAGATGAATATAATAGTCATAAACATGCATTAGATAAAATATATGGATCTTTGAAAAATAATAATAGTTCAATAGATCCTTTGATAAATAATTTTTATATTGAGTGTGATAATAATAATATAATTTCATCTGATGAATACTCAAATTATTATAAACATGGCTATTATAAACCACCTAGTGATATATATGATAATGATAATTATATTCATAATAAATATCAAGTTTCGAATATATATCCGAACACAAAATATAGCTACAATAATTTTAATTCTTTTATTAAAAAAAAAAAAGTTTCAAAAAAAACGGACAAATTTGAGCAATCAGAAAACGATTGTATAGGATTTCTGTGTGATGAAGAGTATATGTGTGAATATCTCCATTTTGATGAAAATCATGTTGAAAGCCCAGATAGAATAAGATGTATAATAAAAGCTTTAAAAGAAAAAAATATAATTAATAAAATGATTCAGATAAAATGCAGAGAAGCATTGTATGACGAAATTAAAGAATGCCATACAAGAGCTCATATTAATAATATTTTTTATTCATTAAAAAAAAAATTAAAATATAAAAAACAAAATGTCATTTACCCATTTGATAAGCATGATACGTATTACACTTTTCACACTGGGACTGTTTCCAAAAGAGCAGTTGGTGGACTTTTAAATTTATGTGATGCTATATTATCAAATAAAAATGAAAAATTTAAATACATTGATTTTAAAAAATCACTTGGTTATAATTATAATTTTTTTAAAAATAATTTTCCTGATAACTTAAAGAAATGTATAGGAAGAAATATTAATCATAGCACACATTTGAAACGGTCAAAATCCGATAGCAATTTATTCTCACTGAAAAATTCACGACGTAATTCCTTCCTTAACAGTAATAAAAATCCTAAATTTAATACCAATAGCCATGCTAATAATAATGGTAATTTCTTAATTAAAGAAGGATGGGAAAAATTTCCAAAAAACAAAAAAACATCATGTTATTCATATAAGGCCATGTGTGAAAATTATAAGAATAATATAGACACTTCTTATACCCAAAATTTAGAACACTCTCAGGAATATTTTCCTAATTTTAATGATAAACCAAAATTATATAACAGTGATTCGAGTAATAATAATAATATTGCATATACAGATGGTGTAGGAATTGAAACACACCAAGTGGAGCCGTTAAATTCTTCCAGAAATCATCTATCCAACGAATCTATAAATAATAACAAATTCAAAAAAATGCGAAGTTATTCAACTACAATATGCAATATAAAAGATAGTGAAAGTAATAATATAAATCATATTTCTGAAATAAAATGTGGATTTGCTGCTATTAGACCACCTGGACATCATTGTAGCAGAAATAATCCATCTGGATTTTGTATTTTTAATAATATAAGTGTTGCTTGTAAATATATATATATTAAATATGGAATAAAAAAAATTTTTATTTTTGATTGGGATGTACACCATAATAATGGAACACAAGAGATATTTTATAATGATAAAAATGTTTTATGTTTTTCTATACATAGATTTGATTCGAACAAAAAAAACAAAAAAAGAAAAAGCAAAGAAATAAATAAGGGGAAACATACAAAAAAAGTTTCTTCTATATATAATCAAAAAAACGAAAAAAAAAAAAAAACTATCCATGCAAACACAACTAGCAATATTAGTACTGCTGAGAGTGTTGCTACATCTTCAAATATTAATAACTATAATACTACTATTAAAAGAAAAGGAAATAAAAATAACAAAAATATAGAAAATGGGATAGATTCTTATAATTCATCATCTGCTAATTCTGTTAAAAATAAGAAAAAGAAAAAAAAAACTAAAAAAAAAAAAGAAAAGAAATCACGTATAGCAACTGAAGAAAATGGATTTTATCCACGAACAGGTGCTAAAAGTGAATTAGGAGAAAAAAATGGATATAAATTTAATATTAATGTACCTTTAGAAAAAGGTTATAACAATTGCGATGTATATTATGTTTTTAAATATTTATTGTTGCCAATATTACAAGCATTTCAACCTGAATTTATTTTTATATCTTCGGGTTTTGATGCTTCAATTAAAGATCCGTTAGGAGAATGTAACTTAACTCATACTCTATATGAATGGATGACACTTCAATTGAAAAAATTTGCAAAAATTTATTGTGAAGGACGAATAATATTAGTTTTAGAAGGAGGATATAATTTAAATTATTTGCCAAAGTGCACACTGGCATGTTTAAAAGCTTTAATTAAGAAAAACATAAAAATACCAAACCAAGAAGCAACGCGCAGTAATAATAACAATGATAGTAATAATATCATGCTTAATAATCATACAAATGAGGAAGCTAAAAATAGCAAAGAAAATAACAGTAATGATGATTCACAAGAAAGTCAGCTCAATTTAGAAAAATATGACCTCTCTGACAAGCCGTTTTATACGTTTACAAACGATAATACCAATAAACATGTAGAAAATGATAGCGAATCTCAATTAAATACAACTCAAAATAATATTTCCATAAATAATGGTAACACATGTCCATTGATAAATAAAACGAATGAAATAAACTCAACTTTGGAAAATGAAAAATTAATAAAATTAAAAAATGTTTCGAGAGAATTTTCAAATACATATGATCATGAAAATTTTTATAAATTTAATAATTTAAAAAACTATACCAAAAAAAGTGATAAAATATTCAATTATTATTGTGAAAATCCGTATCCTAGTAATAAAAAAAAAAAAAAAAAAAAAATATTTACTCGAGGAAAACTTCATTATTCTACTTATAAAGTTATTAAATATTTTTTATGTATATTAAAAGGTGAACCATATTATTTAAATATTAATTTACCACCTTATAATAAATTTGTTAAAAAAAAAGGATTAGAAAATGATTCTTCATCAAACCTTGGCCATAAAATCAATTTATACAATGAACTATATAACCCATCTGATGATAATAGTTATGGTAATGAAATTTTAAGTGGATGTGCAAAGAAAAAAAATAAAGAATTAAACATGCACAATCAACAAGCCAAAAAATCAACCACATTATCACCATCATCATCATCATCATCGAATATTTCAAATAGTGACTTATATTTTTCAAATGATGATTTAGATGACACTGAAACCAATTCGGATAGTAATCACTACAGTATTCAAAAGATTATAACACTTAATCAGCTTAAATCAAGAATAAACAATACTATTAATAATAATAACAATAGAAATAAAAAGAATAAAAATAAAACTCAAATAAATGAAATGGAATTTCCCAATTCTATTAATAATAATTTTGAGAAAATCAGTGAATTTTATGACTTGACAAAATATATTGATAACGATTTTTTGATTAATATGAGTAATAAGAAAAATAAAAACAAATCAGAAGAAAAATTGCATAATCAAACTATTGGTAGTAATTCAAGAAATCAAGCTAATTATCAAAATCATACAATTTCAAAAATATCAAAATATAATGGGATACACAGTTATATTAATGGCGACTTAACAAATCTTAAATACAGTCGAGATCAATTACAAAATTCATTTGCAATGTATACGCAAAGTAAAAAGGGATATATATTTTTTTATGGAAGTGGTCATAAAAATCAATGGGTATTGCCTGTAAATAAAAAATTAACCAAAATAATAAAATTATGCTCAAAGTCAGAAGCTTTTTTTTATGCATGGTTATATCTATGCTGTGATAAAAAAATTCCCATTACAAACACACAAGAAAATTATTCTTCAATATTAGAAGATAATATAACTGTTGAGGGAGCAAAATTAAATAAATACTTTTCTGACCAAGAAATAAAATTAGGTAAAGAGCTTCTCAAATTTACTGTTCCATGTTATCAAGTTTTTTTGGAAGAAAACCAACTCATGCAATTTGGTCGGGTAGAAGAAATGTATGAATCTCTAGATGAGGCAGAACGAAATGAAATGAAATCAGAAAATAATAATTCATACCAGTACAATGAGCATATTAATAATACTAGTGGTCATAATGCTTCGAGTACAAATAGTATGAACGTTAATAAATATATAACATATGATTCACAAAGCAATTCTGATACGAAAGAAAACGACACTACAAAAGAACCAGAATTTTATGAATCAAAAACAATGATGAATGAAAATATAAATAATGAAAAAGAGAGAAATTATTTTTTTGATGTAATTGAAGAAAACAAAGAAAATGATGAAGATAGGGCAAAAGTAAATGGTGAAAATAGGGAAAAAGAAAATGGCGAAGATAGGGAAAAAGAAAATGGTGAGAATAATTATATCCCTATAAATATTGATAACAAGAATGATCTAATAAATGATGCATATGAAAACAAAAATAATTCAAATAGTAATTCATTTGAAAATAATAATGATTACAAAAATTTAGTAAATAAAAATAATGATCTAAAAAAAAAATTATATGGAAATGAATTAAAAACAGCTATTTGTTTACGAAATGTGCTAAGCTCTATGAGGCACCCATGTGCTATGGATATAAAAATGGGAATAAAATTATATGGTGATAATTGTGATGAAGAATCAATACAAAAAAAAATTGAAAAAGCAAAAAATAGATCTTGCTTATCACATGGATTCCATTTAACTAGCTTAATAGGATGGTGTAAAAAAAAAAAACAGCCATTTTTTATATCAAAAGAAGATGCGCATTTAATAAAAAATGATGAGAAATTTGTCGAAGCTTTTTTATCATATTTCTTAGCATGCGATAATATACAATTATCCGTATTTTTATTAAAAAAAGTTCTTATAATATTAGAACACATGAAAATATTTTTTGAAAATCAATCTTATTTTGCTTTTTGTGGATCAAGCTTATTGTTTGTCTTTGATTCGGACCCTTCAAAAAGTAAATCTGAAGATAAAAATAATGACGAAAATATTAACAACTCTGATAATTCAAATATCGAAAATAGCAATAATGGTAATGATCATGATAACACTCTTACATTTGAACAAGAAACAGATAAATCAGAAAGTAGTAAAGAACAAGATGATTATTATCAAAAAGAGGAAAAAAAAACATATGACGAAATCTTTAATTTTAGGGATCACATTCAAAAACAATTTGAAGAATCTCTAACTACAGAAGAAAAAAATGTTTATATGGATTCAAAGTTAAATGCTAATGTTTTGAAAAGTGCTAGCGTCTACATAATTGATTTTGCCCATGCAAGCCTAGATAAGAAGGAACAAGACCATGGATTTTTATTGGGAATAACTTCTCTCCACCGCATAATAATCAAAACTATTGAAAAAGTAAAATCCTCGATTTGAACATTTTGACATTTTAAACCCTAAACTGTACGGTACATACAAAAACAATGGAGATAAAAAGAAGCTATCCCTCTATGCTACTTTTCATTTTCGAGTGGCAAAATAAAATTGATCAAAGCGAAACACAAAAATTCCCGTATCTACACCATCATATACCTAAAGGTTTTGTGGATATTATTAGTTCACTATTTATTATTAATATTGTTATAAATATTTATTTTTTTTTATTTTTTCATAAAGCAATTTAATTTTTGATAAAATTGTTTTTACTTACACACACATAATGTATAAGTGTATATATTATTATTCTATTTTTTATAAATAAATACTTTAAAAAAATTTTTTTTTAAGATGCTCAAAATCCGTAAAAAGTTGTACTAAAAAATATTGTAAAATTTGACATATATTTTGTATCCCATTTCATTAAAATAAAATTAAATTCATTTTATGTTTCATTTTTTTCTAAATAAATATCGGATTAATATTATCCATTCATATATTTATTTATTTTATTGTTATTTATTGTTACTTTTTTTAATATTAAAAAATTATATTTTTGTACTATAATAAAATACACTGCTTTGTTAAACATTCAATACATATTGGTTTATGAAACAGTGTATAAATATATAAATGCATTGTATGTATGCAATATTTTTCACAAAAACAAACTAATATGAAGGCAGCCTTTTTAACATTATTTTATTTTACACTTCACACTAATAATCATTTTATTTATCCAAAAGACTATATAAATAATTTGTTTTCAAAAAAAAATTGTCATTCTATGTATATGCTGTCGAAATATATATACATTATATGGTACACTTATTACAAGATCTTAAAATTCTAAATATTTTTTATACATAAATGATATTGATGATTATTTGTAAATTTCAATAAACATTTTACATAAAAAAAAAAAATAAAAAAGGGAAACCATTACAATGAAGTTTAAAATGTATGAGCAATTTATAGGAATAACTATTTGTATTATTCAGAATAAATCTTAAAGCAATGGACTTCCTATTATTTTTTCCATGCATATCTTTACACATTAAATACATCAATATTATTATTCAATGACCTTTAATTGTGCATGCTATAAAAATTATAAAAAAAATTACAGTGAATACTCAAATAGTAACACATATTTCGTTTTTATATTTTTTTGACAATTCTCAACTAGTTTGGTGCATGTCGTAAAAATAATATGTACATGTGTATAACAAATATTTGAGTACCACATTTAATCCTAATATTTTGTGCATTTGTTTTCTTATCTTCTTTTTAAAACCTCCATTGAACAATAATATATTTTCATGATAATTAAATACATTGTTGTTCAGAAGTTTAGAATGAATAATGATGTTCCTTGTATACATATATATATGTATGGTCGCAAAACCATGTAATATAATTTCGTTTTAATTATAAAAAAAATATTACTATTTTTTTAAAAGCAGACTGCATGGAACTTTGTTGTTTTATGGTTAGTGTCACATAATAGATACAGAGATTCTCAATTACCAAGTGTTTTTCCTCTCTAATAATATTAGCTCACATTGATATTATACATTATATATACATATTATATGTAAATTTTTTTTAAGCTTTCATTATAAAAAAATTTCTCTATATTAATTAAACATTAAAAATATAATAAATATATATATATACTGTTTTTTATTCCAAATTTCTTTTCGTTTATTTTTAAAATTGCTTTTTACCTTATACAAATTAGGTAATAAAAATATATATTATGTAATGGGGCTTTAAAGCGAAATAATGATACAAAAGAGTTTATAAATATCATGTAATTTTTTATGGATTTTTTAATCAATGAAATAAATTTATATTTATATAAATGGAATATGAACTCATATCATAAAATTAATACTTGCTTTTTATGCGTATATATATAATATATATATTACAATTTTTTACGATATTTTAAGCAGTATTTGATTATTTACATATACGTAATCTTTACATTTATATGCCGATTTTTCCATGATATATATAATATATTTCCATACAATTCATTACATATAATATTAAATATACTTGATTTTTCGTGTTTTTTTTTTCTCTTCGGTTTGTTTGTTTCTATTTATTTAACATTTATTTTTATTATATTTATTTTTCTTTTCCGTTTCTCACATAAATAATAAAAAATATATACTTTTATTTTTCAATTGTATCTTATTTTGTAAGCATTTATTAATTTTTAATATATTTTAAGGTTAACTTATGCCGTACAATTTTCATTTTGTTAAGGTTTTAGCGTTTAGCCTGTTTATTTATATATTAAATATATTTATATATTATTTATTTATCATTATAATAATATATTTCATACATTTTTTGCTTTTAAATCATCTTTATTAAACTTAAAATAAGTGAATACATATGTTCTTATTTATATACTTAGTAAAACACTTAAAATGGTAATATTATAGTGCATATATATATATATATATATAGTTATTTCATATATTTGTATTAACAAGTGTTACATAGATATATGCCTATATATTTATATATTATATATATATATATATATATAAGAATGTATAAAGGGGAAAAATATAATATGTACATTATTTATCAGAAAAGGTAAAATTTATGTATTTTTCCAAACATTTTTGTGTATATTTAAAAATAATTAATATAAACGTTTTAAGGTTATATATTTTTTATTTTTATTTTATTATAAAATTTTTTTCTTATATATTCTTACATTATTTTACTTTTTTTATGAATAATAGGGCATTAAAAATTTAATAAATTATGCAAATGAGATATATTTTTTTGAAATATATTTAAAACAGACACATTACTCTAAATATATTAACACGGGTGGTGTATCAGTTTGTGTGTGTATTCTTACAACTTAATATATATTCGTATTTAACTGTTGGTTTGTTTGTAATTAATATAAAAATAGTCGCATTTTCAAATGTTCTTGAATTGTGAATAATTTTTTATTTATTTATTGAAAAATAAGCAACGAAAAATATATGTGTATCATGATTTTTAATGGATGATCGATCAAATTTGTATGCATGTTGGAAAAGATGTTTTATTTGTAGCCCTTTTTTTATGTCGTATATGCATGCATATACTTCATATTTAAGCACTATTATACATGTGCTTATGTTAGAAAAAAAATAATTTATTATTTTTTTATGATATACATACATATAGGCTAGACATATCGATATACTGATATATGCATGTCTGTATGTGCGTGCTGATATATATATATATATATGCCGTATTTACTCTTATATATATGTATGTATGTTTGAATGCACTAATAAAGTAATTTTTTTAAAATAAAGCATTGACGCATTTATTTTGACTGGTATGCGTACTTTATAATGGAAAGGGGTAGACCTGCCGGAAGGAGAAACAATGATTTGATGAGCACGTGGAGAGAAGGAAATTCAAGAAATGATAGTTCAGATAATCATCAATTTTGGTCAAACATCGAAAATCAATATTTTTCAAATTTTGATAAAAGGATAATAACTGCATTTGAAGATCATATAAAATGCACTGATTATATATGTAATAAAATAAAAAATAAAAAAATAAAAAAAGAAATATTTCAAAATATTAAATGCCAAAAAAGTTCGGTTAAAATTAAATTAAATATAAATGATAAAAAAAGTGAAAAAAAAAATGGCGTAGCAAACATTTCACAATATATGTTTCAAAATAATCAATTCCTTAATAATAATGCATTTGGACAGGAAAATTTAATTAGTCAAAATAATAATCAGTTTTTAATAGATCCTAAAAATGATATAAGAAATTATAAAACAAATAGAAATCCACTATTTAACGATAAACAATATATGGAAAATGTGGGTCATATAAATAATATAGAAAATATGATAAGCATAAATAATATGGATAATCGATTTAGAGATTACCCAACAATGTTTCGTAATGAAGCGTGTTTTATCGATTGTATGCCGATGGCAGGTAACAATTTATTATTAAATACAATGCACAATAATCTAAAAATAGAAAAAAATGAATCAAATTATCCTGATGATATGAGTAAAAATACAAATTTACCTTCAATAATCAATACTAACGAAAAAAATGATATAAATCAGACTAATTTAAATCATACTGATTCTTCTGATAATAAAAATACAAATACACAGTTTGGTAGTACATATACAGATGTTAACATTTTTAATTCTAGCATCGATAATAGTGATAAAAACATTGTCATTACTAATTTAAACACTGATCATTCTAACGATTTAATCCAAAATGATCATACAGAAAAAATTAATAGTCCCAACATTAATGATCAAACAAATGTAAATGATTCAAATACTGAAAATAACGTCGATATAACTAATAATAATGAGTTACCAAAATCAAACGATAACGAATATAACGGAAACAGTAATGATAATAATAATGTCGACGCTTTTGGTAAATTCGAAAATGACGACAATGCAAACGGAAACGAAATAGACGATTTGCAAAATGAATTGGAAAAAAATAATACATCTGTTTCCAATCGTTCACAAAATGAAGCATCCCTATTCAGTGAAAATAAAAATGATGTCATCGAAAATGTCGTTATGACATCAAATAGTAATGAAGACAATGACAAGAAAAATGACAATGAAGTAAGTGATTCTTTCTCTATAAATAATAAAGAAGATACAACTGATGCTTTATCAAATGCACATGATTTATATAACAATCTAAATAATTGTGATCCTTGTAATAATAATCTCATAGAATATTCTTCAATTAAAAACGAAGCAAATTTTAATCCTAGCAATACCATGGCGTATGAAATGAGAAATATGAATAGTGAAAAGGTAACAGAAAATATAAATAATCTAAGTAATACCACAAATGCAAAAGGAATGGATTTATCTTTTATTTTAAACATTGGCAATAATGATCACAATTATTTTCCTACATTTAACAATTCATTTAAACAATTTAATAACAATACATATCCTAATTCTATGAGCAATCCATATGATAATAAAATAAAAACAAATATGAATATCTATCCAATGTCAATGAACAATTTTAATCGATATATGCATTCCTCGAATGGTGTTCAAGCCACAAATATGTACCCTAATATATATCAAAATAATAAAAGTGATAAAGTTGAAGTGGATAATAATCAAAATGATTCTACCAAGCAATCTTCTATTGGAAGTATTTCTACTAATACTGCAAACATAAATAATGATTCACTCAAAATTTTGTATCAATATGGAAATAAACGAATGCTTAAAATGGATAATATTTCTTTAGGTAATCATAATTTTGGAATAAATGAAGAAAACATGTTATTTATGAATAAAAATATGACCATTTATAATAATGGTATATATGGAGATATAATTAATGGATCTAATAAATCTTTACCTTTTAATGATATGATGAATTTTAACAGAGAAATGCAAAATTTAAAAAATAGTAATTTTTATCCAAATGGATATTACAATTTTAATGAAATGGGGAATTATCAAAATACTATGGCATTCGATACATATGGTAATGATAAATATTTTCAAAAATTAAAAAACGATAAATCTAAAAATAAAAGGAAAAATGGAACAAAGATGAAAAAGCATAATCAAACTGATGAGCAAGAAAAAACTCACACTAGATTACGAAATTCTAGAAATGATGGAAAATTTTTTAATCCCTTTTTAAATAAAAAATATGATGGTGTAGGAAGATTACCATACATACATAATACGCCAATTCCTAACGGTTTACATATATCTATATATGTACCCAAAAATTATGATTTTTCTGAAAACAATGAAAAGCCAAGTATTTATGACCATAAAATTGAGCAAGTTAAAACAGCAAACAATTGTGATAAAAACACAGATAATCTTAACCATTTCGATGCTAACTCTCTCAATAACACTAACCAAGTCTGTGATACAAAAAAAACACCAGAACAAGAAGACACATACGAAATAGAGACATTGGCAAAATTATTAACGGAAATTACTTTAGGGGATAAGAAATTTTTATCAAACAGACATATAACAATGGAAGACAAAGAAAGGTGCTATAAATGTTTTTTAGACGAATTAAAAAATTATAATACATTGCCAATTATATTAGGCAATATATTACCATATTGGAATAAACAAAAAAATAATAATTTGGTATACAAGATTAAAAACTTAAGAGCTAACAATGCAAAACCAAAGTATATTCCAATTCAAAATGTGAACAAAGTTTTAGCACGAAAAAAAATTAAGAAGAAAAAAATACTCAAAAAAAAAAAAAAAAAAAAAAAAAAAAAAATCAAAAAAAACGATATGACCACAATTTTACATAGTGAGTCAAATTTAACTGAACAAAATGCTTTAAAAAATGAGAATGTTTCAAAACTATACAAAACTAATGAAGAAGTAACTACTGAGCAAAATTTGCCAACTAATAAAACTGAAAATGATAATGAAAAAAATGCATCTTCACATATACAAAATAATGAAAATGAAAAAAAAAAAAAAAAAAAATCATGGAGAAGTTTTTTTCTATTAAATAGTATTAGTAGTAGTAATAATAATGCAACTGATGATAAAAGTGATTCGAAAAAGAATGATGAAAAGGATGATAAAAAGCCACAATCAGAAGAAGGAAAAGAACTTATTACAAACGAAAATAACAAAAAAACATGTTCTAATGATGAAAAAAATAATACAGAAAAATTAAATGAAAGCAGTACATCTAATGAAAAAAAGGAAAAAATAATAAATTTAAAAAAGTCAAATCTTAAAAAAAAAGCAAAAAATAAACCTCGTCATTTGGGAACATATGGAAAAATCGGATCATTTAATTTTTTAAAAAAATATAAATTTAGCATACCAAAGAATAGTACGGTTCCATTTAATAGCTCTATATTTTCTCTGCAAAAAAATCAGCATATGTCAAATGTTTACTTTGAGTTTATATTGACAAATATTAATTTAGATAAATATAAACGCAATATATTAAATGTAAATTATAATCATAATAATTCTATTAATAAAAAAAATAAAATACATTGTATCAAACTTGCCAAGCTACGAAATACTAATGCCAGCATTTCAACCAATAGTAAAAGTAAAAAAAATATAAATCAAACTTTGCAAGATAAAAAAGAAAGCAATGAATATACAACTACAAAAAAAAATGAAAACACAATAAATAGTAGCAGTTATTTAGATGGAATTGTAAATACAACTAGCGATAGTTGCTTTGGAGATTCTATTTTATTTACCTCAAATAAAATAGAACAAGACAAATGGCCAAATTCTGTAGAACAATCAAATAACATTATTAATTCAGAAAATAATACTGAAAAAAAATATATTGAAAATGAGGCAAGCACACTTAATGGAACTGGCGAAGTCGATGTGTTTTTAAAAAATAACAATAACAAGCATAGCACATATATTAAAAATATAAATGAAGAAATATGTGTTTTATTTTCAAGATATATGTACAATATTAAACAACAAAAAAAAATTATTGGAAAATTATTAGATAATATAAAAAATGAAAAGAAAAAACCATATAAATATTGGTACTCAATAGAAGATAAAATGATTAATTTTTATATAAACGAATATTTAAAAAATAAATTAAATACTAAACACACATATACATTATCAAAACAAATTGTCGATTTATTAAAATTAAGAGTAACTGTTAATCATAGTTCTCAATTGCCTAATAGTTGGACTGAAAAGGCTTTATGTAATATTTGCAGCTTAGGTGAAGATTGGGATGATAATCCAATTGTTTTTTGTGATTGTTGTTATACACCTATGCATTCTTTTTGTACTGGATTCAGAAATGTTAAAAATCAAAATATAATAAAAAGAAATCCAAATATGTCTGATAAAGGAGATTCACAAAATTGTGATAATGAAAAAGAAGAAAGTTCGAAATATAAAAATAATAATTATAAATATGAGCCCCAAAATAATGCATATAATAATACTAACGAAGTTAATAATAAAAATGAGTACTATCAACAATATAATAAAGAAGGACAAATTACAAAAAATTATTTTAATAATAATGGAAAAAATAATTATATCCATAGTGATATAAATAAAGATGGGGATAAATACACATTTGATAACGACAATTGCTCTGGAAAACATGGTATTGATAAAAAAAAAAAAAAAATTAATTTAAATGTTATAAAACATTTAATGGAGGATAATTTTATTAAACTAAACTCTCCAAATAGTATGTTCAGTTCAATTGTAAGTAATAATAATGACGAAAAAAATGATAATGAAAAAATGGATAGTGAAAAAGAAGATAGCCAAATAAATTATGCTATATTGGATACCCAATTGAAAAATAATCAAAATATGAATGTAAAAAATGGGCACGAAAACAGAGAAGATGAATGCTATTATAAATGTGGGCGAAGTGACACAAACAGTGATAATATTGATGAAAAAAAAGAATCATATTTAGATATTTCTATATTTACACATGATAAAGAAGAAATAAAAAATGAAAATGAGGAATCGAACCAAATAAAAATGGAAAATCCAATTATCGTACAAAATATAGGTCAACCAATTGAGCCATCAAACAATAAAAAAATAAAACAAGAAACAAATAAATTTTCTACAGATGTGGCCAAAACTAATACTAGATATCCATCAAATACAGAAGAAGAACAATGGATATGCCCACTTTGTTCTTATTTAAGAAATCAGATATTGTATATTGAAGATTCTGTTGCATTTAAAATTATTAGACATTTAAGCGGGCCTCAAAAAAAAAAAGATATTGATTTATTAATTAAATCATGCAATGAGTATACTAATGAAAATAATAATAACACACAGGAGTCTGATGATACTGCTAATAATGAACAAAATAATAATAAAAATCAAGTTGATGATAAAAAAAAAAAGGAAACATTTTCTTATACACCTCCAGAAGAAATAATTTTTCAAAGAAACTCCCAAATGCATACATATAAATATAAATCGATTATGCTTTTATTTGATATTGAGAATGATATAAATTATTATATGCTAAAATATCAAATGGAAATAAAGGATAGTCATGATTTCTTTGAAAAAATTGTTCTTAAAAATCCGAATATATATAAATATAAAAATATTTTTAATACTATTATGGTTAGTAAAATTGATAAAGATAATAATTATACGAAATTTTTAAATGAGAATATTAAATTGTTTAGACAAGAATCTGTTTATATTAATCCAAATTTTGAAGATAGTGATTCTGATGATACAGAATATGAAAAAAAAAAAAAAAAAAGGGGTCGAAAACCTCTATTAAATAAAAATGAATATTCTAATAATAAACTATATCATGATAAAGTTTCAAACAAATGTATAAATAAAAAAAATAAAATACAATCAAAACAAGCTAATATAGTTAATAAACCACCATATAATAAAAATAATAACGTCACTTTAGATGCTAACGGTAATGTAATAGTTAGAAAAAGAGGAAGGCCACTTGGAAGCACTAAGTTAAACAAAATGAAATTGCTTGCTCTTAAAAATAAAAATATTACAAAATCTGAAATTACTCCAAATGAGAATCATGAATTTACAATTCAGGAAAATATGGATGCTTCTATAACTACTGGCCAAAATTTATATACTTCGGATTTACCAAACAATCAGGTAAATAGCTTTTCTTCAAATTTGAATGAATTAGACAATATTAATAATAAATCAAATCAAAATGATAAAAAAAATAATGATAACTTAGATGGTTCTCCATGTGACATTAATAATGAAGAAGAAACAATTAAAATGAATTTTGAGCTAAAAAAGGAAAATCAAAGTCTAGATATTTCTTCTAACAAAAATAATATTGAATCTGTGAATTCCACTATTTTTCTAAGTGCTAATAATAATACAAATGAAACTAATATAAGTTTTGGATTGGAAGCAAATGGAGCATTGCTAAAATATAACTATAGTAAAAATTTTTCATTTATTTTTAAAATTCCAATATGCTGTATCTGTGAATTTGGCTCATTTTATCAAGGAGGAGGGCCAATAAAAAGAACAAAGAAAAAAAATGAATGGTGTCATATCCGATGTGCATCAATTAGTAATTGCATAATAGAAGACAAAATTGAAATTTGTAATAGAGAAAGAAATAAATATAAATGTTCATTATGTTTACGCACTAATAATATAGGTATAATAAAATGCAATGTTGCTGATTGTTATAAATATTATCATATATCGTGTGCAACTTCTTCTAATAAATATCTAATAGAATTAAATGAAAATAATAAATTAGTTTTATTTTGTTCAAATCATTCTCAAAAAAAAGCGCCAACAGAAATATTAAGAAAATATCAAATTTTAAGAGAAAAGGAATATGCCAAAAATAAATTAGAAGATAAAATAAATGTTGGAAAAATGTTTGATGCATATACATTACAAAATTATTTAAAAATAAGTGACATGAAATTATTTAATCTTTTATCATTATCTTCTTTATCTATATTCAAAGATTCTGTTTATTTCAATTATGATCAATTTAATCAAACTATGAAAAATTATTACAATAATAATAATTATAATCCAAATGAAGATTTTACCGACCTTTGTCAAAATTTTGATCAGTATTTATTAGGTGAAGGAAAAGTTATTTTTGACAATTCAGGATTAACTAAAGCTTGTATGAAAAAATCACTAATTAAAGAAAACGATGATTTAAATTCTGAAGCTAAAAATGAAAAGGATCAGATAGATGTAAGTGATAATGGAACTAAACAAATTTCTATTAATGAAAAAACTGCTCAAGATGCAGAACGTGAATATGTTGATAAAATTAGAGAACTCGATAATATTAAGGAAGAAAATAATAAAGCAGAAAATCTTTCCCATGCACACAAAACTGAACAAAAAGAAAATAATAAAAATGGCTATGATGGTGAAAATATGCTTTTGAAGTTAGAAGAAACAAATAAAGTAGAAAATATGCCCATAGATATATTCGATATAGAAAATATCAATAAAATAAGTACTAGAAAATGTAATAATATTATAAGTATAAGTAGTTTTAAAAATATATATAATGAAAATTTACTAGATGAAGATTCTTTATTAAAATTAATAATATACGACTTTTTAAATCTTCAAAAAGATATACAAGAATTTAATAGTAACATATTAAGTGATAAATATAAAAGATTAAAAAATTTTGAGACTATATTATTATTGTATCCACATTTTAATGATTATCAATTGAAAAAATTATCCGAATTAATATTAGAAAAATATAATTCAAATATTCTAAATATAAAAACAGATGATTCATTTTTCGCATTTTTTAATAAATTTCTTTCATTGTTGAATAGCAAAAATCTGATGATATGCAGTGTTTGTTTGTCAAAAGCAATTTATACTGAAACTCGAAAAGACGCAAAAAAAATGGAAACTGAGGAAAGTCACAGTTCCATAAGCACTTTTAATATTGATAGCCCAAATAATTCCACTAAAACTACACTTAATGAAACAAGCCAATTAAAACGAAAATTGAGAGGTACTTCTAGCAATATAAATGATAGTTTTGAAAATAAAAAAGAAAGAAGATTAGGATCATTAAGCGTTTTAAAAAAATGCTCACAATGTAATGTATTTATATGCTACTTTTGCTGTCATAGAATGAATATAGATATGATTAAAAATTATATAAATAATGATATCAAAATGAAATCAATTGAAATTGCAGAAAATCTTAAAAATAAAGATACAATTCCTCGCCCTCATGTACGCACAAATAAAGTTGGAAGGCCATGTAAAAATCCTCTCAAACTACTTGCAGCAACAGCAGTCAATTCTTCTATAACTTCATTAGCTCCCAATGCGAATATTCCAACGAGTTCTGAATTAGGTAAACCACTTGAATCAGCCATAAATTCCAAATTAGAAAATAACGAAAACTGCCAAAATCAATCAAATGCTTTGAAAAATGATTCAAACAATCTTAATGCTCTAATCAATGAACCTTCAAAAGATAATCTGAATTGTGATGTAAATGAAAGTAAAGAAGTAACAGTTCAACAAAAGGAACAACAAAATGGTGATAGTCAAGGTATTAATAATGGTACAAACAATTTAGATGCAGACAAAAATACGGTAATTGTGAAAAAAAATAAACCTGGAAGAAAAAGAATCGATCCTAATAATAAGAATATCATATTGAAAAACACTATTCCTAAGAATAATGAAGAAGAAGAAGAATTTATATGCCCAAGATGCGAATATTTCAAAATAAAGAAAAAAATTGTTTTTTGTTCTTATTGCCCAAGATTAGATGGATTTTTAAACTGTTTTGAAGATAAAGTAAAAAAAGAATTATTATTTGTTCATCCTAAATGTTTAGAATATGTTAATACTGCTTATTCAAAAAAAAATAATATTAATGAAACCAAAGCAGGCGTTTTAAAAAAAGTATGCAGCTATTGTAGAATAAAACATGGTATAGTTATTACATGTAGTAATACAGATTGTGATGCTTCCTTTCATATATCTTGTGGTATATTATTAGGATGTAAAATGGACAATTTTTTTGGAAGAGTCGATATATATAATCCTAAAAAAGCTTATTGTTTTAAACATACATTTCAAAGCTGTAAAAAAAATACATTAACTAATTTTATTAATACAAATAAATTATTTTACTTTGAGAATTTTTTATATTTTCCATTTAATCATTTATATAACTTCTTATTGGGTACATATATATTTAATTATTTAAACAAAAAATGCATAAATCATTTATTAAAGCCTATCAAAATATCTGACCCACCATCTATAAGTGCAATATTTGAAAAAACACAATTTAATAATATGAAAAAGAATATGATGATACCGTTTAATGATTGCAGAAAAACAAATAAAGACAAACAGGGTCTTAATAGCGAATTCGATTCCTCACAACCCAATGCAAATATATACAGCAACGATATTATTAACAATTCCAATATGTCCCAAAAAATGTTCAAATCAATGGGTTATAAAAATGAAGTAAACTCTGTATTATCTCCATCAATGAACCCATTAATGAATATGCATCCTGACTATATGGTAGCAAATAATTATAATTTATTAGATCCTATGAATAAACTAAAGGAAAATGTGTTAATCTCAGATAAAATAAATATAATGAATATCCCATCGAAATATTATAAAAATAGCTATTTAATGCAGCATCCCCATAATAATAATAATAATAAACAAGATAAAAATAGTCGTGGATTTATTGACGATGAAATAACTGGAAATACAATGCCCACACCAGAACAAAATGATAATGATACAATGAAGCAATTTCCAAATTATGGTTTTAATTCCAGATCTATTGATAATAATAGCCTTATGTATTATAATAAAAAAATAGAAGGTAATTCTAATATGCTTCCATTTTTCAACAATAATATGGGTGCATTAAATCAGCAAAACTTTTATAACTATTATGGCCATAAATATGAATCAAATATAGATAAAAATAATATTTTGACCAAAAAAGGAAATAAAAATAATGGCATTAGAAGGAAAAGGAGAAAAATGCAGCAAGATAGTGCAAATCCATACAAAAAAATTAATGCACAAATTATGAACCCATTAGAAAATAATAATGATACAGAAACTCCTGTACAAGTAAAAAAAAGAGGTCGAGCTAGAAAAAATAAAAACCTCAATATTGATAACTCTAATTTAGATAATATAAACCATTATAAGCAATCTTATGATAACCCAAAATCATATTTAAAACATGATTTTATAAACGCAACTAAAAATTATAGTAAATACAGCCAATACGTGGATAATGATATTAAAGAATTTGATACAGATTTAATAAAAGATGAAAAAATATATACACAAAAAAATGAAAACGATATTAATGATGGCCAAATATATTGCCCAGTATGTAAATTTGTTTATGAAGAATTAAGTGATGGTTCACCAGCTGATGGATTAAATTGGATTGGATGTGATAAATGTGAAAGATGGTATCATTGGATATGTTGTAAATATTCTATTGACAATCCTCCGGATATGGAAAACGATTGGTATTGTAGTATGTGCTTAAACAGCTAAGTCATGCTCATTATTATATATATTTTGTTACCTATATATTATTATCTTTATTTTATCAATTTTTTTGTTTATCCCTTATTGATTACTATTAATGGAAATATATTAAATGTATTAATTTTAAAAAAAAACTCTGATTATTTTGAGTTATATATATATACGAATATATGCATGTAGGCATACTTATTCATCCATACAGATATATTAAATCTTTATATGTATCATTGTTAAAAAAATGGTATATTAGTATCTTGAATTATGTATTCATGTATTAGCACTTTTCTACATTTGCTTATTCATTACTCGTTAGTTATAATTTTTTTTAATAAATCATATGACAATTTTTTTTCTGTTTATGCAAAATTTTATTTTATTTTGTTAATATATTTGATTTAAATTTTTATATAATATACTATTGCACATGACCACTAAGCCAAATATTTGTGCTCTTTCAATATTGTGTTATTTTAAAATTTTTTTTAAATTTTAAGAATTCTATGTTTTGTAAAAAATAAATCGTTTCGTATTTAAATAAAAATAAAGTAAGAAGGAAATATATCATAGTTTAAAAAATTAGCATATAAAAAAATGACAAAAAAAGAAAAGTATATTTAAAGTTTACAATATTCCATCAACTTCAGCTGGCATGAGACACGAGAATCGATGTGTCAACTAGTACGAATTAAAGAAAATTTTTCTAGCTTGTTCATATGTAAATTCATTAAGGATATAATCCTTTAATGACATCGATACATCGCTAAGTTTTCGGTTGAAGCGCTTGGTATTAGAATATTTATCAAACGCACTTGATTCTAAAAAAGTTTCTATAGTTTTATATTTCTTAATAATTTCATAAGCTTTTATTGGGCCAATACCTGGTATTTTTGCACTATAATCACAACCTGATAAAATACAAAAATCTATAAACTGTTCATAATTTATATTCAATTCATTCAAAATTTCATCTTTATTAATTATATGTCTTTTTTTTTTATTAGTTATGAATCTGATTAAATTTGGGGCTCCGAATGCTAATGCATCTGTATCATCAGATACAACGATATCCTTTTCATGAGAACATTGGATTGCACATTCTTTTTCTGCATCATTTTTTGTTATAAAAATAGGGATTTTTTCTAATAACAGATAATTATATATATCATTAGCGGTTTGAGAATTAATTTTTATAAATATATTTTTTTTAAATAAATCATGAGTACCATCTTCATCAACAATTATCTCGACCTTTTCTCTTTTTCCAGTTTTTCTTTCACATATTTTATTTGGGTTCCCTTTTTTATCACCAAATGGGGTAATTATACTTGTGATTTTTTTTGAACTCCCACTGAGAATATTCCCAATGCTACTATTACTTGTATCGCTTAATCCATCAGGAGAACTCAGTACATTTTTATGAGCATCTACGTTTAATATATCGAACAATTTTTTTTTTTTTCGTATTGTATCTCTTTCTTTCCATACATGTCTTTTACATTTGTAGTCGATAGGTTGTAACTCACACCTAGCCCCAATATCTTCAATTATATAAAGTGTATTTATTTTTAATGATTTAAAATATTCATGTTGATTCTTTAATAATTCTATACTTTTTTTAATAATATATTGCCTTATTAATATATATGTACCTAATTCATTAGCTTTATACTTACTATCTCGGTTTTTGTCATTTAATATGTGTTTCCAAGCAACATACATAAATTTGTAAATAAAAAATGTACCATCAATTATAAACTTCTTTCCTTCAAAACTTTTTATGTCATCGATTTTTTTAATGGTACTAGGAATTTTTTTATGTATAAATGATATAAACCCTTTAATGGTCATAATATTCTATATCACTTATATAAAATCTGAACGGGGCAGAAAAACAAGAAAAAAAACACTATTTATGTTTAATATGGCTAATTATATATAAATTGAGGTCCTATAATATATCATGATATGATACATTATATACACTACATTAATATGCATATGTCTGACACATACCTATTTGGGTAAATATTGGGAAACACATGATATTTCTTAAATTGTAATAACTTTACAAATGTTTTATATTTTTTTTTTTTAAATAAAAAAAATTCGCAATTTAATCCGTTCTTTCAACAATTTAAAATCATCTTGATATATGTATTTTATTCATTCATTGTGGTTACTTTATATGCATATATTTTATACTTATTGTTTTTTCTTTTTTTTCTTCTATATGAATAATTAGAAATATATACACTATACGAAGACAAAAATATCATATAATATAGTCCATAATCCAATCTTTCATAATAATATAAACCATTTGGATTAAAAGTGTAACACCTTAAAACATTAATGCTAAATATAGAGCGTATACACAAAAAATAAAATTATATATATATTTTTTTTTTCGTTCTTTCTCCTTATAAATATATGCATATATTTATTTATAAGTGTAATTGCATATATCTTTGTTTTAAAAAATAAAGTAAAAAATCACAATTCTAATATATCGTTTTTTTATAATAATAGTTAGTGAAAAAAAATTATAACCGATGCATTTATATATTTCCATACCAATTTTCTAATTGTGTAATTGACTAATAAATTATTCAAAAAAAAGGAAAAAAAAAAATAATAAATATATGCGTATATAACTATTTTTTCAAATATATGCTTTTCAATGATAATAACAGACTTTATTAAATTCTTTGTGTTATTATAGTGTATGTAAATAACCTCATTTATTTATTCTCTCTATGATATTCACCATGTTTTGAATATATTAATATATTTGGTTATCCGTTTGTGAATTCCCTAGTAAATGTACCTATATATGTGTGTGTGCTTATAAATTAAAAAAGGAAAAAATGGTATACGGAATAATAATTCATTCTTCTGAATCAGAACAGATTTATTTTAGCACTTATTACAACTTAGTTAATAATGATATAAATCAATCTTCTAGACAGCAAGTAAGAAGCACAAAAAAATTGTATTTGCATATTCCAAAACAAGCAACCCAATAAATGAACAACAATAATGTGAAAATGTTTTACCTTAATATTGTATATGAAATTCTATTAAATAGATAATTATTAAAAAGGTTATTGAAGAAATAAACTATTATAAAGAAGATAAAGAAAATAATGAAAATACTAATAAAAACAATAAAGATAAATATTTAGATATATTTGGTGTTTTTATCCCAAGGTACTCAAAATATTATAGCATACATATTTAAGCATATCTTTATTTATTCATGTTTATAATTTTTTGTATATGTATTTAGCTCAATGTATACAAAAATGTTATCTTTCTAGTAGGACATCCTATAATGAATTTAAAATAGATAATGAAGGATTTTTCAAAATCGAAAATATTTCCCTTTTTAAAAACAAAATAAATATAATGTGGAAAGTTTTAAATAAGTATGTTAAATTAATTTAAAATGCAAATTTTATTTATATTAAAAATACGTGTATATATAATAATTTACTTTATCTCTTAACTTCCCCTACTTTTATTAGGGTTTGCTATACCCTGATGTTTTCCCCACATGAAAATATTCACATGGTTAATAACAAAAATAAATATATCTATCTATATAATAATATAAACAAAAAAACACAGATGCTATAAATAAATCATATGTATACGACTAATGAACATTTTATTTACTTTCTAAAACATCAATAGGCTGACAATTTCCTAAACACATTAATATATGTTTTAATGGAGAATTACGAAAAATTTGAAAAATCCAACAAAAATGATATGGTTATATAATTTATCGCTATATACATTGCATGAAATATTATTTAAATACTTTTTAATAATTTTTATGTATCAAATCATATGGCAACATTTCTGTTACAACAATTCCTAAAAAGATGTAACACCATCTTACATTCATATAAAGATATAAAATCCATTTTCAACTTTTGACTTTTTTATAGAACAAGTTTAACCCGGATACAGTACTAGCTATACTCTACTTTTTTCTTCCAAGTTAATAAAATTGTGATAACTATATGTTAAATTTAACGTTTATTATTTATCAGTTGCGTTTAATATATACACGCATACATATTTCATTGCTTACCATATATATTTATACATATGATTAACTATTCCCCATATTCACAGAAGGTCAATTTATGATTTTAACTCCTGACTATGTTCAAATTTTAAGTAACAAAGTTAAAGAATTTCTAGGTGAAAAGCAATCCCAAAACAAGAATGATGATTTTTTTTAAAAAAATAAACTAATTATATTTTAGCGTCTTAGGAATACTTAATATGATTAATAAAAATTCTCTGAAATGTACAAATAAATTATGTAGCTGCATGTTCTGCATTCATTTTTATGAATATTTTTCTCATCAGCTTTATTATTTGGCTTATAAATTTTCGTTTTTTTTTCAGTGCATCATATACCATTATTTTTACATTGCTTTTAAAATAAGTGCGTAAATTGTTTAAAGTTTGTAGGAAAAAAATACAAGTATATATATATATATATATACACGCATGTAGCTATATGTGTGTATTAACAAAAAAATTCACAATTATATAAAATAAATATATTGCTTCATTTTCCTCGTTGCTTACAATGAGCATAATAATATAAATATATCCATTATTTTATCCCAATGTTATATTTCATTAAATTTGTTAAACAAAATTTATTCATTATTTATTTTTTTAACTTTTTATGCACTAATCAATATGTATGCGTCTTTGCATATATAAATAAATATATGCACATGCGCATATCTACGCAGTTACGTATGTTTACGTACCCACATATACACAATAAAGAGTATTTTTACAAATATAGTCCCTCTGGTATATTCCCCTTTTTCTGATACAAAGCTTTATCTCTTGCCTTACGCAAATCGAGTTGAGTAATTTTCATTCTTCTTTCTCGAAGAGCTAATAAACCAGCTTCGGTACATATAGCTTTGATATCGGCGCCGGATAATTCATCTTTTGACATTACAAATTCTTCTAGATCAACATCAGGAGACATTGTCATTTTACTAGTATGTATTTGGAAAATCCTTCTCTTAGTTTTAGTATCTGGATTTGGCAATTGAATTTTTCTATCTATTCTACCTGGTCTAATTAAAGCTGGATCTAAAGAATCGATTCTATTAGTAGCCATAATAACTTTAACATCACCTCGTGAATCAAATCCATCTAATTGATTTAATAATTCTAACATAGTTCTTTGAATTTCTCTTTCCCCACCACTCGTTGCTTCATATCTCTTTGTACCAACTGCATCAATTTCATCAATAAAAACAATAGAAGGTGCATGGTCTTCAGCAACCTTAAACATTTCTCTAACTAATTTGGGACCATCTCCTAAATATTTTTGTATTAATTCAGAACCTACAACTCTTAAGAATGTAGCAGATGTTTCATTTGCTACAGCTTTTGCTAATAATGTTTTTCCAGTACCAGGTGGGCCATATAAAATTACACCTTTGGGGGGTTTAATACCAATATCTTCATATAATTCAGGATGAGTTAAGGGTAACTCAACTGCTTCTTTTATTTCTTGTATTTGTGATTCTAATCCACCAATATCAGCGTATGATTCTAATGGGGCCTTTTCAACTTTCATAACAGATACTAACGGATCAACTTCATCTAATAGTATACCTACAACACTATTAGTTTTATTATTTAATAAAACTGAACACCCAGGTTCCAATAAATCTTTATCGACAAACGATAATATATTTACATAATATTCTGGACCTACTGAGGTAGCTATAATTCCATGATTTTCATCAATCAATTCTTCTAATGTTCCAACACTCATAGGTGAACCTCTTAAATCGTCAATTTTTAATTTTCCATAATTTTTATCATCAGTTGTTTTTATCTGTTCTTGATTTGTTATAAATTCTTCTTCTAATAATAAATAATCTTTTATCCTTTCTAATTTCAATAATTTTAATCGACATTTTGTATTAGGGGTAACAGTAGGTAATTTGGAATGTCCAGTGGCTCCCTTTTTCTTTTTTTTTCTTTTTCCTATATGTGATGGGGGTGAGCTTTCTAGTTTTTTTTTTTCCTTATCCTTTCCTTTATCTTTATCATCCTTTTTTCCTGCGAAATAAGAATGAGTAGTAAGTATAAATTAATGAAAATAAGTAAGGGAATAGATATAGTGAAAACGAAAGGTTGCAAGTGATAATCTTTTCTTATATAAGCATATATATATATATATATGTATACAAAGAAGCGTGTTAACGCCCTATCATTATTTCTATCTCTATGAGCGCAATTATTTCCCCTTTTCTTTGAGGATTTTCTCATTAAAAAAAAATTTGTAATAATTCCAAAAAATATGCACAGAATATATACATACATTGCATGTGGTATATACTCATTCATGCTTCGTTACATTTATTTATTGCAAATAAAGCGTCTCAATCATAGATTACATTTTTTCTTGATTATGCATATTTTAGAAAAAAATTGTTTTATCTACCTAAAAATCCATAGGGATTATTATTCATACCACCTTGTGCATTCCCCATAACTATACCATATGTTTATAAGCACGCGCAAATATGTACACAAATATTTTTTGTTTTCTTTTTGTAATCAAAATACCAATCTTTAGTATTTCTATCTTTTTTGTAGCTATATAAGCAATATATTCATTTGCATACGAATTTCATGCATATATTATATGTAACAAATTTATATGTATCAATAATAATATACAATATATTTTTTTCCTAACAAATCCCACAATTTTAAAAGATTTAATATTTCTTTTAGAATCTTTTTAATTTAAACTTTTTTCCTTTTGTTTTTCAGGATATTCATTTCTTTTAATTATTTATTCACAGTTATTTATTTTAGCAGGTTTTTTCGTTTTTTTGATGTTCGCACTACTCACACATTAATCCTTTGATTTCTAGAGATACGTAATCATTAAGATAAAGCATTACGCATATAATATATATATATATAAACGCATTACATACATACGTATTTTGCATATATGCAGTAAATAAATATTTCAGCTTAAAAAAAAATAGTATTAAGAATATATTGCTAATGCCAAAATATTATATATTTTGTTTTATATTCAAAGAAAAATACGTTAAAGAATTATTTTTTATGAATTATAATTTTTTTTTAATTATTCTTAATTAAAATAAGGGAAAACTATCAATATTTTATGTGGCATTTATATGTAATTTACGTACACAATGCTTATTCATTCGTAAAGGTGCATGATATTATGTATATTTGCCATTTAATATAATTAAAGCATAACAAATAATTAAGCAATACTTATCAGCATTTTTTCGATCATGTGTTGTATAAATTTTTCCAAGTCAATGTTATTAATGTTTTCCCATGTAAGCATTCACGTATATATGTGCTACTTATATTTATATATTTGCATATGTATATTCATATAATGTATTCCTGAATACTTTACATATATAATAATAAAGTCTTATATATTACAATAATAAAAATAAACTTCTTGTCCATAGTTTTCGATTGTTATTATTTCTACCCTAATTATTTTCTCTATATCTTATTTTTTTGTGAATTAAACACACTATTTGTTGTATTATGAATTATGTTTATATATAAATGTGTTCATAATTGTTATTATTAAATTAAACAGTGATACCTCGAGTTGTTCTATATTTAAATGTAATATAAGTTTATAAAAAGAAGTTATGATTTAATTTGACTATACTAAAAAAACAGTTTCTACACACATTATTTATGCACAAATTATTATTTCCAATTTATGCTCACATATATAAATGAAAATTTTCTATGAAGATGTATTAAATTATATACTGTTCAATTAAAGAGTCTTAAACTTTATTGGCGTTGTAGTAAATACCCCAATATCAGGCAAAAAAATTTTTCCATATTTTTTTTTCATATTTACATCTTGATGCCAGTCTTATAAACTTTTCATATGGTAAATAAGTTTTTATTATTAAAATTTTAAAAAAGTTTTAAACATAAAATATTATTCCAAAAAATACATTATTAGCCTTTTACATTATTTCACGTTCTCTTTTGTTTTATAAATCCAACAATACATATTATATCCACATATGCATATTTTTTCATATATCTTTATGAAAAAATACATGTGCACTTATAAATGTAGTATTAGCAAAATACACCTTTATTTTTATTCTACATTTTTCGTTTTCTCATTTTATTTTACTATTAATTTACATTAAATTGTGAAAAATATGTAATATAGTAAAAATTGTTGATGTAGACAATTTAAAAACGATGATAAATGTTTATAGTATTTATAATTGTAGATATGTATGCGAAGCGCAATAGAAAATGCCTAACTGTGCCAAATTTTAATAATTAAGCATATAATTATGTTAACAAATATTTTTATATATGCATAATTTGCGTTTAGATATTTATTTTGTTTTTTTTTTACATTTTGATATTTATCGTTCGGCGTGTTTTAAAAAATAGTAAACATTTTTTTTAACTTATATTTTAATGTAATTGCCTTGACTATTTTATTTAATTAATATTTCTCTAAAATATAGTTTTTTTATTTTTTAAAATATTTTTTGGTACTCTCACTTAGCAATTGATTTATGAAACTAATGGGAAATATAATTTAAAAAAATATACATATAAATACGCAATACAGTTTTTCAATTTGCCATTTTTTTGTTTTTGTGTTTTTCGAACATTTTTGCATTTCAGCATATCTAATCGTGCATATAATTTGTAATGTACATTTTTATTGCCTAAAATGGAATAAATTTTTGTAAAATGGAAAACAATAAAAATCGGAAAAAAATGAAGAAATAAAAACAAAAAAACAAAAAAATATTACAAACGCAATTTATTCTATATGCAATACATAACACTCACATTTATTCGTACATTAATTTATATATAAAATTTTCATTTTTCCACATATTTGTACGTTAAATTATAGTTATACATATTCGCTTGTATTTTCCTTTATTTTTACGTAATATATATTTATGTGTGTATATTTTTAAATGATGATATTTCTGTGTGTGTATAATAAAATCCCATTTTGTTTATTACAAATAAAATGTATACAAAATTTGTGTGTGAAGTGATAGCTATTATTTTTCTACACGGGGTATTTTATAAGGTATCAGCGCACTACTTATTAAGGCATTTGGACATATTGAATTATTCAAACCAGTTTAATAAGAACATATTTTTCATAACCTTTTTAGTATGTATGTCTATATTTTCTCTTTTTATATTGGAATTGTCTAATTTGATATCAAATGTTATGATAACATATATTTGGCATATAAATATATGTATATTAATGTGCTTATTATATATAGTTATACCAATAGAATTTATTAATACAATATTTGATTCAAGAAATTATAAAGAAATATTATCGCCTGGATTTTATTCACACTCGCATATAAAATTAATAAAAAAATATTATATTAAGATTAGTAAAATATATAAAGAAAAAAATGGAGGGAGTAAGAAGATTAAAAAATACTTCTTCATATTTAGAAGTATCATATTTTTATCCTTTTTATGGCTAGGCTTAGTAGAATTGAAAAAGATGATTTATAAAAAAAATTACAATTATGTTATTGCAGATGACAATACATTAATTTTTAGAGAATATATATTATATACCAAGATTCATCAAAATCAAAATCGAATTAAAGAATTTAATAAAACAATGTTTTATTTTTATATCGAAAATAAAAATAAGTGCATCGATTATGATAATATAAATCAAGAATATGAATACAAAAAAAATAAAAAAACAAAAATTCAAAATATTTTTTATCAACTTTATAATTTTATTAATATATTAATTTTTATTATATTAAATCATTTTATGTATTTCTATCAATTTATAATTAGAGAATTGTTAATAAACTTATGTGCATTGGGTGTGACAACGAATTCTATTGTTGCTGGAATATCGTCTATGTATTTTATTTATGATTATATTATAACATTTATTTATTATTTAAATTTACCTAAAATCCAAATTCAAATTTATAATATAGAAGAGAGGATTCTCATCAATTTTACTAAGTATATTTTTAAAAAGGAGCAATTACAAAAAATTGAGAGTAAATTTAATATAAAAAATAGCATTAATAATAATAATTCTAGCGATTTTCATGTTGATCCAAAAAATGACTTAAAACTTTTAAAATCAAAAACAAATATCTTTCCTCTAGGAATTTTGAATAAAAACAAAAAATCATTAAATTCAGATATAGAACAAAATAAAATTGAAAGACATAGAAAAACAATAAAAATCTCAAATTTTCTAAATAATGCATCTACGATTGAAAAATCGAATATAAATATGACTACATTTAATCCCAGAATGAGAAGTAACAAAAATAGTACCACCATATTTAAGAATATCAATGCTATTACTTATCGAAAAAATAATAATGATATACTTCATAGTAAAACTAACTTTACTATCAATGAGCCGAATGAATATTGTAATAATAGTCAGGAAAGTAATACTAAAAGATTTTCTTCTTTTATTGGTTTCAAAAACAAATTGAAATCTATGTGCACATTTAAAAGTAAAAGTGTGTTTAATTCTGAAAAAGATATACAATATAATTATTGTGATTTAAATATGGATTTAGTAAGTAATAATTATGATAACATTAACGCAAATGAATATGATGAGTTAAATTTACATTCTCTAAAAAAATCCAAATTGCGAAAAACAAATGGTAATTTAAGTGATCATGAGGCAACAGCAATTAATTATTTTTATAAAAATATAAATGAAAATAACGATTGTGTATTAAAAAGATCAAATAGTTCTCCTTATTTTTTAATGAAAAATAATTCAAATATTAGTTCTGATCGAGAACAAAATGATAACTCAGATGACGAGCAAATTTTAATCACCTGTAAATCACTTACTACTCCTAGGAGGGATGTGAATGACTTTGAATATAAAAAAATCAATAAAAAGTTTGTCATGACCGACATTAAAACTGATAATAATAATGTTAGTGATATAAATAGTAAAGTCGATGCAAATTGGGGTGATGAAAAAACAAAAAAAGAAATTTCAGCTTCAAATCAAATTTTTAAAAGTGTGTCGTTTCCTGAAAACCAATACATGAATACATTTTATAGTAAAACCAATAGGGAACAAATAGAGGGTTTAAAACATTTATATAAATTAAGAAAACATAAAGTGGATATATATAGTGAAAATAAAGCGCAGTCTTATAAAACAAATAACATACATCATGCTTATCATGATATGGACGATTATAATAACATAAATGCTGATAAAGATTTTTCTTATAATAATATAAAAAATGCAAAAAATGTGGACAATAATATAGAAAGCTATAATAAACTTAAAAAGGAAATTGAAAATATTGTTTATACAAATACAAGTATGTATTATTCTTTAAATGATATATTAAGTCGGAAAATTGAAATACAAAAGAATACAAATAGTTTATTTGGCAAAATAAATGTGTTTTTAAATTCAATTATGTTTTTAACTGTTATTTATAAAATTATTGCTTCGACATTAAATATTATATTTATAAGAATATATATAAGAGATCCATTTTCAAAATTAATTGAAAAAACCTGCTTATTTTTTAATATTAAATATAATATAGCTATTATATATGCACCATATATATCATTAATATATATTTCATATATCGTTGCAATTAATATGAAGAAATTTCTACAGCAAGTTATACAAATATCAACAAATTTTTCTTTTTATTTTAAATTGTTCTCCAATATGTGGATACTTTTAATTTCAGAATTAATGGGTCTTTATTTTGTAACAAATTCTTTAATTTTAGCTTCATATTTACCAGTAAATTATGAGCATATAATGAATTTCGCCACAGGAGATAATTATGACTATAACGTTTTTCACATACACTCAGATCATGTTTTTATATCTTCGTTTGCTACTACTTTTTCTTTTTTTGTTTTACACATGTTATATTTTTATTTCTTTTAAAATTCTTACATATTTTTTTTAAATATTTTTTTTCTCAGATGTGTACATTTTTTTTATTATTACTTTGTGAATGCATGTCGAAAATAAACAATAATAATAATATATGCACATATATGTATATACAATATGTGTATCAATATTTTGTTAATTCATTCATTTTTATTATATTATATTATATGTGAAACTTTCTTTATTTTAATGTTTTTTTCCCTCCATCACATATATACGCACTTCTTTATTTTTATTTATATATATACATAGCATATATATGTATATATGCCTGCATTTATTATTATTATCCTTTTTTAATTAACTCCTTCCAAGAACTTCTATATGTATCTACATACATTTATATATATATATATATATGTATATATATATAAGCTAATATGTATAACCATAAACTTTTAGTTATTCATAATTTAAAACTTATTTTTTTTTAAGAATAAAAGTGTAAATATGCACATAATACAGAATCATGGAAATTATACTTGTCATAGTAAGAATTATGGTATATGCATGTTATTAATTTCTTTGTGTTTTTATATTTATAACTGTCGCCATTGTCAATAATAACTTCCTATACATTTTTTTTGTCAACAACATTTGTGTTTAATTATATCATTAGAAGGTGAATAGTGTAATTGAATATATATTTTTTTACTTCTCCCTTTTTTAATCCTTAAAAATTTGGCTCATGCACCTTGAAAAATGTTTATGTAAAAAGAGGATGTTTTGGATTTTTTTAGCGTCAATTTTTTTTTTATTTATATACAAATAATTTAAAGGTTAGCATTCAATCTGTCTGTTTAATAAAATTAACAAAATTAAAAATTACATACACTATAAGGATACTATAAATAATATTCTTTCATATAAAAAAACATATTACATAATAGCATGCAATATATGAGTCGTATTGATTTTGAACATCCTGTCTATTTTCAAGTATATGGGTCTCCTTGATAAAACAATTAATTTTATTAATTATTTGTTATATTTATTATATTTGATTGCATTTTTTTATTTCATAAACTTTTATTTGGTACTTTTAATGGAATTAATTTTTTTTAAATGATAAATATGGTAGTTTAAAAAATTATTTTCGGAGACTTATTTCGAAAATTATATAGAATTAAAAAAATAATAAATACATGTAATTAAAGAAAGTATATGCATGTGCATGTATACTATCTAACATTTATATACAAATAAAATGTTCCGCTTTCTTTTTATTTAATAATTTATTTTCTTAAAAAACAACCATGCTTTGTCTGAGAGTGAAACTTAACAATAGTTGCAAATATATCTCCTTATGATACATATATATACAATTAAATATATTTTTCATGTTGGTTATATTAATATAAATTGGCATAAAATAGACAATTATTTATACACCCTTAAACAAAAAGCCTAATGGAAAATGTTTTTTAATAAATTTTGATTTTTTTTCGTTTTAAAAATTAAAACTATAAATATAAAACGATTAAATTCGATTATAACGTCCTTTTGTTACATAGATTATTAAAATATGCAACATCTTTACATTTATTTATTTTGTCTATTATGACAAATATGAGATAAATTGGGAATTATTATCAAACTATTATTTTTAAAAGTACATTTATAGAGTTTCATTATTTGATCATAAAATTGCTATATATCAGATATCACATTAAATCAAACATAACATTTTTCGATTAAATTTGATCCGAGTTTTTTAAAATATTCAAGCATGTGTATTATGTAGATGTATGCAATGTGTATATTTTTTATTTTATATATTTATAAATCCCTTTTTAAATATATATTTATTTAATTTATATAATTACATTATTCATTATATATTTTTCATTATTTTATAAAATCACATTTCTTCTCATTTTCCATTTTATAATATTTTTAGTGACATTATTGTTCATTTTTATATTTTTTATAAAAATTGAAAATTATTTTGATATTTAATAGAGTCTACTTGTAAATTTATGTATACATATATATATGATCCATTGGGAAGAACAGTATTTTTTCGTTGTGAATAATTTATATACGAATTTTTTTCTCTATAGTTTGTTACACTATTTTTGAGCATAGCGAGTAAATATTTCCATGTCTTATCTGGATGTATTTTAATTTATTTTCATAATTTTTTTTCTGAACATAATTAAGTGATAACGGCGTTTTTTATTGTTCTCATATTAAGGAATATATTTATGCATATATGAAATATAAAGTTGCAATTGAATTTCCATCAATAGTTATTGTTTAATATAGAATTATTTGTACTTAAATTTATATTTTGTGTTTTCCCAAATAAATTATATTTTTATAATAAAAACTTGTATACATTATTATCGATATATTCTTATTCTCATCAAAAAAAATTTTAATTGCATATACTAAAAATGAATGCGTCTATTGAAATAAAGCATCAATTTTCTAAAACCAAAATATGCAAACATTTTTTAGAGAACAAATGTACAAACAAAAAAAACTGCAACTATGCTCATGTGTTAGAAGAATTAAAACCATTACCAAATTTAAAAAACACAAAGCTATGTAGCAGTTTAAAAAAAAATATACCTTGTAACAATCATCTTTGTGCATATGCTCATGGAATTGAAAATTTACAACCAAGTACCAATTTATCTACATACAAAACTAATTTATGTTATTTCTGGAAAAAAAAAAAATGCATGAATCAATGGAAATGCAGATTCGCTCATGGAATCGAAGAAATAAGGCCTCTCAAAACAGAATCGCAAATAAGCCTCCACACTAAACATGACTGGAAAAACCAAGTTGACAAAAAAATCGAAAGCAAAGCACCAAAAAAACCAGAAAAAAAAGAAGAAAATATAATCACAAAGGATACAGAAAAAATAATTGAGAATATTCTGAATGAAATTCAGAAGAGGAAAGAAATTAATTATGCTAACGAAAATATAAATTGGGATTTTAATGTGAAAAAACAAAATTCAAAACATAAGCACGAAATGTGTGATAATAAAAGAGAAATAAAAAACAGCAAGGATGAAAGTTCTATGATGTATAATTTTAAACTATTAGAAAATTTATCAACTATAGACAGCGAGTTTCCCTATTTTGATGAATGCTTTACGTATGGGAACGATAAAGATGACATAAATGATAGCAATGTTGTAAATTCATATTTTGATATATTTCCTACCATGCATATGAATGATTATCCAGTATTTGGTGACAAACAAATTTGTGGAAGTACGAATTGTAGCAGTAAAGATGATAATTATAATTACATTCAAATGCTTGAAGGCGATGAAAATTTATCTTATGACATGAATTCATTTAATTTGGGTTTTCTTACACAAAAAAATGATTATCATACAATTTTTGATAAAAATATATGTACAGATATGAATAACAATATTCGAAACAATTTGAAAAGACATCAAAATGATCAAGAAATAATTTCGAATCGAAATAAAAAGCATTCAGAAACAAATTCTGAATATCTAAACGATATTTATAAAAGCATAAATGAAGAATTCTCCAAAAAAAGAGAAAATGTATATATATACTAATAGAAATTCGGAAGAAAAGGAGATATAGTATATTTTTATAATTGCATGTAAACAAATAATAAATTTTATAATTTTTGTACACTATGTAAAGAATAAAATATGAAGTAGTAACTATGTTAAATATTTTAAAACATTGTATGAAGTAAAAAAAAAATTACAAGATGAATAGAATGAAAAAGACACTTATAAAGTTAAAGTAGTAATTGATCTATCAATATAAATAAATATTTTTCATAGTGTTTTTATAAAAGGAATATATTTCTTCATTAATATAGTTCTTATTCCCATACTACAATGCATTCCTACTATTTCCTTTTTATAACGAAATTGGAAATACATGCATATATGTAGATATACTAATTTGGGAATCTACAATATTTTTTAAGTAACCGTGATTTTTATTTTTTTAAAAAGAGATAAAGATAATTTATCGTCTCTTATTTTTTTTCTTAATGCAAATTAATATCAAACATCCATATAATGCATATATATATGCATCCTCAATTGTGTTTACTGTTCGATCCATGTGCCATATTTCGTTCTGTTTACTATCTGTATTGTCCGTTTTTTTATTTAAAGTTATTTTTCATACATTTACATAATCTTCCAATTTTTTTTTAAATTTATTTATATTGATATTTTTGAGCCCATCGAAATTTGCACTCAAATTGTTTTTGTATATATGTTGTGTGTGCAGTAATAAACCGATATGGCACTTTTACTTTCTATCGACTGGCATATATTCGCATATTTATTTTTAAATTATATATTTCACTAAACCTTCAAATAGTAGTGTTTCAAAAAAATTATGAAAAAGTATTGGTTACTGAATTTGATGTGAAAGTAGTACACACATATGTATGTAAACAAATGCGGCTAAAATAATAATATGTATATACCTATTTTTTTTCAACAATTTGTTGCTTTGAGTATACTAAACCGCTGTATATTTATTAACTTAATATATTGTTCTATTTCAAGTTACAAACCCTTGCACAATTTATATTGGCATTAATTTTCCACTAATAAATTAGTTGAAATTTTTTCTTTTTAGTGTCAAAAATCTAAATACTTGTAACGTATATAGTTCCTTATTAAGACGTTAATTTTTTTATGAAAAAACATTGAATTTATAATAATATATATGCACCTTTTTCATATAGAATAAAATGGGTTAATTATAAATATATATTTCTATGATATCGTAGAATACGAATATTTAATTACATAATCATGCATATATACGTGTTCATAATATACATAGGTACATATGTGTATAAGTGCATTATTTCACGTTTATGATGTAAATATAGAATATATATGTGTATATACGGATATATATATTTCTTATGTGTCATTTTCACCCTTTTGCTTTTCTTTTTTCTTTTTTTTTAATATATAAAAAACTATATAACATGAAATAATTTGTAATCGTCGACTTTCTTTTTTTCAAACATATATATTATGAATTCAAATTATCATGACGAACCTAACAATGTTTCGATCAAAAAAAAGAGAATAGAAAAGAAAAAGGGGAGTGCGAAATTGGAAGGAAAAAAGATGAAGAAAATGCATAAATATATATATATATATATATTAAGAGATCACTGCTTTTTAAAATTCGGATGCTTCTTTATGCATATAGGATGATTGTTTAACTTCTTAAGCTTCAACATCTCCCTCTTCCTCTTCAAATTCGCCTTCTTCTTCAGCAGTGGCATCTTGATATTGTTGATACTCAGAAACAAGATCGTTCATGTTTGATTCTGCTTCTGTAAATTCCATTTCGTCCATACCTTCTCCGGTATACCAGTGCAAAAAGGCTTTTCTTCTAAACATAGCTGTAAATTGATCAGATACTCTCTTGAACATTTCTTGGATAGCTGTAGAATTTCCTACGAAGGTAACTGCCATTTTGAGTCCTTTTGGTGGAATATCACAAACACTTGATCTATTTCGAGAAAAAAGAAAAAAAATGTATGTCATTGAGGGAAACAAAGCAAATTTATTATGAATTCACAATGTAAGATAAATCAAACAAATAATATAAAAATAATATGTATAAAACAAAATCCATTGTCATCTCCCATAATTGGGTAAGGGTTAGGAAATTTTAGAAGAAAAATTTCATAAGTATCTTACTTAGTATTGTGGGGAATCCATTCAACAAAGTAAGAAGAGTTTTTATTTTGGACATTTAACATTTGTTCATCTACTTCTTTAGTTGACATTCTACCTCTAAACATAGCACATGCAGTTAAATATCTTCCATGTCTTGGATCACTAGCACACATCATATTTTTAGCATCAAACATTTGTTGAGTTAATTCAGGTACAGTTAAAGCTCTATATTGTTGACTTCCTCGACTTGTTAAAGGAGCAAAACCGATCATAAAGAAATGTAAACGTGGGAATGGAATTAAATTAACAGCCAGTTTTCTTAAATCAGAGTTTAGTTGACCTGGAAATCTTAAGGAGCATGTAACACCTGACATAGCGGCTGAAACTAAATGATTCAAATCACCATATGTTGGTGTTGTTAATTTAAGAGTTCTAAAACAGATATCATACAAAGCTTCATTATCTATGACTTGGACTTCATCAGCATTTTCTACTAATTGATGAACTGACAATGTTGCATTGTATGGCTCAACAACAGTATCAGAAACTTTTGGCGATGGGAAAACAGAAAATGTTTCCATAATACGATCTGGATACTCTTCTCTTATTTTGCTAATAAGTAAAGTTCCCATACCACTACCAGTACCACCACCTAATGAGTGAGTTATTTGAAATCCTTGAAGACAATCACAACCTTCTGCTTCTTTTCTAACTACATCTAATACAGCATCTATTAGTTCTGCACCTTCGGTATAGTGTCCTTTAGCCCAGTTATTTCCTGCTCCAGTTTGACCAAAAACAAAATTATCTGGTCTAAATAATTGACCAAATGGACCTGCGCGAACACTATCCATAGTTCCAGGTTCTAAGTCCATTAATATGGCTCTAGGTACGTATCTACCTCCAGTTGCTTCATTATAGAAAACGTCAACTCTTTCTAATTGTAAATCACTATCTCCTCTATAGGTACCGCTCTAAAGAAAATCAAAATTATGCATATTAATTTTATGTAATAAGTGTTCAATAAATGCAATTAACATGAATTACATAGTGTGCAAAAAGTGGCATCCATATGCAAAGTAAATAATATGAAGTATCATTTTCAAAATAACATTCCATGAACTTATAACACACGAAATGATAGTTCAAATAAATATTCAATGACAAAACACTTAAATACAAGGCGTATATATTTATATGAAAACACAATGCCCAATATGGCTCTTTTTCTTAGGAAGGGGTAAAATATGATTTTTTCATAAAACCCAATATTAAATTTATTGCATAGCTAAATCACACACACATTTGCATGCATAATAATGTTCACAAAAATATATATATGTAAGCATATGTACACATATATATTCACATATGGTAACATATTAAAAAGTTCACATCCTCACAAGTACATACACATTTATATATGCACATCCCATAGTCTTGTACATAAATACATACATCAAGTATATATGTATACATGTGTAAAGGTCTATATATACACTGAACCTATTAATATTAGTTCTCTATATATACACATAAATTATAACAGTATGCATGTTATTCATGTATACAGAAAGCTTATATTGCGTTTATAAGTCCTTACTGGATCTATTCCATGTTCATCAGAAATAACTTCCCAAAATTTTGCACCAATTTGATTACCACATTGGCCTGCTTGAACATGTACTATTTCTCTCATTTTTACTTAATAAATTAACTTCAAAGGGTAATATGATTATCTTTATTTTATGTAATATTACTTCAAGAAAGTATAAATATACAATTTTGTATTATCAATATCACATAAAAATTAAGTCACTTTTCTTAACTTAAAAAAAATATGAAATAAAATGTCAGAAAAGATGAATTAGATATAAGAAAAATATAATAGTTAAATAAAAATAAAAATAGGAAATGAGAGAGTAAAAAAAAAGGAAAATAAAAATATAAAAATATATAGAGATTATATATATGATATATATATAAATAAATATGATAAGCTAAAATAAAATCATTAATTCACGTATTTATGTTTTTTTCCTATAAGTGTGTAAAAAATAAATTAGTGCGTGAGTAAAAAATTTTGTATTAATACTACAAATAGTAAATTTGTCGTACATTATTTATTGTGTATAGCAAAAAATGTACATAGCTTAAACTTTGTTAATGCGCACGTAATAATATTCCCCTAAGCATATGGAGACTTACAAATAGTACCTTGTAATATAAGAAATGCAAATGTATATATATATATATATATATATATATATATATAAATTATTTCCGTTAGTGCTATATGAAAGTATTATTTTATAATTTATGTATTTTATTTTGTATTATTTATATTATTTTTTTTTATGAGAATTTTTTCCGTGTGTGCGAAACAAACAATTAACTTTTTTTAATATTAGCACTGTATAATGGTTTAAAAAAAAACATATATAAAAAATACTATTGCGCTTATTTAATACTATCGTGGAAATTTATATGATTATTACCGCATGTAAAAGTGTACACAGCATATGTAAGGGTATAATAAATAAGTACAATACTTATTTTTAATATTTTAAGCTTGCATTCGTAGAAATTTATCGCGTGAAAATCAATTGTGTGCATAGCTAAGTGCATATTTATACATTTTTTTTAATATATATTAAATTCTGCTATGTAGTAATTTTATATATTTCAATGGTTTTCCTAAGTAGACAAAACGTGAATTTTAAACTTTCAATGTAAATGCACGTGCACAGTGCTATACATACTACAATAGCACATAAAAAATTATTAATTATTTTTATTGCATACTTATTAAGCATTTGTGTGGACATAAAGAATTAAAGTTAGTAAAAGAAATACATATTCCTATATTCCAGTATTGTATATACCCACATTTATGTTGCTATGAAATGTAATACTATTTTTACTATTTTTTTGCGTATCGTAAAATGTGGATAATATATGTAATATGTAATAAGCAAATTGAAAATAAAAAACATCTTTTATTCTTTTGATATAATATTAAGAAAAAATAATATAGAGATATAATTGTTTTATTACCTAGTTAAACTCTTATTTTTTTTTATAGTGATACTACTAAAAATGCTTTTTAGCAATTATTTCACTATAAAAATGCATATAATATAATAATTTTACCTTTTCACGAAAACAAAAAGTATCATAGAAATAATTATCATTATAAAGTACGCATTATAGAAGTTTATAAAACTTTGAGGTATAAATATTTACTTTATATGTATACAAATTTATCGTTTTAAAACACTACTGTGTGTATAGCATGCTGTATAAATTTCCAAACTGCTTTTTTACAAGCAAGCGATGAAAAAAGATGAGTGACATCATTTTTCTACATAACACAGACAAAAATAAAATATTATTTGCCATGCTTATACAATATGCTAATAAAAATTAGATACACTTTTTCAATATTATATTCTCAAATTAATATTGTATCTGAGTTAAAAAAATTGAAAAGAATAAATTTAAAAAAATAAAACAAACGCATATATACATGCTCATTTATGCATTTAAAAAGTAAACGCATAATATGGCAAATTAACTAAGCATGTAATTAAAAAAATATATATTAATAAAATAATGTAATTCATAAATGGGATAGCCAAATATTAAATTATAAGATGCAATAAAACGAAAAATTGAAAAAGGATTAATTTAAATAAAAAAAACTTTCATAACATTTTATATATATTAACATAAAATTATAAAATATATATATGCAAACATGCATATAACTACTATCTTAAATTATATTTTGAAACTATCACCCTTTACTTTCTCTTTTGCTTTTTGATAAACTTTTTGTTATTTTTGTCAGCCTCACGTTTAAATAAAAAGTCTCTCTTTTTGTTAAAGGAATTATTATTTTTGTTGTTTTGCATAGAGTTGGATTGGTTAGGGTTATATTTTCCTTGTTGCATATTCGTTTGTCCTTTGGAATTATTTGTATTATTTAACTTGTTTTGCAAACTGGTAGTAATATTCTCTAATCTTTTTTCTAAGTATGTTTTACAAGTTATAGCAATTGAAGGTTCAACAAAATTACCAAGAGCGTCAACTCTAGAACACAAAGAAAGCTTTGCTGCTAAGGATCTACTTATGCGCCCTTTAGCTTTTGCTGAAGATTGTCCTACTAGTGTTGCATGATAAATTAATCCATATTTGGGTGTTTTTGATTTAGTTTTTAATGCTCTAAATAAAGCTTTTTCCGAGCCTAAAATTTGTAAAGTTGAACTTGGATGTTTAGCTAAAGATATTAAAGAGCCTGCTCTTGCAATTAATTTTGCTCCTATTAAATCCCCGACTAAATAAGTTAAATTAGGAGCTATTGAATGCATTCGAAATTTAAGATATGTAGCTAAAGATTCTCTATAATCTGTTAATTCTAATAATCTATCTGCTAATTCATTGATGCAATTTAGATCATCTTCTTCTATTTCTGTACCCATAGATATTTCAGCTAGTTGTTTTATTTCTTTTTGTATTTCTTCAGTAGTTTCTTCTAATAAGTTTACATTTTTAGCATTATTTCGAAATCCTATTATTTTAACACATTTTGCATATATTTTATTATCACTTACAACTTTGCCTAATTCAGGAAAGTGCCAACCATACCATTCTTTTAAACGCATAGAAAAAACATTTATTTCTTTATCTAAATCTTCTAATAATCCTACAGCTTGAATTATCATCAAATCAACTTTATCAGCACTAAATTTTAATTTAAATCGATTTAACGAATGAGATAAACTTAGTTTTAGCAATTTTGAATCTTCCTCTTTTACGCCTACTAAAAAACTATACAAATGGGTTTTTATGCCTCTTATTATTTCTTGTGTTGAATTTGTATATGCTATATTTATATCATATTTTTTTTTTATTAACCCCCCTAATGTTTTATCACAAATGGCTAATGTCTCATCTAATTTCGGCTTAACAATATTTTTTTTTATAAATTTTTTTAAAACCTTTCCTAGTTTTGATTCAGTTAATTTATTAATATCATCAAAAGCATTTTGAAACTTTTTAAATTTTGTAAAGCTGTATAAAGATACATTTTTTTTTCCTTCTTCTGCGGTTTCAAAATATTTTGCAATATCGCTTGCATCTGATTCTATTAATTTGCTATTCTCAACTTTAAACAAACCATATCCAGCCGCTGTTTCTACTAATATCAACATCTTTACATATATTCATGTAATATTCCAAATTTTTTTTATGAATATCTTAAAAAAGTAAAGCATATATTTTTCATGAAAACACAAAAATATGTTAAAGTTTGCAGATTTTTCTTTTCCACAAGCAGTTTCCTTTATATTTATTTTACAATTCCCTTCTTGTTTATTTTATATTTATTTTTTTATAAATAAATTTTTAACTTTCAAATTTTCATATTTTAAACAAATTAAATGTTATAAACATTTTATTATATAAACATATATTTTAAAGGCATACATCTATTGATTTAAACCGTGACTTTCATTAAAATATATATTTTAAAAGTTAAAATTTTACAAATATGATATTTTATTTTTTATTTATGATTCTACATTTTTTAAAGATAAATAATATCTTTATAATCAAAAAAATATCGAAATATGCTGTAAAATTTTCATAATTATTGGGACATTTTTTTTTTCCAATATGCAAAGTAAAATTAGCGACCAATAATTTAATATATTAAAAAATATTATTTTTTTTAAAACCTTATACCTTTATATATATAACTGGAATATACATTTTTTTATAGGCATTAAATTTATGGTGTATAAGAAATGAAAAAATTATATATTTTTTTTATCTTAAATAAACCCTTAATTGTATTAAATATCGTAAAACAAAGAAATTATTTTATATAAAATTCCCAAAAAACTGTAAAATATAATTGCTTGAATATTTTTTAATATACTCAAAATAGCAACATAAACATATTCCTATAAATATGACCTCTTTTAAATATACATGTTTACCATCCTATTATGTCTCATTTTTTTGTTTTATATATTTTAAAAAATGTCCATAAAACTTTAATAAAATGGTTAAAAATAAATATTAAGTACAATAATTGAGAGAAGCAGGCATCTTTGATATAATAAATAATAACATGATAATATATTTACATTTTTCATATTTTGAACTCCAAATATAAATGGCAAAATTTGTCATGCTGAAAACATTATTCACTTTCCATTTGTTTGAAGTCATAATAAATTATCAATTGTTATTGTTCATACAGCATATAAAGCATATTGCAAACAAAATATTAGGGTGGTGCTTAAAGAACAAAAATGCGCATAAATAAAATATTATTGAGGGGAGCTGCTACTTATTATAAAACATAATTAAAAATCTATAATTATTTTTCAAAAATAACAATAATATAATATTTTTACCAACAATTATGTTATTAATTTTTTTTTTTAAATGAAATTTTCTAATGTTTTAGAAAAAATATAATTTTTTTGATTTGTTCTATATAGTATAAATTTATATTTTTTAAATAATAAATTTTTTATGGTGATTTGACTTAGAACAATTTATTAATACTTTTACTCCCGTTTTGATTTATCTACATAATAATGGGTCACATCTTGCTACAAACTACCTCTCTATATAATTACATATAATGAATATGCTTATTATATATGGTTGCAGCCATCGTCATTTGTTAAGTTGTGGTAGAAAATAATATAATTGCTTCTTTACCCGAGTTAATAATATAATCAAAATTTGATAATAAAAAATATATAATTTGTATGCTTTTTGTTTTTGTGTTTCAATAATGTTTAATAATAAACCCGATGCCGAAAGAATAAAAAATAATATATAATCAATGGGGGCAATAAAGCATAAAATTTTTATGGTATTAAAAATTGTCAATATTATATTGAGCACCCAAATACCATTGGTAAGAAAAACAATACATATTAAAATTTTGAAATAATTTTCATTTTTTATTAGCAATAATCTTATGCTTTTGCCTGCATTGCATCACTGGACAAGTGCATATATCATATAGTTATACAAAATATATTCGCTACGTATACATACATACATACATATATATATATATATATATTCATTGCAACATATATACTTCTTATTTTTTTCATTTGCAGAATAACAATGAAATAAATAATTTTCGAAAAATAATAATCCCATCACCTTTCAAGTACCCAACCAGAATGCTATGCTGCGCATCATTTAGGGAAAAAATTAACAAATTTTGTAAAACAGCATTTTTCTGCTACAAAAATCAGAATTATGACAACACTCAGAATGATGACAAAAGTATGGATTATATCGAACTTCAGAATTATGACAACACTCAGAATGATGACAAAAGTATGGATTATATCGAACTTCAGAATTATGACAACACTCAGAATGATGACAAAAGTATGGATTATATCGAACTTCAGAATTATGACAACACTCAGAATGATGACAAAAATACGGATTATATCGAACTTCAGAATTATGACAACACTCAGAATGATGACAAAAATACGGATTATATCGAACTTCAGAATTATGACAACACTCAGAATGATGACAAAAGTATGGATTATATCGAACTTCAGAATTATGACAACACTCAGAATGATGACAAAAATATGGATTATAGCAGACTTCTGGATTATAAAGAAAATCGGGACTATGATGGTTGGGATGGTATATGTAAAAATAAACTATATCATATTGGCAATGCGGCAAAGCGTGTTGATATAACATTGATGAATCCATCTGAAATTAAAAAATCTTTTCTTCCATTTAGAATTGATGATGAAGACATTGAAAGTTACGAAGTAAATGAACTAATACATAAGATTAAATCTGGGGAAATCATTATAACCCCCAAAATAGCGAGTTTGATATTTTATGACTTCCATATGAATATATATAAAGATATACAAATTCTTTATAAAAGAGCACAACAAAGGTTAAATTCCTTAGCAATAAAATATAAGTTTTCATCTGAAAAACATGCATTGTATAAAATTACACTTAAAAAGTTGATATTTCGAAAAAGCACAAATATAATGTATCGATCTTTACTTATTTATGAGGAGTATGCTGTATCTTATATAAACGAATTAAAACTAACATTTCATATTTTCTTAAAACAATACTGTGAAACAATATGTAGCATTTTTAAAAAAATCGAATTAGCATTTTTTTGTGGTTTCAGCAAATTGATAGTTACTGTCCGTCGAGATCAAATAAGACTAATAAAAGAAGATGAAGATGAGCTTTTTTTTTTTACTTAATATTTAATATATTTGTTAACTAGCTATATCATTTTCCGCTTATATTTGCCATTATTTTTTTTTGTTATTCCATTTTCTGTGAATATTTTTAATGAGTCTTTAATTAAGAAGCTCATGCAAATTTTAGATATTACTCTTAAATACATCCGTGTTATATTATATATGCTCCAATTTATAATTATACAAAAATGTTCAATATTTAATTAGTTTATAAAGTAAATTGTATATGTTTTTTGAAGGTTCCTAAGTATACCACAACATATAAAATTAGTTATAACAAAAAATATTCATCATAATTATACATTAATCAACTTTATTTATGACCGATAGGCACAAGAAAATGGAATAATTATTTTTGGATAAATAATAATTCCGCCTTTACAGTAGTTTAAGCTTATTAAGTAGATCAGTCGTGTTTTATCTCTGGACGTTTTCGTATTTTAAAATTATTAATACGCATTTATGTCTTATTGTCATTTTATTTATTTTTTTTTAAATACAAGAATAAACATAACGTAGGATACTCTTTTATATTATATCATAGTAAAATCTAAAAATACAAATATATGTTTACGTATATGCATATTTTTACATAAATTGATAAGTAATATATATATTAGTGATTATAGTATGCCTTATGGTATGCCCATGAGTATTTGACGAAAAATTAAAATTTTTATGTTGTAAAAGAAAAAAAATTAGAGCATAATATATATGTTATATCGAATTATAGCGCAAGCATACGATAAAACAACAAAATTTTTTTTTTTTAAATATTACCAATTTATAAACGTAATTCACACATGTGTTTGATAAAAAATGAGAAATTAACCATCAATTTTAATCCTCTTTTTATTAACCGCTTATGTGCTGAGATATATTTTTTTCAATATCAGCTGCTGGTTTTGTAGCATCCAAACTAATTAATAAATTTTTATTTTTATAATAATTTATTAACGGTGTCGTTTCATTTTTAAAAACCCCTAATCGTTTTTTTAAAACTTCCTCATTGTCATCATCTCTTTGAATTAGTGGTTCATTAGTTATATCATCTTTAAATGGTATTTTTGGAGGGTTTAGAGTTTTATGGTATATTCTACCAGAGGGTTTATGTATTAGTCTACCACATATTCTTTCTACTAATACTTCATCGGGTACATTAAAATAAAAAACACCATTTAACTTTATTTTATTTTTATCTAATAATTTATTTAAGTCTTCAGCTTGTTTTACATTTCGTGGATATCCATCTAAAATAAAACCTTTTTTGCATTGGGGCGATTTTAATTTATCATCAACTAATGACAATACAAGCTCATTATCAACTAATTTACCTTCATTTATAATACTTCTAATTTTATTTCCTAATTCATTTTGTTTTTCTGCTGCTTCTCTTAGTAAGTCACCAGTAGATAAATGACAATAGCAATGTGACTTCTTTAAATTTAATGATTGTGTTCCCTTTAAAGTAAAATTAAATAAAACGTGTTGGGCATGTATGGTAATAGATATTTTTCATGGAAAAAACAAATGTAAAGATTCATATATACATATTCAACCATATCTCACTTTCATATATATTATGATTTATATGCATATCTATATGAAATATAAACATGTTTCTTTTGTCTATTTCATTAATATTTTACATACTATTAGCAAGTACACTATAATCTTATACAGAAAAATATACGTTATTTTTTTCTGTATCATACTAATCAGTATTACTTATATATACTTTCATATATAATTTTCGCATGTAATTTTTTCATCTATTTATTATATACTTTTCCAGATCCAGGAGCACCTATAAATACGTATCGTCCATCAGGTTTACTTAAACAAGCATATCTTCTTTTAAGTTCATTCAGAAGATCAATTGTTGATAACTTATCTAGACTTTCATTCATTATTAACGAAAATGCTATAAAAAATAAAAAACATTTGAATATTTTCCAAATTTTCAAAAATAATAAATTAGAAAATAGGTGTTTATTTGTAAATAAACTTATTTCTTGTAACTTTTCAATAAATATAAAAAATATATTTTAAAGGAATATATATATTGTTATGTCAAGCAAAATTTTGTTTTAAATGGATCTTTTCATAACTTATTTTGATGGTTTTTTATTTTATAATAAAATTACAATTTTATAAACATAAGTTAAACGATTATTATCCTTAATATTAATTTTGGATAAAACATAAAATACATTATTATAAATGTATGCGCAATTTAAATATTCTTTTCAGTTCATATAAAGCCACCAATATTATCAAAATATATATATATTATATACGTAATAAAATAAGAAATATAAGAAATAAAATCAACGTTAAAATGCTACTAAAATTAAAAATACATCAAACTTTTTAAGAAAAAAAATATATAAAAATACAAAAAAATAAAATGGAAATTCAGTACAATCGGAATATAGTTAAGTGAAATCTTCAGTTTTAACTAATAGCGAAAAATAAATATCCTTTCCCTTTATAATTAAACTACATAATATATATAATTTTTATTGTCATCATAACCTTATATGTTGTATGCAAAATGTATATAGTTTCATGGCCATATAATAAATTCTTGTTCTTTAATTTTATAGAAATATAATTAAAAATATGAAACAAATAAACCATGAAAAAAACATGCATAGTTGTATATACGTATAATTCTTCAAAAGTTTTAACTAAAAGAATATTTACCCAATATTTATAATACCGTTACATATACTAATTTAAAAAAAAAATTAATAAACAGGCCCCATTTTTCTGTGTAAAAGCGACACATTTATTTTTATCCATAAAAAAAAATATATATGATATAAAATGAATTAAATGAAAAAATAAGTGATTATATATTAATTTGCGCGTATAATCTCATACATTTTTATGAATATACTCAGACACTTATAAAATTTTCATATTTGAAAACATGGTATTATATATCATTGGACTAGGGTTAGGGGATGAAAAGGATATTAGTGTTAAGGGAAAAGAATTAATAGATCAATCAGATGTAATATACCTAGAATCCTATACATCCATTTTATTTATATCAAAAGATAAATTAGAAGCATATTATAAAAAAAAAATATACGAAGTTGATCGTAATTTTGCTGAAGAAAATTGTGAACAAATATTAGATGAAGCAATTAATAAAAAAGTATCTTTTTTAGTTGTTGGAGATCCATTATGTGCAACAACACACCATGACATTATTCTACGAGCAAAGAAAAAAAATATAGATGTGCACGTAATACATAATGCATCTATCATGTCAGCTATTGGAGAAAGTGGTATGCAGCTTTATAATTTTGGGCAAACTGTATCCATACCATATTTTGAAGGAGAATACAAACCAACTAGCTATTATAATAAAATAAAAATTAATTTAGATAATAATTTTCATACTTTATGTCTATTGGATATTAAAGTAAAAGAAAGAACAATTGAAAATATAATGAAAAATAAAAATATATATGAACCACCTAAGTTTATGACTGTTAACGAAGCAATTGAACAACTTATATATTGTGAAAGTGTTCATAATGAAAATGTTATCACAAAAAATACGTTAGCTATTGCAATTGTTAGAATAGGATCAAATGATCAACAAATTGTATCTGGAAATTTATTCACGTTAAAAACACAAGAATATAATGATCCTTTACACTCTTTAATAATATGTGCCCCTAATTTACATGACATAGAAAAAGAATATTTTGATATGTATTCAATTAATGAAACTTCCATTTGATTTCCACATTCATGTGACTATTCTCAGTTTATATGCATATAAACTTTTTTCTCAAACTGTTTCTTCTTATATTTGAATAATCCCTTTTTTGTCTTAAATTTTTAATTTAAAGCAAATTCAGAAAACACAAAAAATTCACATTTGTTATCATTATTATTTTTTTAAATTTATTTTCAAGCATTGAAAAATACATGCACTTACTCTTTTATATTAATTCACGTTATACATATTTTGAAACACCGTTTTTATGCTTCCTTCATGGATATTCATATGATAAATGTTTATCTTTGCATAACTAAGTAAAAAAAAAATTGTTAAATTTGGCAATATTGTGTATTTACACGCATTTAAATTTCTAACATTAAACAAAGTAAATACGGCAATAAAATACGTTCATGTAATTTCCCCACTATTTATATATCATTTTCCTTTTATTTATAAATAAGAAATTTAATTTTATACTTACTATACAAGCAAATATATTGTATTTATGAACATTCCTATAAATATAACAGCCATTCTATAAGAAAAATTTTGTAGGAATTAAAAAAAATATAAAATAATGGTAAAATGATTAATCTTCGTGGTACCTTATTTCTTGTGGCAAATATTTTTTTTCTTTTTCCATATTCCTTTAGCTGTCTTTATGTTGAAGACACTATTAAAATTAAAATTAATAATATAAGAACAGGAGATTTTATAAAGGTATGCTGTGATAATTTTTGTTCCTTTTTAGATTATGATGTAAATAAAAAAACATATTTATTTATAAAAGAAAATAATATTATTTTATATAAATGTAATTACATTTTAAAAGTATACAATTCAAGAAATTATATTTTTTATTTCACAAATTATATTTTTTTAAAAAATGAAAATAGTATAATCGAATTTGGCGATTCCTTTGAAAATGAAAAAGGAAATTTCACTTTTTGGAAACCAACTTTTGAATTAATGTATATAAAAAATAAATATGTTTATATTCCTAATGGCTATTATGAAATAAAAAAGGTTAGTAACAATTGTATAGGGATAAATCCATGGGATGGAAAAAATAAAAGCATAACCTCATTTATGCAAATAATTAAAGATTTTATTTTGGAAATTAAAAAAGGAAAATTCATCATTTTTGATAACATATATAAGCAGAATGCACAACATACTAGTTTTATTCTACCAAATTGTAATAAAGAAAAAAAACCTACTTATAATGGCATTGCTTCCCCAATGATGACAACGGGGAAGACAAAAAAAATAAATACCCCATTCTATGAAATGTATTATTTATTAATAGATACAATTTTTTATAATCCTTCCATATTAATAATTTCTTATATTTCACCCATTTGGAATTCAATTTTTAAAAAATATAACGCAAATCTAAATGTATATCTATGTAATAACGATAGCAACCATTGTGACTACTGGGGGCAAACAGAAAAAGATAAATATAATAAATTTATAAAAATATATATTAAAAATATTTCAAAAAATAAAACTATAATAATATTACTTATCGCATTAATAATATTTATATTCATATTTATATTGAAAAGAAAAATATGTGGAATAAAAACTCAACAAAATACCAAAGCCAAAAGATCAAGAGTTAATCAAAATATACTTGCTGAAATACATGTTGAATATAAGAATAAAGTACAAACAAACTTTGGATCGAAAATAAAAGATATCACTGATGAAGACTTAATAAATTTAATAGCTCATAACAAGGCCGAAACGATAATTGTTTGTCAGCCGTAGAAAAAATATCCCCATTCATATGCATATATATTCCACCTAAACCGTCTAACATTTTTAATATTAAACACATGTTTTATTTTTAAGAAACATCATTAATTATATTTTTAAACAACCATGGTGTTTCCATAATAATGGTCTTTTATTTTTATTTTCCGAAAATTGTAAAAGTTTTCAAGAATAAATATATGAAGGGGGATTTATGGATATTACATTTTTTTATAACAGTTTGAAGAGTGTTGTTATGTTTAAAATTTATTTTTTCAATTTAAAACATACCCATTATCTTTATTTCGATGAACTTTTTTTTTCATTTTTTTTTCATTTTTTTTTTCATTTTTTTTGTAGAGCTGATAAACCAGTGCTTTACCGAATATATGTATATATATACATAATTTTTATATATTTCATATATAAAGAAAATTGGAAGGGTATATATATTTTTTTGTCATTAATTTCCTTTGTATTTATTATTATTATATTTTTTGGTGTTGTTTTTCTTAAAATACTCATTTATGTACCTATTTATCTAATGACTACAAATATAATCAAATAGGGAAACATATTGAGGGTAAATAATATAGATATTTGCAGCATGACCCTTGTATATATACATTTATTTATTTTAATAATAAAGGTAATATAAAATTAAAATAATAAATTGATAGTTGAACTATAACGTGGCACCTCGCGTATGCATATATGCAGGTATAGATAGTACAATTACATAAAAGCAATACATTTTTAAAGCCATTAATGTGGATAAAAAAAAGGGGATACAACATCCATATATAGATTCATGGATATCATGAATCGTAGATTTTGGTGAGTATAACTCGAATGAGATAAAATTAAAAGTATAACTACTAAAGAGAGATATCCTTAAAAATGTGTGATTCATTTGAAGTGACAAAACTTTTTGATAATGAAAATGTAAGTAGCCATTTGATAAAACTGGGATCTTTTAATATTCTATGTGATGTTCCCTTAAATCCTGAAGAAATATTAAATTTCAAAAGAGGCACATCATCAAATAGTGGAAAAAAGAAGAAAAAAGAAGAAATTGATAATGAAAAAAAAAATATAAATATAACAAATTTAGAATCTTATTCTACATCTAATAAGCTACTATTAGATATAAGTGTTCTCCCTATAAAAATTCATATCATTTTAATTTCGTGTAGTGAATGTATGATCGGTTTACCAATATTGTGCAGATATTTTGATCTAACTGATACACAAATAATTTGCACAAAACCAACATATACCTTTTCTATAAATGCTGTAAAAAATTTACAAGGAAAAGAAAATTATATACCTTTTGAAGATGATGATGCTACAATATTTGACATTTTCAATAGTAATTCTACTAATGATTATACAAAATCTGAATACGATTTGAATAAAAAAAATTTTAATAAAAAAGAATATTTTGATATGAAAATAAAATTAAAAAATTCTTTACATTTATTATCCTATAAAGAAAAAATAAGTTTTAGACAAAATGATGAAACAATAAGTATAACATTGTATAGTAGTGGGTACTCATTAGGAAGTTCAAATTTTTTTATTGAATTTGATTACACAACTATATTTATTATAAATAAAAGTTCATATAATATTAAACGATATCCCTCTTTATTTGATTCATCTTGTTTACCAGCTTCTGATTTCGTCCTTTTTACATCATATTTAAATAGTGATAAAAAATATTTAGCTACCTCCAAAGAAAAGGAGAGTAAAAATGAAACCGAAATAAAAAAGAATTATGATGTCGAAAATGTAGTATTAAATTCCCTACCAAATGAAATAAATCAATCAGTAAAAAAAAATGATTCTAATAATAGTAAAAAAAATTCCAATGACTTTAACAACTGTAAAGAAACGAATGAAAATATTAATGATAAAATATCAAATAAAATAAATGTTTGTTTCGAAAAAACATATAAAGATAGCCTAAATAAAATATGCTCGATAGTTTTAAAAACCATAAAAAAAAAGGGTTGCGTTTTAATACCTGTTGATTTGTGCTATCTTTACTTTCTCGAATTAGTAGAACTCATAGGAGTAATAATAAGTAAATATTTAACAAAAGATGAACAAGTATTAATTTTTAGTGCTATGCCAAATATAAATAATATTATACATCAAGCAGATTTATGTGCTGAATGGGTTGAGGAATCAAAAAAAAAAAAATGTAGCCAAATATCAAACCCTCAAGGTCCTTTTTCTATAGACATTATGATAAAAAACAACCGATTAATTGTTGAAAATTCAATAAATGATATTTCCAAAAATTTTAGATATCCATGTGTTTGTTTTATTCAAGATAGTACACTTAGATTTTCTGAAGCTAATATATTATTAGAAAAATGGGGAATGGATCAAAATAATTCTATTATTTTACTTGACCCTTATTATGATCCTATTTCTGTATTATATCCATACAAAATTTATGAAAAACATATTAATGTTTACTATTGTCCCCTTTGTTGGGATTTAAACGAAATGAATATCCTTCATATTATTAATACAAATAAAAATAAAAACTGTGTCTATTTATTATCTCATAGATTGGAAAATATATTTTTGAAAGCTCAGGCAAATACGTATTTAAGCAAAGGGGAAGAAAAAAGCAATAACAGTAATGTTAAAGATTCTAAAAATAGTAACGATGGAAGTAGAAATCCTAAAATTCTTGAGCATTCCACTGAAAAAATACACAATATCGAAATAATGTTCCTTTTAAAAAATAATATCATATTTATTCATTCTTTAGAAAAAAAAAAAATTATTTATAACAATTTTTTACATTTAAAAAAGAAAATGCAACCAATATGCTTCACATCAGACGGAGGAAAAAATCTAGAAAATGTTTTAAATCTGATAGAAAATAATTTTTATGGTGCTGAGACGCAATGTGCATATACATCAACCCTTTTTGGTGATTATATAAAAGAAGAAGATATCCAAAAATTTATAGAACATTCAGAAATCGATGAAAAAATGAAAAAATATGCCATGGACAATACATATATTCAAGAAGACGATAAAATAGATAATCTAAAATCAAAAAACTCCAAATCAAAGGACTGTGAAATTCCACTAATGTTTGGAGCCATTGATCAAAAAAAGTTCATAAATCTTTTGGTGCAAAGTGGGTACAGTTTAAGTGATTTAAAAATAGATGAGTCAGATAATTCGCACGATACCAGAAATTCTGACCAAATAAAGTTTGATCAAGATACTAAAAATTATGGTAAATCAGGTATTTCAGAATCAAACTATATTTGGAGAATATTCATCGAATCAATAAATTCGACCATAACATGCTACACAAAATATGATATAGAAGTTTTCACGAAAGATGAAAAGCTCAGAAGCCAAGTTAAAGATATACTTCAAAATTTATCAATCAAATTACAGAGATACTAAAACAACATTCACAAATATGTGGAACCGAAATTACATAACGAAAAACATATAACATATTTACGAGGCAAAAATTATCATATGCATCGTTAGTATCGTGTTATTTTATTTATTTATTTATTTATTTTATTTTTTATTTTTTTTGTTTTTACTTTTTTGCTTCAATGGACTATACACATCAATGCGGAAGCATCCCATGTTGGTTAAAAAACAAAATTAATTATATTTTAAAATAAAAAGTTAAACATAAAAATAAATATACTAATTTGCATACAGAAAAGCATGCATTTATAAGGCAAATTTTGGAATTTTTTTTTTTTAAATGTTTAGGATAAGAGCATGTGCATAGTACAGCACAAATATGTATATATATGCATATGTATGTGAAAAAACATAATTTTAGAAATTCCCTGTGCATTTTTTGTAACCTATAAAAGAATTTCAGTGGCCAAATGAGATAAAATAAATTGTTCTTCACTAATTTGATTTCATAAAAAAGGTAAAGATACTTTTCTTTTTATGTTTATCATCAAAATTTTCGTTTCCAATTCTTCTTATTTGCGTGGAAGTTTCCCCATATTTTACCTTGGAGTTTAACTCTCTTCAAATAACCAGGAGGGTTCTTTTCCATTTTATCTCTCCTCTGTTTGTAGTATAAGTAATATTCATCAGGCATATTTTCCAAACTGTTATGAATGCCTTCTATTTTTAATAAAGTTTTTCTTTCATTTAGAGAAGCCAAATATTTTGTTTTAAAAAATCCATCTGGATCAAATGAATTTTCAGTAATTTTGTTGTTGTTATAATATTCACTAAATATATTATCTGATTTAATTTTCATTAAATTTGTTTCTTTGTCTATTTTTATAGATATATTTGGTAATATATAGCCAGCCAATTTTCTATCATAATTTATATTCTCGTTATTTAATTGATCATAATCTAATATGCAAACTGTCCCTATTTCTTGTATTATATATCTTTGATAGATCTTTGCATTTATAAAAATATTTTTAATTTTGTCTATATATTTTTTATTAATGCCAGGCATTAATTCGTTACCGTTTATTATAATCGTATTTATATGGCTTGCTTTTTTTTGTATAAATTCTCGTTTTGTTATATTATTTATTTGTGAATTTTCAAAAAAAATTATAAAATCACGAAGTAAATAATTGTTGCATATTAATATATTTATTTTTTGTTCACTGTTTTGTATTTCTTCAAATAAAGTTGGACCATCAATAAAATCAAAATCAATATTTTTAAAATCATTTTTTATCATTAAATCATGAATTGAAAAACTATTATCTTTATTACTTTTCACATTATCCTTAAACCATTCCATGTAATTATTTTTTAATATTTTATTTTTACATATTTCTGGATATATTATTGTTGCATTCATATTTATCATACTAAATATTATATCAAAATATTGAATATTATTAGCAGGCAAACATATTAATACATTTTTATGCCCTTCATTAAATTCTATAGCATTTCTTATACCTTTCCCTTGCTCTAATATATCAGATAATTTGAATTTTATGCTTTTATCACATTCATTTTCTTTGGATAATTGCATGTGTAGATAGTTATCATTTTGCTCTTTTTCTGTTTTTTCTTCACTTTTTAAATTCGAAAATTGTTCAAAATTTTTATCGTTATTTGGCATTGTAAATTCATTCCCATCTACATTTGTTTCCCATTCTTTTATCAAATCATTCGATTGTTCCATGCTATGAAATAAATTGTGACCAAACTTTTCCTTGCCTTCTTGTAAATCTTCTAAATATTCATGGGGTGTTATTATATCTGGTTTATCGTAACATATTAAAAATGGTAATTGCAAATTATAAGCTATTTCTTCAATATAATGTTTATAAAAAGGATGGCACAAAATTAAATCGATATTATTTTCAGCTATATAAAAAGAATATTTTTGTTTGGTTTGCTTTGATTTATTTATTGGCGTAGGTATTGATACATAATCAAAATTATTTAATAAAATGCAAAATTTAAAAATAAGCTGAGAATAACAAGGAGGAAATAGGCATCCTATTCTTGTTTTATTCTGACTATTATTTACAGTGTTTAGACAATAATTTAATTTAAAGTAATCCCTAATATAATATAGAAGTTTATTATTCATTATATATATTTCTTTTGAAAAATGCATTGATGTTACTATATGGTTGTTAGTATAAATATTAAAAGGCTCATTCAGTAAATTTTGAATTGTTCCAAACAATCTCCTGGCTATTCCTAATTTCCTGAATAACATTACCCCCATTTTTTACGCCACTATAATTCACAAAAATGTTAAAAAAATGAATTTGGTTAATGTAGAACAAAATAAAACCAAACCCTCTAAATTATTTACAACTGTATTTTATGATCATTTTTATCCCCCTTTTGTATTTTTGCTTTTTTTTCTTTATTTATGTCCTTTTATTATATTCCCATTATTTCTATAGTCTGTTATCAACATTATTGACTCTTACCTTCAATATTAAAAATCAATGCTAGTACAAATAAATCAAATGAATTATCCTTTATACATACCACACTTGGAAAATGAATAAAAAAATATACCAATGCTTGGAGAAAATATTAATGATTAAAATTGTTTTATACTTTATATTTCTTCCTTTCTCATCACTTATCGTTATACATATATTAACTACGATTAGTGTATGTATGTTGAATAAAATAAGAGTGTCTCACTGTAAAGTATATATATATTTCTTAAAATTGTAATATCTTTATAAATCTGGTACAAATTAAGAACATCTTAAGCTACTACATAAGATTTACAGTAATAAGTTGGAAATACTATTACCCATTTTAAATCAAATGATGGGTTACAAAAATATAGGGTTTTATACATATAAAAAAATTGCTAATTTACACATTTTTAATAAAGAACATACAAAAGAGTGAAGTAAAATAAAGCAAAGTTGTATATAGAGAGACTAGAAGATGGTATAAAATTGGTACTCAACTATTCAATACTAGTAAGCATTAAATATTACGAATAAAATAAATAAAAAGATATAAACATATTGTTTTTTTTCAGTTTGATAATAATAGTAGTAATATTAATATAAATAAAAATGTATGCAATCACACATGTATAAATATATGCCTATATATACATTTTTTCTGAACATTTATTCCTATAACTTATTACATATAAAATATGTTATATGTCCTTCTCATGAATTATAATATTTTTTATCGAATTATTTTTATTTATTTAACTATTTTCACTTAAATTTAAAAAAAAAATGTATATAATAATATAAAAAAACTTATGTTCATAAAAAATATAACGGAATTTTTGTTAAGTATATAAGGTAGGTGCCCCAGGAAAAATTTTGAACGAATCGTGATCATTATATTTTTTTTGATTTTTTTTCCATCACCAACATAAAAAAAAATGATATACGAAATAAAACGATTCAACATTTTTTTTTTTTAAAGGATATTATTCCTTAAAAAATATATCTTACATACATAAAGTTATATATATAGTTATATGTATATACTTTTCGATATATTTTTATTTTTGTTTTCTCCTTTTTAAATATATTTTTAGCATAAATAGGGGAAAACATATTCTTCTACTTTTGATATGGGTTTATATTTTTGGAAAATGCAAATGATAGAGCAATCAAATAAGTAAAAATAAAATAATTAAATGATTAAATAAATATATACACTGGGTACGTACCTTAGTCTATTGCCATAAACACGTTTTACTATCATGGAATAATACCCTTACCCAAGCACAGTATAATGTTTATATAAATAAAAGTGATCATAAAATTAAGAAAAATGGGAAGAAAAAAGCGAAAGATAAATATAGAATTGAAACCATTTTGTTATTACTGTGATAGAGAATTTGATGATGAAAAAGTTCTTATTCAGCATCAAAAAGCGAAGCATTTTAAATGCTCGCAATGTAATAGAAAATTAGATGTAGCTACTGGTTTAGTTGTTCATATGATGCAGGTTCATAAAACAAATTTAAAAACGGTACCTAATTCTTTGCCAAAAAGAAACGATCCTGAAATTGTTATAAGAGGTATGAATGGAGTTCCAACTGAAATAATTGAAGAAAATCTAAATAAATTAAAACAAAAATTAGGTGATAAGAATATTAAACGACAACAAAGAGTAAACTGGGCACAAGTCACTATGGCTCCAACAATGGAGCAATTTTTACAACAAGCCCAAATGGGAAACTTTTATTTTCCAGGTTTTAATTCACCACATATTCAAACTATTAATAATATGATATTAAATAATAATATTGATTTAAAAAAAAATATGCCATATATACCTTTATATCCAACAGGTTCTAATAGTAATGCTCCTATAATCCAATCTCCACCAATTGGCGCTAATATATATCCAAATATGCATACACAAATTTCATCACAACCTTCTATAGGGTATCCTGGAAATTTATCATCACAAAATATTAACACTTCACAAAAATATCCTCCGAATATCAATTTCCCTACTCTACCTTTTCTTCCAAAATTACCACACAATACCTTTCCATCAATGGATTCGACATTTATGCCTCAAAATATTTGCCCACCACCTGTACCTCCATCAGCTCCACCAAGTGGGCCCCCATTATTACCCCCATCTGCCCCAGTAATACCATCAGTTCCATCCAATTTAGCTCAAAATACAGAAAATAATTCATCCGAAAATATTCCTGAGCAAACAAATGAAGATAAAGCAGAAGATATAGATCCTTCCAAAGAATCCCCAAATAATACTTCTAATAATGATAATAGTAACAAAGATGATAAGGAAAATAAATAAAGTAATAAACGTACAGAGAGAAATATTATAATGCAAATGCAAAATTTGCATATATTCCATATGAACGAACTATCTCAATTTTAAGGGTCCTATATAATATCAGTAAAAAAAATTTTTTTTTACCTTTTTTCTGTTTTAATTTTATTCCTTGCACAAAAATATACACATTGTGAGCACTTTTTCTAGTCGTATTATATGCATACAATTTGCATATGTTTTTTTTTATTTGAACTAACTATAAATTGGCATATTCTATGAACAGAATATTAAAAGATTAAAGAAAGTTAATACAAAATTAAATAACTTAAAAAAATAATTAAAATTGGATACAAAAAAATATTAAAACGATAATTACTTGTACATGCAAAATACCCATGAATATACAATATATATTATTTCCTTTCTCCTTTATTTTGATGACTACAATTTTTAATAAAAAGCAAAAGGAATTTCATCAAAATATTAATTATTTTTATTCGATGCAAAATATAATTCTTTTAAATATGGGCATTGTCTACTTGTAGAATTTGTTTCAGTATTTGTCAAAGCAATGTGTTTTATTGGTTAGCATTATCATTTAATATATATTCTACTTTTTTTTTTGTGATTTAATATATGTAATATTATCACTAATAATTGGTATATGTACTGGATTTGTTATATTTAAGTTTTTTGAACATAATTTTAATGTCTGTTTGCTTTCAGTGTTTGATTGATTTGAATTAATAATTTATAAACAATCATTATTATTACAAATGTTATTATCTCCATCATTTCTCTTGTATTTGCTGTTTTCCAACTTCGTCAATTTTTTCCTTTTTTTATTTTTCGGAATAGTACTCATCGAATCAATTATAATAACGTCATTTTGTATTAAACATGTTTTATCATCATATTCTTTTTTCCTTTTTATTAAGTTTTCACGTTGTTTTTCTGTTAAACAACTTTCAAGAGATACGTTTATTATTTCTCCATCATTATTTATAAAATTATTTATTAATCGTCTTTCTGCTGCTTGTGCAGCCATAAGTTTGGGTTGAGAATAACAAATAGAACTTTTCTTAGTATTTTCAATTTTACAATCGTCATCAATTAAAATTATTAGATTATTTTTATTGTTAGCACTGTTTTTATAACTATCACTATTTTCATTGATATTGCTGATTAAATTCTTATTTTTATTATTCCCATAAGTATTATTTATATTGTTATATGTATACAATTCATTATATTCAAAAACTAATTTATCCAGTAACGCATAAAAATTTTTATCGTGGCGTCTATGTACTAAATGTGCTAATTCATGTAATAATGTTCCAATTATATCATTAAAGTGAAATATTTCTCCCCCCGCTTTTTTTCGAAGTCTTATCTGTTGGCATATAAAAATGACATACAAAAATACATAACCATCGTAATTACACACAAGCATGCACCAACATGCTATCTCCAAATATAAAATGGGCAATATATACAATTAATAGCTTTTTAGTAATTTGCAAATTATATGATACATTGCAATAATATTTCCATGTATATATATATATATAAAATTAAGGAGTAACAAAATAAAATAATTTATAATACCTTAATTTCAGATTTCCCCAAAATGTTGAGACCTAGCAAGTTTGGATTTGTTGGTAAAAATTCAGAAAGCAATTCAACCAAAAAACGCCTTTTTTTCATAATTGGCTAAAAAAGAAACAATTACACAAAATAAATATAAACAAAAATTAATTTATGCCATTAACATTGTTTTTATAAAATAAACTTGCAGCATGTTAATTGTATAATAAATAATTTATAAAAAAAATAGGTGCTACGATTATTTTATCAATGATATTTCCTATATGTTTCAGACATTTACCTGCACTTTTTCAGCAGCCTTATTTAATATCGTCTTAGCTTTATCATCATTGTCATTTAAAACTTGAATTTTGTGAATTTTATATTTTATATCATCCAAATTTTTAATGTTCATGTTGATAAATAAATTATATAAGCCTGTTTATCGTTAGTCTTAGTTTTTATTTCTATATATTTGTCTTTTATTCCCAATACATACATATATCAATATATTATTTATGAATCTCGAAAATGTTAATTTTTTATAATAAATGCGAATGAATGACCATATACATTTTATCAGTTTCTTTCTGTAGTTACACCATTTTATCGATTAGTTTAAGAAACACAAGGAGAGTGCCACTTTATTTGTCCATATACACACATATAAACAAATATATATGTACTAGTTTCACATAAAATCAAAACCTTTTATAGAGCCAAAACACATATAGCCTAATGTTGTTAATTTTAAAGTATATGCTATATTTACGTATCTACTGACTCTTTATAACAGTTTATTTACTAATCCTAACACGAAACAGGGCTATTCATTTTTTTTATATCTTCAAAAGAATTGCCAATCATAAAAACGTAAATATTTTTCCACAATATTATATTAACTATAACTTAGAAAATGGAGTAAATATATATATATTTATTTATTTTCTTTTGCAAGTATTTCAAATAGATTATATAAAAGCAAATGCTTTGAAAATTTGAATAAAATCAAGATTAATATTATTTAAAAATTATAGAAGAATTATTTCAATATTATTTTGTATAAATATATTCCCTTTGCTCTTTCGTTGTTTTATAAAAACTTTGAAATATAAGTTTTATGCATAAAAATAATGGCAATATTATCATATGTTACATTTTTTTTATACATAAAACTTATTAAAAATACACAATGCAAATGTTAATATTAACAATAATATGATGAAAAATCCTTTCCGCTAGATATATTAGTAAAAACAATGTAATCGTACTTATAATAAAAAACAAATGACAATTTTTTAATATTATGAATGAGATTTTAAAACTTTTTCGCTATTTTATGTAATACGTACATTAACACAATAACCAATATTGTTCTATTCCTTAAAATATTTTATAAAAATAGTTAATATTATAACCTAACATAATTTAAGTACTAAATAATTATATATATAACTTATGTTTATACCTTAGGTGGTAGTAAAAGTCGTTTTCTTCACTTTTTTCGTTGTATTATATAAAACCAATAATATACAAATTTTATGAAACTAAAAATATATAATTAACAAATAAATTAATGATAATATAAAAAATTAAATACCATATAAAATAGGTGAAAACAATCATAATATCTTATTAATAAAATTTGTATAACCATGCACTAAATGGTAGCATATTTGCATTGAAATTGTCTCCATATATTTGCCACAATGTAGTTATAGTTTATTAAAAAAAAAAATAAAAATAATATTGTTCTTTAGTAAAATATAATTATTTAACCAAATTATAATTTGCTTGCTATAAAAAAAAATTAGAATAAAATTAATTTGATTTTTATCACTATTATTTTTCGTTAGATGTAACGTATATATAGCAGCATGCAATCCGTTTCGTTTCATATAATGTATACGGATATATATTTATTTGTTTTTATAAATATATAAATATTTTTATCACTCAATAGTTTAGTACTTGTTTTTAGTATATGGTTTAATTTTGTTTTTATAAATACATAAACATTTTTAGAATTCAATAATTGTTTAGTACTTGTTTTTAGAATGTTTTAGTATTTTATTTTTAGCTATTATTTAATTATTTTGATTAAGATTCTGTTATTTAATATGGCAGTTTTTTATATTTGTAATTGAATTATCTTAATTTTTCAATATAAATTAAGAGAACAAGTATAACAAATTTATGATGATTGCATATTTGTTTATTCTTATATGTATACATATATTTAATTAATTAATTAATTAATCAATTAATTAATTAAAATAATAAGTTTGAAAGAAAACTATTAGAAAGACATTTTTATTCTGTATATTTCGAAAATGATAAAATGGGTCTTCCTAAATTAGCATTTTATACACTCACAGTTTCATGTATCCCCCTAATGTACATAAATAATATGAAGGAGTTTTCCTATAGTTTTATAGACAAAGTTAATACATATATTAATTGGACAAAAGAAAATGAATGCAATACATATTGGAATAATTTAAGCGTCTATTCAAATGAAATCAAAAACCAAGTATTGACAAATACGAAAGAAAAATATAAATTAGAATTTTTAGGTAGAATTTTAAGTATTTCTGAACAACCCATATGTGCTTCTAGCAAAAGCGTTTCCAATCCATGCCCCTATGATAATGTCTCAATTTCTGAAAGTGATAATGCGTCTGATATATTACCAAATGACAGTATTTACTATTGTTTTCGCAATATTATAAATATCATATATAAAAAAAAGAAACATAAAAAAACAGTTTTCCATGATCCTAAACCCATATCCGTCATGTTAGCTCCCAAAATACCTAAAAATAAAAAGGAACCTAGTCCAGATTTGCAACCTTATTCCATTAATTATACAATTAGAAAATTCCCTCGTACAGGCAAAATTAAGGGATATTGTATGAAAGGAAAAAAATTTATGATTCTTGCTTGTGAACCAATTCCAACTGTGCTCAAAGTAGATTCAAGAAATTATATCAGTTATTTTTTAACCCTTTTTAAACAAATTGTAAATAGTAGTAACCAAATTAAATCAAAAGATGCTATAGAATATGCATATAAAAATAATTATTATAACGGAGCAATAAGTATTTGTGCAATAGTTATTAATGCTGATAACACATTATCTGCAAGTTTAATTGGAAATCAACAATATGTAATTATACGAGATAAAAAAATTATACATAAAGGAAAATATACTAATGGAGAATATAGTTATTTAGGTACTGTAGGATTTGCTAGTTATGTGATGAATGAAGAAGTCCCAATAGAAAAAGGTGATATTATTATTTCTGGAAGTAGTGTCATATGGAATGCTTTACAAGATGATCAAATATTAGTTATAACATCAAGTGTTGATTTTAGTATGTTATCAAAGGCAATAGCAAGATCTGCTTATATTTATACAATATCCGAATTGGAAACCGTGCGTAGTAACTATGATTTTCTAAGTTGGGTCAATACCAATTTTTATTCTATTAACGACGATATTTCTGTGGCATGTGCTCGTATTAACTAAATAATTCCTTTAAAAAAACAATATGAGCATATAAAAAAATGAAAATTTTTCAAATAATTTGAACTTATATTTTTTTTGTTTTCTAACGTGTTATATATAAATTAACAACATAAAATAGGGATTGATTTGTTAATATAATTTAAATTAATATATATTTTATTCTATTTTATACTATTTTATAACTTTTATTTTACATCGATATAATTTTCTATTTTTAACGCATTACATGCATTTTATTTTTTAAATCATCATTAACATTTTTGTTTTTTATCGTTATATATGTTATTAGGAATAAAAACTATTAATATACATTTATTTAATGCTTATAATATTGTATATATAATAATCATATATAATATACAATTTTGTATAAATAATTGTTATTCTTCCCAAACTGTATATTCCTTTATCTCAAGCAAATTTTATGAATTTGAAAAATAAAAAAAAAAGTATCAATAGAAGCAATAATAATGCAAAATATCAGTTCTGAAATTGGAATAACTTACATGCATCCACATCATATAACATACCAACTTCTTCATAACACGATGTAGAGCAATTACTAATGTTCATATTTGTTTTGTTTAAACATCCTTTGTCGTATTTAATATGTCTTGGTGTTTGTATTATATCTTGACTTTGTGCTGCATTTTCTATTAATTTCCAATTATCTTTCTGATTTTTTCCTTTTTTTTTCCGTTTTTGATCTTCAAATAAATATTCAAAAGAACCTGTTTTTGTGATATATGGTAAGCCTATTGACTTATTCCAAGCATTCGAGACAAATAATACAAAGTTTTCATAATCTAATAATTCTTCTAAAGGATATATCCTTTTATATCCTCCAAGATTCTTATTTTCATAGATAAAATGAGATAATGCTAACTTTTTTTTTAGTTCAGTTTTATTACTTGTTAGTAAATCACTATGCCTTTTTCTAAATTTTTGGATATTTAAATATTCTTGAATATGTATATGTCTATATTTGGAATTCATATATAAAAGATTTAAGGTGTCCCTTATAACTGCATATTTTACCTGTTCATCTACCAATGAGCAAGTACTAAATGACGGTGAATGATTTACTTCTAATAACCATGGTTTTAATTTATAATCTAATAAAATATCAAACCCTAATATTTCAAAGCACATACTATTTGAATAATCACTAATATGGGACGCGTTATAATAATGTTTTAATTCAGGTTGTATAGAACATATTGTTTTAACAATAATGCATTCAATTTGTTTCATTATAGATTCCATAGGTAATCCTTCTTCCTTTAATTTTGCTAAAAATGTTTTCCAACTTCTTTTATGACCTATTGTTGCATCATTAGGATTTAATGAATTTTCAAATTTATCTGATTTTTTATTAATTGAAAAGTTAGTCAAATGCATATTTACTTCTTTTAAATTTTTCGATTTTGGTAATTTATATTTTTCTATAGAAAATCTTACTAATCCATCTTCATGTAAAAATATCCTTAAAGGATCACAACCAGTTACTAATACATATAATCTTATATCAAATTTTAAACTGTTTATTAATAACGGCTTGTGTATATATTTTTGTATAATGCAACTTTCGTATTTGTTTATATTGTCTAAGCTTTTTGTTAAATATATTCCTTTTCCTTGACATGAATTTTTTAATTTAACTATATATGTTTTTGAGGAACTTTTTTTTTTTTTAAAGTAATTTTTAAAATCAAAATTATCATTAGGCAAAATCCATGTCGGAGGAAAAAAATTATAGCTATGAGGGAAATGTTTTTTTATCCTTTTTAAATTTTTACATAATTCATCTTTTCTTGTTATGCCTTTCATTCCAATAAAATGATTAATTTTCTGAAATTTGTGTAATTTCCTAAGCCTATCATCAGATATCGATGTGTCTATCCACATAACATCCCAATCAATTGAATCTGGACAAGATTCAGTCCAATCGTCTGATTCGTTCACTACTCTTCTAATAATATCATATCGTGTATTGGCTAAATGAATTTTATGTAAATGCTTATTCCTTCGAAGAGTGCACTTATGAGTATTTTGATCATTATGTAGAAAATATTCCTTCATTATTTTACTATTATAATTTATTTCAACTTCCGCAACATATATCTATGTAACTAATATTGCCTATTGCTAGTTGATCATACCTAGCCCAATCATTCTATATCATAGTCTAATTTAAAAGTATAAATTGCCACCGCCAATATATATGCATGCTATATTTTGTTAGAGTATTTCCCTTACTTTCCTTCAAATACCATGGCCGTATATCATTTCACTCGATATGTTATTTAAATATTTATTTATCAGGCTTCTTTAAAAATTGTACATATTAAAAAAAACGGAAAAATGAAAAAGCAATATAATACGAAATATTTACAATAATAAGAAAATTATAATAAACACATATTGAAGAAAAAGGAGTTTCTTATCATGATATTCAAGATTAATATATTCACGCATATATATACGAAAAACACAAATATATGAACATAGATATAATTTTCTTACAACCATTTTCATGAAATTTAACAACCACTGTTTATAGCATTTTTAAAGATATAATCAGATATATTTTTTTTTATAAATTTTTGTATTGCGATGAAATTCATATAACACTTACTTGAAGTAACTTAGAAAAATTTAATTGGTTTTATACTATTAATATAATAAGACAATTATTTTTTGTTTAATAACACTTATTTGTATGCGAATAAGTAAAATACAGAAATTAAAAAAAAGAGAAAGAACAAAATATTCAAAGTAACTATATAAATATGTATCTACAGATTAATCCGGCTTTCTTTTATAGGTGCAATCTTTCAGATTTTTTTACGTTGAAAAATAATTTTGTAGAAGTATTTTTGTTTTTTAATAAAAGCACAATGTATTATTATCCCATATGAATATGTGATTTTCTTTCTTTCTTTGTGTGTGTGTGTATTTTTTTTTATAGCACTAAGGGAAATAAAAAAAATATGAACAGCAAGGTGATTTATTCATAAATATATATATATATATATATATATATATATATATATATGATATATTGTATGATACAAAACATTATTGTCTATTGTTGTTATATAATAATATTATTCAGAGTTGCAAAAAAGAGTGATATATGTTTATATTCGTTATTATAAGTTTTATGCATAATTGTGCAAATAAGAAGTATATAAGAAACATATACGCATGTAAATACACATGTATACATGGAGATATATATATGACATTTGACCTAATTAAACTTTAAATAATGATATGCCTCCTTTTATAATAAAATGCATGTAGATAAAAAAAATGATTAAAACAAAAAAAAACGTATATATATACTGTTTATATATTGATAATAAAATTCATTATTTCCATGATTATATATACTTGGTCAATGAAAGCTTTAACTATTGAACATTACAGCTTTATTCTTAAAACAATATAATATAGAATATTATAAAGCATACATATATTATATTATATTATATTATATTATTTTTTTAATGATAATTATTGCCTTAAAATAATAATATGTGCCAATATGCATACAAAAAAATGAACATAATTATAAAATAAAATCGGTAATAAAAATAATAAGCTAATTTAAGGTTTTAAAAATCCGGAATAAACAAAATTCAAAGTATATGACAGAATTACATTAATTTCCTGGGCAATCTGCATGTATTGTATGTTTTAAAGAATCAAAACTTGTGTCTTGAGATATATACTCCTCCCATAAATTTGTTTCACTGTAAAAAGGGAAAGGGAATAAATGGAAATAATTCATGAATAAATAAAATAATAGGAAAAGAAAAACAGTGGAATACAAAAAATGTCATGCATAAACAATTAATTTCACAAATGAATATATTTTTTATTATGCTTAATATTCTTTGAAAACAAATAAAATGTTGTAATTATTTTTTTGTTTGTCAATAGGAATACTGTATATGTTTTATTGAGATATATAAAAAAGTATAGCTGTGATATGAAATCAATCCATTGTCATGTAATATCATATATATATTCTTACGATATATTGTATGTATGAGATTCCTGAACTATAATAGACATCAAATCATCACATTCTCGCAAATAACGATGTGCCTTTTTAATTTTAGTTCCACAATACTTTAAATGGTTTTTTATAGAAAAGACGATTCTATGAATTATTATCAAGGTGCTTATATCACAATCAGTAGAAATGCTATAAAAACAAAATTTTAAGATTTTCTTTAAATTTAAATTATTTTTAAATTTATATTTCAAAAGTATAATTGTGCTCATCGATATAAAATGTTGTATAAAATTTAAAACATATTTTCTAGAACTATAGAAAAAATATTTATGTCCATTTTTTATAAGGCACTTGCAAAGGTTACTCAAATATGTATAATTAAACAAAATTAAACCATTCTTATATTTGAGAAATTTGTATTTATTTTCTTTTTTCTTTCGATTTTTAATTTTTGACTTCTTAATTATTATGCTTTCCTTATGAGTGGTGACTTTTGAAATTGTTATTTTAATCGTATCCGTTAATACATTTAAGCATGTTATGAAAACATGTAAGGACGTGTTTAGATAATATTCATTAAAATGTTTTTGAAATTTATCTTTAATAATGATATAATTTTTATTTATATTATTATCATTTTGGCTATTCGCTAGGCATTTTTCTGATATATCATAGCATATCCTTTTCATTTCGCCATTTTCAAAACAATTGTTATAGAATATAACATGGCCCTTTTCTACATCATTCATTGCTTTATTACAACACAAAAATATTAAAAAAGCAATTTTGTTCATTAATTTAGCGCTCTTTTTACTATTATATATACTTATATATAAATGGTAAAGAAATTCTATGGATGAAGAAAAACAATTGCCTATATTTTTTGCCGGTAAAAAATATTGGTATTTTAAAATTATAATTTTGCACATATTTAAAATAATTTTGCTAATTCTATTTCGATTAAAAGTATAATCAGCCTCATTTTCATACATGATAAGTATTTTAAAAAAGTCAAAGCAAAATGTAAAATAATTAGCTATATCAGGTGATATATACCTGGATTTTTTTACACATAAATAATTTTCCCATATTTTGCTATAATTTAACCACACATTTTGTAAAAAAATATCCTGCTTTTTCATTTTTTTTAAATCCAATTTTATTTTTAATTTGTCTTTTATTCTATTATAAAATGTTTCAAAGAAAGATAATTTGGAAAATTTTATATTTTTTTTATCTAGAGCTTCATAATTAATGCTATAAAACTGAGACCATAAATAATAATATGAATATGATATTCTAAGTAAGAGCGTTTTTAAAAAGCTAAAATTATTTGGATTAAAAAAAGTCCCGATTTTCTTTTGCTTGTTACTTTCTTTTGTTTTTTCTCCCAATTGTTCTTCATCCTTTGGAAACAAAAAGTCTATAATTACAAGGTATAAAGCTTCTAGCAATATAAGAATAGGTTTCGAATTTTTTTCTTTTGTTCTAAGCTTAATTTTCTCAATAAGTTTCTTGATTTCTGTTTGATTAAATAGAACCATTATATATATATCATTTTTGGTGTAAAATTTTTCAATAACTGTCAACATATTTTCATAATTACATAATTGTGAATTTCCTATTTTACTAAAATTTTCAAATACATATATTGCTTGCATAAATAAATTCTTTGTTAAAAAAAAAAATTTCTTAGAATCTTTACATGGAAGATTTCGACATATTTTTTTAATCATATCAAATGAATGTATGAAAAAAAATAATAAAGAAATATTCCACCATTCTCTATTTCTAACAAATTTAAAAAGATAATCAAAAGTTTTGATCATATTTTCTATTTCGATAATAATATTTCTTATTTTAATATTTTTATCTTCAGGGTTTTTACATTTGAAAAATAATTTTTTTTTTTTTATACTCATTTGATAATATGTATAATTTTTGAATAATGGATCATGCCATATACAATTATTATAGAAATTGTTATATTCTATTTTTTGAAATTCGGCATCTACATATATGTTCACACTAATATTATATATATTGTCTAATAAAAATAATATAACATTCATAATCCTAATTATTTCAATTTGAGCACACATATTTATATCAATATTTTTATCCGCGTTTTTCATATTATTCAGGAAAATATTTGTATCGTTCGCATTGAAAAAGTCTAATGATGAAATGAATTCCTTTGCATATATGCACATATTTGGATTGTCTACATAAAGTAAATAAAAAAAGGGGTTGATATTTTTTACTAATTTCATAAAAAATAATTTTTTATATTGGTGTTTACATTTAATAATTAAATGTATATAAAAAATAATAAATCTTCTCATTTTATCATTATCATTTTTAATATAAAATTTGTATAGTAATAATAAATCAAAAAGTAATAACTCCTGTTTGTGTATTTCACATGTGTTTAAAATTATATATACGCATTCATAAATAATATATATTGTTAATTCGGTATTTATAATTAAATGAATAATTTTAGTATATATTTGAAGAAATAAATTATCATATGGATTGTCAAATATATCATAAGCATTTTTCATGGTAGGAAAAAAACATGACTTTATTATAATCATTTTATTTGTGTCATTTATATAGTTACTATTTTTATATTGGCTGTTAATGTAACTACTTATCATATTATTATTTTCCAATTCTTTATAACGATTTTCTGTTCTAACTTTTTTATATAATATAGAAATTTCTTTATCTTGATTAGACATACCTATCTTTTTATTATTTTCATTAGTCATGTGTATAATCGAGGTGGGATTGTTCAATACATGTGTCTTATAAGATGATATAAAATCGACATATTTATTTATGTAGGTATTATCAAACATGTAATCTCTTGTTTCATTAAAATTACTCCCCTTATAATTTTGATTAACAATAGTGTTCCCCAAAAGTATTGAATTGGAAAATACATGCTTTACTATTTTATTAATATTTTGTATGGGCATTGATTTGTTAAAATCTATATTTTTCTTACAATTTATTTTTTTTTTACATTTCAAAAAAGTATTTGATACGATAAAAAGATTAATATAATTTAATTTTGCAAATATTTCAATGCTGTTTTTATTATTTGACCAATCATTATCATTTATTATTAAATCATAAAATATTTTAAACGAATTATATTCTATATAATTATTTATACTACCAATCCTATTTAATAATAAAAACAAAGTATTCAAGCAAACAAAATACACATTTTGATGTTTAAAATTTTTGTGATTTTTTTCAATTATATCTAAACATATACTTATTAATTCACCCAAATTTCGATTATCTTGGCATTTTAATTCTTCATATATGGAATTAATTAAAAAGTCTTTATATGTGCTAGCTAAATAATCACTCAGATCATCTAAATCATTATTATTTATATAATTATTTAATAACTTTTTTAAGTTTTTTATATTTTCTTCTTTTTTTTTATCATTTTTTTCAACATCACACAAATGGTTATCAATTGTGTCTGATAGCTTCCTTTTTTTATTATTCATATTGAAGATATATTAAGGAGCAATAACATATCTACATATTTTTTGGTATAATATATGTGAATAATCTCATATACATGTCTATGCTATAGCTCTATGAAAACATCATTTAAGCCCTGAAGTGGGAAATTATTACATTGAAAGATGAATAAATTTTATTAAGAGTTATATAATTAGTCTGCAAGTATATTTATCCCTATATATTTTTTTTGGTGTTTTTCCTTTTTGATCATACCGTTGTTTTGTATGATATTTATACACTTTCTATGGAAATGATTTATCCTTTATAAACTTTAAGATTAACAGGCATATTAAAATTTATATAACATCACAATGCTTCATTTCTTAAGAAAGTTAAACAAATGTATTTAAATAAAAAAATTATTTATCCTTTTCTATAAATACATTAAATTATTTATGTGCGGTATACATTAATTTTTTTTTTACTGGAAAAAGCTTTATAAAATAACTCTTTTTCTAAAAAAAATATATATTATTAAATAAAATAAAAATTATATAATATCAACTATTTAAAATATAATCCACAAAAAATATAAATATGTTTAAAAATATAATAAAACATATTTACATGGTGGTCTCAAAATATGCATATATATATTTTTTTTTAATCTCCCATAGCGTATTATAGAAGAATATAGTAATGCAATTTTTTGAAAAAACTATTTTCTCTTTTTTTTTTAGCTTTATGTCATTATTACATAAAACATATAAAGCTCTTAAAGTTTAAAAGGAACCCCCCCTATTTTGTTATGCAATATCACACAACCATATTTTTGGCCAGTAACAAAATGCTATACTATTTCCAGATATATATAAAAAAATATATATGTTATAGATTGTCTTCTTTTATTGTTATTTGTTTATAAAGGAAAAATGATAATTCAAATCTTATTTTCATGTAAAATGGTTGAAAGTATTGTGACTTAAATTTATAATATAAATAAAAAAACAGTGGAAATAATTTTTCCCAAATGATGTTAAAAGTTATTAAAGAATTTTGAAAAAATTAATGATCATAATTGCTAAAATAACAAATATTAATACATTTTTTAAATTTAAATTATAATGCATTAATTTTTCCACAAAAAAAAATATTTTTTTTCTTTGTGTGTATGATTTATAACATGTTATTTAAAAAAAGATTGGAAACACGCATATAAATAAATATATACATGTATATTATTATGTTACATGCATTTTCATATTAAAAATGGTTTATTCTCTTATTTCTCATAAAAAATCTTAATTGATCCATCATTGGATGCTGTCAAAAAGGTATTTTCATGATAGGCAATTTTATTGATAGGGCTTGTGGAATGTCTAAAAAAAATAAATGCCATTATATATATAATATATATAATTTTTATCACTAATACATTTATAGAATAATTATTTATATGTGTGCATAAATATTTTCAGCTCGAAAAACAAAGGATGTCTATTTCATCGTATATTATAAGGTCATATAACAAATCATAGATTTAAGCACATAGCTATATATTTATATGGATAATCACCTGAACATTTTTCCAATTTTATTAACCATAAGATTCATGCATATATTATGTAGATCCATCCCCACTAAAAATTTGTCTGTTTCCTTAAAGAAAATATTACAGTCCCACATTTGAATGAATCCGTCTCTGCAAAGGTTTAAAGTACATAGGCATTATATATGCATATATATATTGGATAAATATAAACAAGTTGAAAATACAAAACACACGCACAAATTTTTATGATTAATCTTGTCAATCTGTTTTGAACTTTTTTGCAATTATACCTGTCCGTTGTAATAAAGTTATTTCCTTGATATTTCGACACGCATGTTATATCAACTTTGTGAGCATTTTTAATTATTTTCATAAATTTATTAAATTCATTTGATGCTCCATCTGTTGAATAAAGCCAAAAACGAAGATGAGAATCCCTACTTCCAGATACAACTAATGAATCATAATTTGAAAAAATATTTTTATTTTCATCAAAATTTTCATTAATATTATATGAGTGATTTTTATTTTGTATCAAATCTGTAAGAGGAAAATAGGAAAGGGATGTGCACCAATCATAAGATGGTGGATAAAAAGATACCCATCCCTTTTTCCATATTTTTACAGTTTTGTCTCGGCTTGCTATTATAATATTTTTTAATATATTTGTATTTTTAAAATTGCTTTTTGTATTTTTTTTCATGGGTATATGCGTTATATATTCTATTTTATTTGTTACCGGTATTTTAGCTAGCCACATATTATCACCATTTTTTCTTATATCAAAAACTTTTATAAAATTTTCATTTCCACATGCGCATATACAATATTCGGATTGAAAATTTTCTACTTCTTTTATTATTTTTAGTTTATCTTTTGAGTTTTGATCCCCAATATTAGATATATAGTTATGATTTGCAATATTTTCATTTTCACAATTTTCTCTATTATTATATTGCCCATCGTATGTCTCATTTTCATTTAAATTATTAGTTTGATTATTTTTAACATTTTCATGAACATTTCCATTATCATTTCCCTTGTATGATCCCTCAGTAGGAAAAAATGAAGATAAAGCATCAGGCTCATCAATTAGTTCATTTCGATTGTTCAATAACGTTGGGTCCGGTGTTTCACCGTTTGAATTCCCATGGTGCAATATAAAAGGAATATAATTAGATCTATCACTTAAAAGAGAAACTAATAAACTTCCATCATTTTTATCACTATAATAATATTTTTGTAAAAATTTTGGACTTATTCTAATATCAAATAAATGTACATAACTATTAATGCCAGCAAAAAAACAATTATTTTGAAAAGATATAATTAAGCTATTTATAAATGTACTTTTTTCGTTTTTTATATTTATATGCTCATAGTTCCATATCTCTTTTTTATTATCCCATAATTTAATACTATTTAATGAGCTACTTAAAAATTGCAATGTATTATTGTTTGTTTCCTTTACACATAAACCACTTACTCCATATTTATGACAATTTTTTATGCACATATTTTTGTAGCTTTTTTCTGATATTAAATTATTGTAGCTGTTCCCACCAGTATTTAAATTTTCATAATAGTTATAATTTTCATAGGAAATATTATTCCCTCGATTATATATACTAGTGTTATTTCCATATATGGAATTAGTATATTTTCCTTCTGCATTATTAATATTTCTTAATGTATCAACTTTAATAGTTATATCTTTTATTTTATTTTTAAATGTATTAATACTTTCTTCATGTATTTTTTCCATCTCTTTTAAATATTCCTGATCTATTTCACAATTAAATGAGTTATTTTGTTCTGTTTCAACACCAGTACAATTTCTATTGTTCATTTCATTTCCTTTATTTTTATCTATCATTTGTCCAATACATTTTGTTGGATTACATAAATTATTTCCTTCACCATTTATCATTAAATTTTTATTATTTTTTCCACTTTTATTATTACTTGTTCTTTTTTTTTCTTCATCTATAGTTTCTCCTTTAGATGGAATAGAATTTTTTGTTTCTATTTTTCTTATTTTTGTCTTTAAATTTATTGATCGATTTTTTGTTTTTTTATCCTTTCCATCAACCATCAAACTATTTTTTACCTTATCATTATTATTAGTAAGTTTTGCATTTATTGTTTCTGTATAATCTTTTGTAACATTTTCTTTTACTAAATTACTATTACATTTTTTCTCCATTTCTTTACATATATTTTTATTATTCTCATTATTTTTAATTTTTTTGGGAACCATTGTGCAAATTTTGTTTATATTTTTTTTAATTTTGCTTATTTCTGGTTTGTTTATAATTCCATATGCCTCACTCTCTTCATTTGTATTGACTTTGTTTATATCAACATCTTGATTATTGCACTCATTATTTATATTACTCTCCGTATGCCCTGCCACATAAATGTTGTCTGGGTTGTTTATTTTTTCAGGATCTTCGATAGAACTAATGGATGCTTTATTTACCGTTTCATAATATATAGCATCTTTTTTATTTTTATTGTTTGGAGAAATAAATTGAGACAAATTTTCTGTATAATTTTGGTTCCCCAAATTATTCACTATTTCGTTACAATTTTCATCTTTTTCTTCATTTTGATCAGAATATAATATATAGCAATTATCTATTGACTTACGTTTAATATAAGAATTCAAGGGCATATCAAATAAAACTTTTAATCCTGGGTAATTATTTTTTTCTCCTAATTTTTTTATACATTCCTTATTATTTTCGCAATAATTTATAAGATTTTCAAATTTTTTTTGGTCTATTTTTTTATTTATCAAATTAATAATTCGCTTATTGGATATCTCAACTTGTGTATCAATATCATTTTCATGATTTAACGGATCCGAACTTTTGATATTTTCATATCCAATATAATCATAATTGGGGTTTACAAAACGATTGTTATTTTTTTCCATATTTAATTTATCAGTATCATATAAATTGTTTGAAGGTTTTTGATTATTTTCATTTAGTACGTTCGGGTTAGTAAAACTAGATAAAATCATCCTTTTTTTGCTACAATGGTCTAAGTAAATATTTTCCATTAATCTCGATTTATTACTTCTTTTTTTTAAATTGATTTCATTATTATTTTGTTCGTAATTTGTACCCATTTCTTTGTATAAACTATAAGTGTTCCTTCTCTTATATTTTGAAATTGGATTTTCCAAAAACTCATTATCTAAATTATTTGTCTTATATAAATATGCAGTGCTGTTAGGATTAAAATTTGTGCTGTTTTCTGTGCCTTCCAAAAATCTGGAATTGAGAATATTTTTTCCCTGTTTAAGAATTTCATAATTTTTTTGATTTTTAAAATGATCATCATATTTTATATTTTCTATAGACAATTTTTTTGAATAAAATTGAGAAAAATAATCATTTTTTTTAAAAAGTTGATCAGGTGGTGACATAGTAGAATTATTCAATAACAAATCATTTGTAAAAACAAAATTATTATAAATTTTTGATATAAATAAATTTTCTGAATAAATAAATTTTTTTAAAGAATTTACTTTTTTTTCATTTTCTTTCCTTTTTTTATAATTATAACATAATTTTTTTAATAAATATTTTACAACTTTTTGTAGCATCACTTCTTCTTTTTTTTTAATCAAATTTCTTTTTAAATTTTTTATATTTTCATTGGATTCTTTTAATTTTTCTTCATAATATAAAACATCTTCATCAATTTTTTCTTCATAAAATTTGTTTGCTAGCGATTTTTCAGTGTCTTTATTTCTTTCCCCTATATCTACTACCAAATTTATCGATTCATAATTTTGTCCATCTACTATTTCATTTTTCTCATTATCTTCCCCTTCATTTTGTCTTTTCACATATAATGCTTGCAATATTTTGGATACATTTTTATTCATAAATTTTTCATTTTCTAATTTTATTCTAATAGGTGATATTTTTTTTTTTGTATTTTTTTTTTTTAAAAAATCCTTCAGAAATTTATTTTTTTTTATATCATTTTTTAAAATATTCTGAAACACATATTCTTCATCTTTAACCTTATTTATCGACTGTGCTAAACTGTTGTTTCTCTTTTTCAAAAATACTGAAATATCAGAATTTTTACATGCTGAATTTATACAATCAGAAAAAATACTATCTATTGTTGAAATTTCCCATTCTCCGCTAGGATCTAAATTATTCTTATCACTTTCAGTATCACATTCCATATCGGTATTCATATTGATTTCTTTTTTCATTTTTTCATTTATGGTAATTGGTGCAATATTTACCTCATCAACTAAATTTGATTGATCTATTAAATTTTCTGTCTTTTCTTCAATAATTTGATCATTTTTTTTAAATTTTTTTTTATATTTATTATTCGTAATATTTCGAATGAGATTAATATTTTTGCTTTCATTTTTTTCAACCTTATCATGGATATTTTGTTTTTTTTTCAATTGTTTTAATTGCTCAATTAATTCTTTATTACGCTTAAGCAATTTAGAATATGCTTGTTTACTTATTTCTTCTTTCTTTTTTAATTTATTAATATAAATTTCTTCTCTTTCATGCAGTTTTGTTATTAAGTTTTCTTTTTTCTGTATAATATTATTATGTTTTTTTTGCTCTTCTTTTAAAAGTGTGCTTGTTTTTAAAAAGTTGTTTTTCATTTTCATGATATCGACTTTTAAATGTTTTATTTGTTGTTCATTTTCATTTAATTTTTTTTGAATTTTTTCTTTTTCTTTTGTTATTTTTGTTAAATTTTGTTTCATTGATTCGATATTTTTACAATTTTTATTATTATTATTACTATTTATTTGTAAATATTGTAATTTTTTTTTCAAATCAACAATGCTATTAGTTAGTATCTCATTTTTGGTGTTGTATTCCTTCTTTTCTTTATTAACTTGTTTGATTTTACAAATATCTTGTTTTATTATTTTTTGCAATTTATTTAATTTATTTTTCAAAAAATTTGGAGATACATTTATATGATCACTGCTATTTGAGTACATATTTCTATGGGACTCATTTTCACTACTATTAAATTGTTTATATTTTATTTTTGTTTGGATATTTTTAAACTCGTGTAACGATTCTTCTATACAACTTTTTGAATATTTTAAATCACAATTATCAGAAATTTCATCATCATTATTTGTGGATTCGTTTTTGTCATAACAATGATAATCCTTATTATTAAAATTTGGTCCATTTTTTTTTTTTCTCTCTTTTATTACCATTTTTTTGTCAAATTTTTTTTTTAATTTTTCTGAATGATCAAATAAATCGCCATAAATATTATTACTTGAAAAAAATAAATTCGAAAAGACAAAATCATGATAATTTTTACCCAAAGAATTTTTATTTCCATCCTGATTTTTCAACATTTGATCATCCTTATCATTTTTATTATTCATTTTTGATAACATTTCCTTTCTTTTTTTATATTCCCTTAAAACTTGAAAATACCAATCTTTTTCATTTTTATTTCCATTTAAATAATTCACTATATATTCCACAAAAGCTGTATTATTTTTGATATTACTACTAATATCTGTGTCTGTATAACATTCCCTTATTTCTTTTTCTGTTCTTTTCCGTTTAATTTGATTTTTTATTTCGCTTTCTAATTCAATCTCGCTATAATAACCCTTCCGAATTTTATTACCCCAAAATAAATTGTATGCACTTTTAAGTTTATTCAAAGAATTGAATGATTTTCCAGTATCTTCATAAATACTATGCCTGCTATTATTATTGTAATTTTTTTTAATTTTTTTTTTTGTCATTTTTTTTTTATCATTATTATCCTTTTTGGGAAAAAAAAATTTGTAACAATTTTTACCTTGAGGATCGTTGCCTGATTTCCCACACTTTTCTTTATTATATTTTTCATTTAATTTAATTTTTGAACCTTTTTTCATTTTTTTAATAATTTTATTTAGTTCATTAATTTTTTTTTCATATTCTTTATTTTTTTCAAAAATATTAATATATTTTTTATTTAGATCATTTAATTTTTTTTCATTAAATTTATTTAACTCATATTGTCTAAAAATCTCTTCTACATATTTTTTATCTTTTTCTAAATTTAAAAATAAATATTTATTTTCCAAAAAGCTAAAATCGAAATCTTTAGTTTCTTCATTTCCTTCTATTATATTGATTTTTTCACACATTCCACAAACTTTATTTAATTTTATTGGCACCTCTTTCTTCTCATTTTGTTCAACACCATTATCAGTAGTACTTATGATTCTCTTTATTGTAGAATCATTTTCTGGTAAAAGCTCATTTACAAATTCGAGATCAGTTTGTTTGTTTTTTTTATGAGGAATTACATTGCTTGTCATCTCGTTGTTGTTTTCCTTTTTACAATTGATTCTATCTAAATAATTATTTTGACAACCAATTTTGCTGTTTTTTATGGAATCTAAATTATAGAGTTTATCATTTTTCTTAATATTTGTAATAGATGATACTTCAGAATTGCTGGAAGGAATTACATCAAAATCTTTTTGATTCTTTTCTATGTTAGCTAATTTTGGGGGAATATAACATTCTGGATCGTTAATAGAGTAAATAGGAGAATTGACCTGATTAACATAATTTTTTCGTATTAAGGATATATAATAAAATATTAAACACATTAATTTTTTTCTTTTAATATTTAGATTTTTAATTTTTTTTAAAAGTATACAATTTTGATCAGATAACTCTTTTAATTTTTTATCATCAGCAAAATTGCATTTGTCTTTACACTCAACTTTATATTTTTTTAATTCTAAATTTAAATTAAATAATTGTTTTCTTAGATCATTAATTATTAAATTATTCATATCATAATTTATTATTGGATTGTTTTTTATTTTTTTAGTCCTTGCTGCATATTTAACTGTGCTAAAAGTTTCATAAAAATCAGAAGCTTCGATACTTATGCATGCAATCATAACAGTTTTACTATTACCTCCTAATGAGTCTTGTAATATTCTTGTTAATTTAGAATTTCTATATGGTATATGTTGAGCTTTTTTTTTATTAGACAAACCATATATAACATTACTTAATGACAATAAACCATAATTAATATTGATTGCTTCTTTCAATCTGTTTCCTTTTGTTTCAGTTCTTTTTGCCCTTTCACTTCCTGCCAAATCAACAAAATGAAGTTTAGAGCAAATTATTTCTTCTTTTTTTTCATTTTCTTCTATTTTATTAACATTATTTGATTCGGATGTGTTAATTATTCGTTCATTCAAAGGTGCATTAGTCAAATCATTTATATCACTATTGATTTTTTGATTTCCTTTTTTTATATTTTTTGCATTTTCTATATCTGCATTGACATTTATTTCATTTGTTGTCCCATTTTCCACTATTACATTTTTTTTTTGAATTAAGTTAATTGTAAAAATTGCATGTGATCTACTCGATTTATCATTCATAAATGTCCTTTCTGTTGTTCTTAATAAATTTCCTTTATGTAAAATTGCAAATGAATCATTTACATTTGAAACTTTAGCAGTTTTAACCCCCATCAAAATTATTTCCTTTTTATTTATATCTTCTCTTATTGATATATGTTTATTTAATTTATTATTATTATTTTTTTTTTTATTATTTATTTTTAAATCCTTATTATTAATAAAAGTACCAATAGTTGAAGTATTACATTTATTTCCAATTTTTTCATCATAATCTTCTTCAGTAAAATCGATAAGATCTATTATTTCTTCGTTATATATTTCAATATATGTGCATGATGTATCAAAAGTTACATTATTTGTTTTTTGTTTTTTATCAATCATATTAAATATATCATTTAAAAATCTTGGCAAAATACCAATATTTTCTGTTACTTTATTTATATAATCAAATCCCATAGTATATGTTTTACCTGAACCAGTTTGCCCATAAGCAAATATTGTACAATTATAACCCTCAAATAAATTTTCTAAAAAATTATCAGACAAATAAGAATAAACATCTTCTTGCTGAGTTTCTTGTTTAAATACTTTATCAAATAAAAATTTTTGATTATTTATACATATGCAATTATTATTATATTTTATATTTTTTTCATCATTACAATTTACACTTTTTCCGAAATCATCACAAAATTTTTCTCCTTTTTTTTTTGGTCGAATCCTTACAACAACTTGGCAATTATTTTTATCAAAACTAGTTCCCTCCTCACCTTCTCGATTATTTTGATCACTTAATATTTCCCCATTATTATCACTTAAATCACAAATTTCATCATAATTTTTATACTGATTTATTTTATTTACTCCAATTTTTTCATCATTAGAACTTGAATAATTATCAAAAACCGATTCTATGTCTTTTGCAGTAGATAAAAATGTATTTACATTTTCAGACTCACGTTTCTTATTTTGTATTATCTCATCATCATTGTGCATATCAATTTTGCTATTAAATAATCGAGTATTTTCATTCTGAATGTTTATGGCGACATTTTTATTAAATTCGATATTGTAATTGTTTATATCAATTTTGTTATCCATTAATGAATTGCTTTCTATATTTTTATTTACATCTTTTAAAAACACATTGTAATTTAAATGCTCATGTTTATCAGGTTCGATATCAAAAATGCTCTGATCTCCCTTTTTGTTTTTTTGGCTATTTTGTTCATAACTTCCATTTTTATCTTTATTCCCTAAATATTCGCCCATTATTATTTTTCAAAAATTTTAACACAAAAGAACCCACATTTACAAATATATTTATGTTTGCACATATTCATACACATTGAATCATGTAACATATATATACATCTATATGCACAATAACCTGTAAAAATAGTAATGAACATGTGTTCTATCTATGGTTGTATGGGAAAATGATGACGTAACTAAGCTTTCTGATATTGGGGAGCCAAAAAATATATAAAATAAATAATAACAAATATTGCTAAGTAGTAATAATACCAGCAAATTGGTGAACTCATATTTTAAAAGGCCCCACTGAATCTGTTAAACATTTGTAGTTTTTTTTGCTATTTTCAAATTATTGTAAATACTAATTCATAAAAGTATATAAATATGTATGTACAAACTTTTTATATTTTCTTAGGGTTTTTATTTTGTGCATATGATAGTATGTTTTTATATTTATTGGACATAAAATAATATAAGCTCAAAATAATTTTTGTTATTATCCTTTGATAAGCTATATATATAATGTGTATAGATAAAATATAAATATGGAGCTTTAATATATGAATATGGCTTAGATATTAAAAGACGAGATATTCAAAAATCGCACAAATGTATACATATATATCATACATAAATATATATTCATTCAAACACTTGTGTTTCGAAATATAAATATATAACACACATGATTTTACTTTACCAATATGATCACCTTATTATGATATAATAATATATGTAGTATTAATGGTAAATATTTATGTAACATGTAAAAAAATAAATAAAATAAATGTAATATAAATGGAAAAATTAAAAATAAAACGAAAAACAAACAAAAAATAATCCCATACTATACACATCATATATGCATATAATAATACAATTTTACACTTAAAAAATGGGCTTATAAATACATCGTCTTATATATTATTTATGTAATTTTTTGCGCATATTGCACAATTATTACTTGTTCAAATAAATTTTGACAAAAACTGTATTTTCAAATTTTTTATATTTTAACGAAAATTCATGTTTCACTAAATAAAATCAATTATTTTATGATATATTACCAAAAAGTATAATATGCTTATGAAAATACTTAAACTTATATTAAAATTGAAATTAAAAAAATTAAAAAATACAATTATTTAAAAAAAAATATTTTATAATTATTGTAATTACAGCACAAATTTTATTTCCCAATTTGAATAAATCTCCATAGTATATTAAGTATATTGATTAGTGTTACACATTATTGGCCGCTATCATAATTTTTTCTCATTACATTTCTACTTTTGTTTATTTTTATTTATTCATTTATTTATTTATTATTCGCAGTTATATTATTGTTTTGTAAAAAAAAAAATGGAAAAATTGGAAATTATATAAAATACCATAAAAAATCCAGCGCCTAAAAATAAAACTGCATACGAAAAAAAGTAGCTATAGCATTCAAGAAAATTGTTCAAAATAAATTAATTTAAAAGGATATGTCAAATATAAACCGTTCTAGTTGTGTGAATAAAAAACGCATATAATTTCATAAAGTTTGAGTTTTCCACATTTTTCGTTAAAATATATTTTCATTTATTTGATATCCTATCACTGTTAATCGCCACTGTTGTTTTTTTTTTTAATGAGCATGCAACAGCATAATGTAATGTATAATTTTTTTTTTAATTAGGAATATATTAAAATAAATAGATATACATAAATTATATGAGGATATGTATACTGTTTTAATCTTTTATTTTTCCTAGCGAAAAGGATATTTTATTTTATAAAAGTTTATAAACTAATTATAAACTTTATGGGCATTTTAAAAATATTCCTAATTATGTTTGCGTGCCATGAATATATAATAATAACAATAAAAATAAATACAATGGGCTTAAAATAGTAACCCAGTGTATATTTTTGTTTTGATTCATATTTTGAATATTCTCAATTTTCTTTTTTTTGGTGATTTTAAAAAATTCCAACCCCTTCCCAAAACTTCACATTTCGATGCTGCATATCGAAATGAAAAGTCGCATTATTACATATACTTCTTCGATTGTTATAACTATATTTGAATAAAAATGAAAAGAGTTTTGGAAAAAAATAGATTTAGAATAATCCATAAATTTACAAGGCTTTATAATAGTACTGGGACTAATGAGCATAGAAAAAATAATAACTCTATTGTTAAGAATGATAATTCAATAATAAACTACAAAATGATATTAGGGGTTAAAAAAATTGAGATTTCCAACTTATCATCATTGTGCAGAGACTTTCATAATATTTTTCGAATAAATAAATATGCATTGCTAAAATATACAAATGATATATTACCATTTATAAAATATTTAAGAACAAGTGAAATTGCTATGATTTTACACCATTATGCACATATAAATTATAATAATATAAATTTTTATAATAATTTATGGAATCAAATCATAGATAAATTATATGATATAGATTGTAAAGAGCTAGCTTTGATTATATATAGTATGGGTAAAATAAAATATTTAAATAATAAAGATATGATTTTACTTTTTGAAAGTGAAATAAAAAAATGGATAAATAAATTAAGTGGCAGAGATTGCTCATTAATATTAAAAGGATTGAACAATTTAAATTATAATAATAATAATATATATTCAATAATTTATGATAGAATATTAACTATTTCTGATGATCTTAACTTATTAGACATATGTATAATACTTAATACACATAGTAAATCTAAAAATATAAACATAAATATATTTGAAATTTTATTAAATAAATCTTTATCATTCTATTCTTTTTTAAATGAGCAATGTATTGCTTCATTATTATGGAGTGTTAGTAATGCCAGTATAAAATCCGAAAAATATTTTTCCCTCCTTACCCTCAAACTCAGATTGTTAATGCATGAAAAGTTAATCAAAATTTCCGAGATCAGTCAAGAAAAAACACCTGATCACGATGTACAGAATGTCGACATAAAAAAAGATGGGACCCGAGATAAAGCCCCAATTAACGACCCCAACAACAGCAAACTCTTAGAACGACCAAAAAAAAATGTAGATCAGTCCCAAAAAATTGTAGAACAGAATAATCAAGGGAAAATTACTAATGACAATGATAATTTTTTTGAAAATTATAATGAAGTCATTTCAGAATCACAACCATATGATAGTGAAGATAAACAAGATGATGATAATTTAAAAAGTTTAAATTACGAGATAAGTATGAACAGTTCATGTAAATATGAAAATTTAATACCTTCGATTATCTATTCATTTGGAAAACAACGAACATATTTAAAAAATAATATAAATATAAATAAAAAATTATATAATCATATTATTAACAGTTATAATGCTCAAAATTATATAAATAAATCGCCAGTTGATACTGTGCATATATTTGATACGTCTCGAAATTTTTTAAGAGATAAAAATGTGTTTAATAATAGTAATATTAATGATAAAAATAAAACAAAATTAAAAAAATATCAAAATAAAATATATTATGAACATATTATTTTTATAATAAATAACTACTTAACATATTTTATAAACAATGTGCATTATAATGATTTAAAAAATATATTATTTGGGATAGCAAAAATAGAAATGTATATAGATAAAAAATTATTTAATCATATTTTTGAATTAATTATACTTCATGTTAAAAAAAATATGTATAAAAGTTATGAAATAATTAATTTATCAAGATCTTTATCCTTATTGCCACATGTACCCACAAATATATGGATAGACATTTTTGAATTTTACAAAAATAAGTTTGTTTCAAATACAAGTGTAAAAAATAATTGCTATCTATTTTATATATTTTCTTTTGTTAAAAAAAAATTAAATAATTATAATTTTGATTTATGTTTAATTGAGCATATAAATAAAAAAATTGTTAGTATTAATGAGGATGATGTAATAAATGTAATAAAAGCTTTGATCAATCTTAATTATTATAACAACGAATTAGTAAATAACATATCAAATTATATAGAAAAAAATTATACAGCTTTTAATTTAATAGATATTGTATATATATTAAAATATTTCACATCCATGGATTTAAGGAATACAAATATTTTCTCATTATTTGCTTTAACAGTTAAAAAAAATAATACAAAACATAATTATGCTATAATTTCAACAATCTCGTCTTTTTATTTACAGGTTTGTGACTATATATACATTTTATGTGTATTATAATAAAAATGTATTATCTTTTTATTAATGAATCTTTGTTTTTATCATTTTAACTATTGGTTTATATCATTTACAAGTTATACATTTCACTTTTCTCTTTATAGATGAATATATTCCCTAAAACAATTGAGGATATATTATTACAGGAAAAAAAAAGTAGTGAAATTTGTTTCAAAACTGAAGAAATTATTTGTGATGAATAATTTTTTTTAAATGCTTTAAAACTTTCACTTTATATTAATCATTTGTGCATTCTAAATTTTATTATGTAATCTCTTCATGTTTTTGTGAATATTTTTAAGCTTTATAAAATTTGTAAAAGGAATTAATATGAGGTTCCTTTGTATCAGCAGTGGATGTTGGTTCACTTTTTTTTGTTAAGCTATCCTCAAATGGAAAACAAAAAATATTTTTTAAATATTTCTGATCAAAACCTTTAGGAAATAAATTCTCATTCCCCCACCTTCCATTTCCCTTTATAACATCATGATTTAAATTTAAGCTTTCTCTTGTATATTTTGGCAATTTAATATTATTTTTTTTTTTTTTTTTTAAGTATGAAATGGCATTTAACTCACTATATATACTGGGACACCACAAACCCTAAATAACAAAATGTTGATAAATAAATCATCAAATACAAAATGTGTGTATGAACATTATTTTAAGTATATATATGGAGAAATGTGAATATAAGTACATTATCAATTTACTAGGTTAAAGATAAAAATAAAAAGAATAATTTTTTAAATTACTTGAATAGTTCGCCTATTTGAATAAACTTTTGGCCCTCCATGTTTTAAAAAATCTGTATTTCCAGCACTGTCTTTATATAAGTTGATAATATCAACAATATGCTTTGATTTAATATCTTTTAATGATATTTCATATCTACTATTATTTATATACTCAAACGTAGCTAATGGTTCTTCATATTGTTCATGATGAATTTCAAAATTTAAATGTTTATTTTCTTCTTTGTAATCTGGTAAAATAAATCTCAAAAAAAATCTTACATTTCTGCTGCTATGTCCTGTTTCACTATATCTTAGTAAAATTTTTTTTAATTGATACACACCATTTGAGCACATTGTTTTGTTAGCAAAAAAAAAAAAAATCAGTCACAATGTTTTTACCCTACTCATATAGTGTGTGTATATATCCCAATATATTTATATATAATTCCTGCATTTTACACATCTATAAATATGTATATATCATATATATTGCATGTAAAATTTATTGATATAAGTAAGGAATGCAAACATGCGTTCTCTTTTCAAACACTATTTATTGTTCATTTATTTAAGCATGTAACATTTTTAGAAAAGTAAATAAAATTAATTAAAATTAACGAAAAAATATACCTTCAAAAAAAAGCAAAAAATACATATAATATAATTAATAATACATTTTGTTTTCCCAAAAATGAAAAAATGACGAATTTTTAAAATAAAATATCGAAATAAATGTATATTAAAAATATATGGGTATGTATATGTACAAATAGTGTAACTATATTTTCTTTTTATTCCAATTTTTTTATTTTTTCTCAATTTTTTCATTAAATATTTGAATAGTTAAGTCATTACTTTGCTTGTATGCTATCTCACAAAAAAAAATCAAAATAAACTTTACACCTTTAATATACCCTAAAAAATAAGCCACAAGGAAGCTATATTTTTGAATTGGTATTTTATCAAAGTTCATAACAAAACAATTTCTATATATTTATAAATAGTCACCATTTATTATTATCACGGTGTTTTAGTTTACATACTATTTTATTTATTATACTTTTTATATTGACTTTTATATATATTCGGTCAAAGCATAAAATATTTGACAAGTTATGAGAAAAATGCAATATATCGAAGAATTTTATCAGTTTTTTCATATTTTTGCAAAAAGAAAAACTTCGAATCATATATAAAAATAAAAGCATATTAAATAAACTGTATAATTACAAATTCTGCAGCATTTTTATACTCTTATTTACTTAGCCCGTAACATCTTTTCCCATAAATTTTATCAGTTCGTAAACTGAAATAAATATTTTCAATTTTAATAGTATTTCCTCTTTTTTTACTAAATAATTTTTTTGTCTTTTAAATGGAAAAGTGTGAAACCTTCAAAGAGCTAATACAATTATTTGGGGATTTAAAAAGGGAAGATGTTTTTGTTTTATTCATCCATGGTTTTATTTTAGATAATGATTTTTCTTACAAATTAAATAAAGAAAAAGAATGTAAATATAATGAAGATAGGAAAATACAAATCTCAAACGAATATATAAAATATACCCCATATAATACAAGTGATAACTTTTTTATAAGTAAATTATTAATAGATCCAGAATGGAAACATAATTCAGGCAATTATAATTTTATGTATAGAAATAAAAAAAACAGTGAAAATGCTACTTACAATTTAAATATATTGAAAATCGAAAAATCATTAGTTATTCAAATAATTAATGTAGAAAATCCTTCAAATATCCATTCAATTACGATAAATATGGATGAATATATAAATGAAAATAACAAAGAATGTCTAACAATTAAAGATAAAATTAATTTAAACATACCAAAATTAAAAAAATTATGTCAAACACATATATTATTTAATATGCAAAATAATGATAATAAACAAAAAAAAAAAATTAATAATCTTATTATTGAAACAAATGAACATAAAATTAATATGAGCAATTCTAATTCATCAGAACAATTACGTGTTTTTCAAAATTTTAATGATGATAATTTTGATGATAAAAACCCAATAATAAGACAAAATTTAATACCTGATTTAAGAAATGGTAATAATATTTTAAAACCTGATGGCTTATTAGTAGGGCCAAATAACAAATTTTTTAATCCACAAAACTTGCGTTATGACCCTATTGGCCCATTTGGGAATGAGCCAAATGCCGATATAAATCCTTTTGAATTTCAGAACAATTTTCCTTTCTAATTTTTACACTATATGTATATTATTCGCTTTTTTTTTTACAAAATTTCTATATATCTCCTTCAATAATACTATTTTTAAAACCGTTTTATTCTTTCATTTATATTAGGTTTATACATTTATTAAAATGATCAAATAATTTTATATAGCTAGCTATTTTTTCTTTTTGTATACACTTTCAGCAAGATATATTACCCACATGTATGCTTACATTTTTGAAATGATATTAATTTCAACTATATGAGCATAGGGAAATTTCCCTTTTACTCAGTTAAATATAAAGTTAATTATATTTACAAATTTACACTGAAATAATAGCTATATGTAGCCAATATGCAAATAAAATTGTAAAAATAAATAATCTAAATAAAAATATGGACTATTTTATGCAATCTCATGAATATTTTTACAAAAAAAATTATTATAATAATATGCATATGCTTATATTATATATGTTTGCATATGTGTAAAACAGGATTAATAATTTAAAATATAAAGACAAACCGTTAAAAGAAGGATTAAAAGGAAATGGTTAGCAGTATGGTGCCATACACTATATATATTTTATTAGTAAAATTAGCTATTATCCACTCTAAAAAAATCAAATCAAATCAAATCAAATCAAATATTTCCTTCAAGTTTTTCTTTATTTTTATTTCAAATTAATGCGTGTAACTAATGTAAAAAAATGTTTGAAAAATTTGGCAAAATACATTTCACTGCAAAAAGGAGTCCCGTATTCTTTTTACAACAATTATTAAGCGTATCAATAAAATAATTATTATTCTTTATATGTAATATATTATTACGATCTTGTGTTATGTTTAACATATTATTTAACGACTCTTTATCATCATTTTGTAAATTTGTCATATTATCTTCATCATTTAAATTGTTATTATTATTCGTCGAATTATTTTCAGTTAAATTATTTGCAATAGGATTAGCATCCAGCTGCTCTAAATTTTTGTTGACAAAAGATGATGTTGTTATTACATTTTTTTTTTCATTATTATATATATTCATTTGTAAATCATTGGGTTGAGTAGACAAATTATTAGTAAATGTCTCTTTTATTTCTTTAAAACTATTATCATTGATAATATTTTCTTCATCTTTTTCTTGTAAAGATGTGTTATCTTCTTTATCAAAACTATCATTATACAATTCTTTAAAAAAATCGTTAATTTCTTTTTCATCAAATTCTTTATCTGTTTTTATATTATCTTCTAATAAATATTCATTTTTTTCATTTGGTTTATAATTTATATCCCCTTCATTATATATATTGTTTTCTAAATTATTTTGTTTAACATTATTTATATCAAAAGAGTTAATAAAATCTTTTAAATTAAATGTTTCATTCTCATTTTCATCGATGGGAATAAAATTATAGTCAATTATATTTTTATTATAAAATGAATTTTCAATTTTTTTATTAATTATTTCATTTTTATCATCAAATATATAATCTTCATTTATATCTTCTGATAATATTTTCATTTTTTTCAAATATATTTTTTTTTTAATTTTAATTATTTTTTTATTTATTTTGTAATGCTCTATTATTTTATTCCATGCATCACATTTGTTTAAAAATGAGCAATTCCCAAAAATAAATAAATTATATCGAGCACGTGTTAAAGCCACATTCAAACGTTTATAGTTTGAAAAAAAGAGGTTTGAGTCATCCATTTGTTCATCCATTTCCGATTCAGATAGTTCGTTTATTGAATGTGCTTCTTCTGCATTGTCTTCTAATTTTATTTCATTTAAATGCTTATTATCATTAGCTGATTTAATTAGCTCTTTTTCTATACTAAGATTATTTATTTTTTTTTTTTCATCTTTTTTAAAACACCCCCTAGTACGAACACAAATAAATATGATGATTTCTTTTTCTGTTCCTTGAAATCCATCAACTGTTCCTATATCTATAAAGTTTGAAACATTGTTTTTGTATCCCTTTTTTTCAAAAAAATTTTTTAAAGCTTTTTTTAAGAAATATTTTTCAGCTGCATAAGGGGTAATAATACCAATTTTTTTATACCACTCTTTAACATTTTCTGAAGTAAATATATAATGAAGAAATTCTAAAAACTGTAAAACTATTTCACTTTCGTGTATATTAATATATGAATTTTTAATTTTTTTTTGTTTTGAAAAAGATATGTCATAAAAAACACAATGCTGTAATAAGGGAATAAAAAACCAATGAAAATTTTCTTCATTTTTTTGACATAATAATATATCATTAAAATTTGTTGGTAAATTTCCAAATTTATTTTCTATAAATTTTGATAAATTTAAATCAGTTAAAATATATTTCATATTTTTTTTTTTCTCATCATCATCTACTAATAGTTGTTTAGTATATTTTTTTATTTCTAATTCTTTTAATAATACAAATAAAAAATAATTAGCGTCTTTAATTTTATTATTATAATAATATCTATTAGGAAAATGGGAAATATCTGGATGCATTCGATATTGGATAGATAATAAATTATATTTACATTTATTAAATTTATGTATTTTTTGTAAACGCTCAAATAAAGATCTAGAATAATTATGTTTTTTAGCAAATAATGAAAAAACAGTTGCTGATAATTGCTTTGGATCCCCTACTAAAATTATTTTTTTACAAGAAAAAGACAATGGGATTAAAATATCTAATTCAATAGCTTGTGAAGCTTCATCAATTATTATAGCGTCAAAATGATTTATATAATTTGTTAGTGAAATATTTGAACTTGATGATAAAGTTGAGCATATAATTGTTGATGTTTTTAATAAATTTTGTCTATATATTTTATTATCATATTTTTTATTTAAATATAAAAATAACTGTTCTTTAAATTCTAAACTAAATTCTAATAAATCAGAACTTACATTTCCACCAATTCTAGTAACTATAGGATTGAACAAATTTCCATCTTCATCTAAAATTCCTGAATTTGATGAAATTAATCGTCTAAGTATTTCATCTATTGCTGCATTAGATGGTGCGCATACAAGAATTTTTTTATTTTTTATTCGTTTTGTTTTTTTTATGTTCATTTTTTTATTATCTTCTTCTATTGACAATTTAGCCATTTTCCTATTTATATCATTAACACAAAATGGATAGCTTGACTTTTCATTTAATTTACTATTTTTTTCAATATTATTTAAATTGGATCCAATAGAATCCTTATTGTTCACATATGAATTATAAAACAATTCTGCTAAACTTATTAAATTTTTAATTCTATTTTCATTGTTTTTATGTATATCTTCTTCATTTGCAATATTTGCATTATCATTTCCATTTGTGCTAAAATTTAAGACCTGACTTGATGCATTCATAATACTGAGATGTATGTCATATGCATTTTTATGTTCTTGTTTATTATTCTTATTAAAATAAAATGTGCTTGTTTTACTCACTTTTCCATTTTCAGAATAATTATCAAAAAATTCGTCATATTCTAATGCATCAAAACAATTTTCATTAAAATAACAATAATCATTTTTTTTATCATAATTTATCCATCCATATGGACTTTTTTGTGTTTCTCTTTTTTCTTGAGTTACAATCCATCCTAAACCTTCTCTATTTTTATAATTTTCATCAGTTTTCTGTATATCCAGATTTGTTTTTCTTACTATATCACTATTTTCTATTTTATTTTCTTCATTTTTTTGATAAAAAATTAAAGCACTAATTATTCCTAAAATAGTTGTTGTTTTTCCAGTACCTGGTGGGCCCTGAATTAATGTTATTCCTTCATTTAAAATACTATTATTTATAGCACGTAATTGGCAATTATTATATATATTAAAAAATTTATTTTTTAATAAATTTGGTATGCAATAAAATCCTTCAAATTGTTCATTTGCATTTTCTAATTCATCCATTTTAAAATTTTGAAATTTATCAAATTTTTCAATTATGTTTTCTTCGATTTTCAGTATTTTTTCATTTTCCTTAATTTCTTCAAAATTATTTTGTAATATTTTTTTTCTATTTAAATGTTGTCTAATTTTTTCTTTTAGCTCTATTTCTTCAATTAATTCTTGATTCAATTCTGTATTTTCTTTGATCAAATTATTATTTTTTTTTTCACTAATTACTATTTGAGATAATTCGTTTTTTTTTATTTTCATTGTTTTTCCTTTTTCTTCCACATTAGTATATTCATCACCTGTGATTTCACATTTGCGTTTTTTTATTGTAATTGAATTATTTGAATTCACATCCTCTTCATTGGTACTTATATGGTTTCCTTTTTTTGGTCCCCTTTTTTTTCCTTGGGTTTCTATAATTTCACTAATTATCGAGGAATTTCTAAAATTGAACAAATAATTAAATTGCCTAAGTGTTGAAATCAAATTAGTAACTTTTGAAATTTTAACAGAATAATTATTTAATTTATCTTTGTTAAATATATCATATATTATATTTTTTCGAACTTTATCAATAATATCAAAATTTCGAAAATTTAAATTAAATTTTATTTTAATTTTTTCTTTATTTTTTCCAACTACATATCCAAGTAAATGTCGAACACAATATTTTCTCACCATATATATATTTCCATTATTTTTGTCATTTATTTCTTTTTTTACTATTTCTACATCGTTTTTCATATTATTAACATTACAATTATCCTTTTTTTCTTCGCCACTGATTGTAGAACTTGCTTCTTTATCTTTTACATATATACATTTTTTCAAAAGCTCAGGGTTTAGTATTTCATCAATTTCTTCTTCATTACTTCCATTTGATGAACATTCCTCTAAAGTTTCTTTATCATTTTCAACTTGGCTGTCTGTTGAGTTGTCTTCTTTTTTTTTTAAAGAAGCATGTGCAGGTGAAAAAACTAAATCATGCTTCTCCGTTTTTTTCGGAACAAATCGTAACAAAATCAAATCTCCATAAAATATATTCGAAAAGACTAATTCATCAAAAGGTATACTAATATGAAATTCATAATTATACATTTCTTTTAAATCATGTATAATATTAATATTAAATTCTTTTAAACTTTCATTTTCTTTTTTATTATTTATTAATTGTTGTGTTTCTATTAAAAATAATGGAAAATATGAATAAAAATATTCTTCAAAATTTTTATAAACAGATGGTAATGTCTTTATATTTATATCAATTTTTAATCGATTTTTTACAGCACATATATTTAAATTATTTTCACTTCGTAAGCTAGTATAGTAATTCCACCTTAATATTATCCTAACTAAATAATCTGAAACATCAATATATGTGTTTTTTTTTTCTATAATATATGATTGTAATATTAACAATACTTCATCACTTGTTTTATTATCATGTTCATCTTTATTTAAATCTATACCTTCATTTTTTATACTTTCTTCTAATTCATGAAATTCATTATCTTTTGAATATTTCAAAAATATGCCCCAGTTGAAAAATACCTTTATAAAATATTCATCATCCCATTTTTCCCACATTTTTCTCACATTTTTTACAAAAATATACTTATTTTATTTCTATATTTTCAATGTTATTATACACAATATCTTCAAAAATATTATATACATATATCCCTTTGTAGAATAAAACTATGCTGCTCTTCTTAAAAGGAAAAATAAATGATAAAATTATTTTAAATAAAAACATTTTTTCCATCAAATGTATATATATTATCATGAAAAAAATGAATATCAGAGTAATATTTCTTAATCGCAATTTTCAATAACTTATGGGACTATTTTGCTATATTTAGCAATGCACCCACATTTTGTTAAACTTCTCATTTCCTCTTCGCTACTTATATATATTATTGCATTATACTGCGAACAATTTTAGATAGAAAAAAAGAAAAAAAACAGCGGGATAAATGCATATTAAAAAGTATTTTTTTTCGTAATTTATTTTCTCTTAATTTATTTTTTTTATCGTTATTTTTTTTCACATTTTTTGTCACTTTTCATGTTTTAGGAAAAACTAATATGCATAATAATAAGGAAAAAAATATTTCAAATGCTTTATTAATTTATTTTATACGCCCTTTAATAATATATATTTTTTTTGTATTATTATTTACAAAATCACTACTTTAATTAAAATGAATATTACTATATTATATATATTTTCAACCAATGCGACATTTTTATAAATGTTAAAGAGATAAATAAGAACATTGTTTATATAAATATGTGTATATAAATGTATTATATATCCTCATTGTTAAGCAGCTAAAAATATATAAGCAAGGACATTAAATTTTAATGAAACATGTCATTTAATATTTACGATACATTTAGTAACATAGAGTATATCATAATAAAAATGTTTTTATTTTGAACGAAATACAAATATAGATTGGTAAACTATTTATAATTTTATTCTACTAATATAATATATAGAAAATAAAATTCCCTTTAAAATTACAAAAATTTCATATTAGGAATATATAAAAATCGAATATATTATAGTGTAGATCATGAAAAAAAAAAATATTATTTCAACAAAACTTGAAGAAAATATGATATTTAAATTTGTATTCCTATAAAATTTGTTTGACAAAGTTGAATATTCAGAATTTACAATTAATTCATTTTAACTATAGTTATTCAAATTAAACCTTATTAAGGATTATGGAAAATTTTATTATATTTTAATTGGATTTTTATCAAGAATTTGTATATATTTATTTAAATAGTAAAATTTTCTTAATTATTAATGGGAATATATTAATATAAAAAATAAAATATAAACTAAAAATATAATGATATTACCAATACAACAAAAAATATATGAAGAAAAGACGAAAAAAAAATATATGGTTCTTTTTTTTTGTATATAAGTACCAATATTGTACTTAAACATATAACAATAATTTGGTTCAAATCTTATAAAAAAAATTCAATAAAAATTATTTATTTTAACACTAAAAAATATATAAAGAGAAAATAGCACATTTTATTGAAAGTATTTAAAACAATAAATATGTAGGTTCCACAAAATTGCGAACAAATCTATATTATTTATATTTTTATAAAATATATTTCTTTTAAAAAAAAATATAATAGCAACGAAATAGAATAGTGCTATTTTAACAGAGTAAAAATTTATATGCTATAATGTTATATGCTTAATACACAAGGAATGCTATAATATAAAAAATACATAAATAATATTTACAAAAATCTTATTTGGTGTATATTAAAACTGTAATATATATGTTTTGTTGTATTATACAATTTGATTTAATGAAAAACAAAAAAAAACATTAGACGACTATAATATGCTATTATTGTTAGTATCACGTATTTTTTGAGGGAAGCCGTAAATATATTTTTACGAACTCAAAAAATATAATTTTTAATAATATTATGAGCTTAATAGGGATATACTATATTATATTATGCTTAAGTAATACAAAAAAATAAATTGCTTCATTCTTTTTTTTATATTTGGTATTTTTCTAAAACAATCAATCAATCGGTGTTATCGACATACAAAATATGTGCATGTGCATTACATTTTAAAATATATAGGTACATATAAAAATAAAAAATATGCAATAATAATTAGTATTTTTATGATATTTGTATGGTGAAATATATTTATTAATTTTTATAAGCATAAAATAAAATTTTTTGCAAATATAGAATTATATATAAATATATTTAATATATATTATTCTTAAATAAAAATTATGATTCTATAAAAAATGGTTTTTATATATTAAAATAAAAAAAAATATATAGTTTAATATTAATAAAAAAAAACGAGCAAAAAAAAATAATATAATTTAGTTTTTATAATTAAAATAAGACCAATATTATAAATATATATATATATTGTTAAGGGAATAAAAAACAGAAGAATCCACGAAAAAATAAGAATAACATAAAATATTATGATATAATAAACCTCACTATTTATAATTTTGAAAAGAAAAAAACATTGATATATTAAAAAAAGGAATATATATATATTAGCTTAGCAGGGCTTATATATTTTTTACAAGCAAACCATACAATAAAAATTTCTTTATCAGAAAATTACTATAATATTCATTTATAATAATAAATAATTTTTCGAAAATGAAGTTAAAATTAAATATAACTAAAAAAAAAAAAGGATTTGGAGAATCGATAGCAGAAAGTTTCAAATCTTTATCAAATAAAATATTTGGAACTGGAGTTGATAAATACTTCAAAGCAATTAACGCCGCTATAATATTATTATTTATCACAATTTTATATTACATACACAAATTTAAATCATCAACTTCAAGATATAAGAACATAAAATTATTATATATGTACTATGGATTTTTAGTATGCCTCACTGGATTAACCATAAGCATTAACTGGTAAAATATAAATCAATAAATAAATAAATAAATAAATAAATAACACATATATATGCAAAAGACACATTAAATTATATCTCATCAATGCATCGAGATGTATTGAAGCCATATAGCATCATTTATGGGAATATATTTATACAGAATTTATTTTTTTCGAGTTGAAAAAATTGATATTTATTCATTGTAGCATATTATGCACACATTATATCTTCCTTACTCGTATTAATTAATTAATTTATTATTTGATTTTTTTTTTCATTTTAAATTTTAGGATGTATTTTGAGCATACAAAAAGTAAAAAAAAAAATAGAATTTCATCATTAGATGTCAAAAGTAAGAAATAAGAAATTTTATATTTATATGCGTTATTATCCATACGTAGTAATTTTCAATTTAATTATCAAGTTTATAAAAAAAATTACTTTAAATTGTTTTGGTTTTTAATGTTGTATACATTGTATAGACACGTATGAATGCACAGAAATTATATATATATATATATTGTGATTACATAAATATATATATGAATTATTTCATTTTTTATTTCATTTTTTTCCATTTTATAGTGGCGTATAAAAAAAAATAAAGGAATAAAATTTATTCAAAATGAGGATCTAGTATATGTGATGTATAATGGCTTACAGTTCAAACAAACATTCGGATCACTCGTTTTATTTGTTTGTTCGTTTTTTTTTTTAGATTTCTGTGAATAAAATAATTTTGTTTGTGTATTATGCATGCATTATATTTATACTATTGCTTAAAATTATTTTATTATTATTATGTTTTTTGATTTTAGTAATATATATATATAGAAAGAAAAGTCAAATAATTAAAAACAACATACTTAAAATAATACATTAAATTGGCTTACTATTATAACAATAATATTGAAAATATTAATACTCTTTTTAAATGCTTTTGTAGTATTTTGTTTATTCTTTTATTATATTATTCTTACCTTTTCGTCTTTATAATAATGAACGTTTAATTGTGTCCCGTCCTTAAAATACCATATTCCGTCACCTGTTGGTTTATTATTTTTGAAGTTTCCAATAAAATATGTTCCTAAATTTAATAAACAAAAAACGCATAAATAATGAATAAAATTAATTACATCAAGATGAATTAAATTAACTAATGAAATATATGAACCAAAACATATTACCATGCAATAAAATGAGATAAATATGTTATGCATATTAAAATGAATGCAAACCATTTGGTAATATCCATTTCCCATGGGATAAATAGCCATTTTCCCAATATCCCTCTAATACACTTTTGCACTTTTTATAAATATATTTCCCTACATTTATAAACAAAAAATTAACAACAAATAAAGATCTTGCACATATCTATAATAATTGGCATATTTAATTATATAATATTTAGTTGTAATATAAATAACATATAATTATTACCATATCCAGTTTTTTTTCCAAATCGCCAAGCACCTACATATATGTCTCCATTTTTATACACCATCAAACCTTCATTGTGCTTCATCCCGTTGGAATAGTTTCCATAATAATAACTTTTCCCTTCTGCATAAATTGTTCAAATAAAATTCATAAATTATTTATTATTAATGATAATACATAAAACAATCAAACTTGTGCATACCAGAAAAATGTATAACAATATAATTACCGTTTGTATTGCATGTAATGTTTTTTGGGGTTTTCAATTTATTCGAATCTTGCATAAGACTTAACAGCTTTTCACTTAGTTTTTTCTTTTTTTTATTGCATTCCTTTTCACTACTTTCTTTGCCTTCTCTTTCTTCACTCCCCTCATTTTGACTTTCCTCATTTTGACTCCCCTCATTTTGACTTTCCTCATTTTGACTTCCCTCATTTTGACTTTCCTCGCTCTCTCCTTCCTCTGTGTTGTCTAAATTTTCACTACTTTTGGATTTGTTTCCTTCTGATATACTTTCATTTGACTCATTTTCGCTTTCCCCATTATCACTATATTGACTTTTTTCTCTGATCTTTTTATTTCCTTTTCTTTTGTTTGTGTAGTTATTATAAAAATATGTTCCTATCCCATTTTTTTTATTATGCTCAAATGAGCCTTGGTAAAGATCTCCATTAAAATATTCATATTCCCCTTTGAAAGAAATAATGTAATAAAAAAAAATAATAATAAATATTTTGAAATATATTAAATGGATTTAAAAGTGGGTAAAATATATACGTTATATAATAAAATAGTGAATTGGTAAATCAACAAAATAAATCATGTTGGTAACAAACACTTTTTAAAATGTGTATATAATGCAAAAATTTAAATATATTTTAATAATTATAAATGGCAACCATATCCATGTTTTTTTCCAAGTAAAAAATTTCCATAATATTTTTCTTGTGTCTTATAATTTTTACAAGGATAAAATATTACAGTTCCTATTCCTGTATAGTTTTTCAGTGAAATTGATGATATACCATCATCCTTGAATAACTTCAATTTACTTTTCTCATTTTTATTTTTTGCCATTTTTATTTTTTTTTCTTAATAAGTATAAGAATTTTTTTTAAACGAAATAAAATGCATTTGAAGTGTTAGGCATTTTTTCCATATTGTAACAAACAAATCGAAAAATGTCTTTATATATATAGAGAGAGATAGATATTCTATGATATTTATATTTTTACGTGTATGTTTCTCTCCTTATAGACACAAAGAATAAAATGCAAATTTACTCAGCAAAATTGTGTATATATTGCGTATATGTGCAAACAGCTATATTAAATAACTAGCTACAACAAAGAGAAAAAATAGGAAATAAATAAAAAATATATAATAGTATAATAAAAAATAGCTTAAAAAATATATTAATAAAAATTGGAATTATTTATAATTTTTTTTGAAAATCCAATTTATATGCTAAAGAAAAATTTGCAAAGCCATGGCAACTGTTAAACATTATTATAGTAGATATTTTCCATTTTACATATAAATAATTTTATTTTTTATCAAAAATAATAAAATATATTTTTTTATTTCAGGAGGAGAGAATAAAGTTGCTCGTAGCTGCGAAAAAGGGTAATGCCGCATTAATATTTTTCTCCTATTTTTTCTATATTATTCATCTCTATTCCGCTTTATATCATACTAGCTATTCTTATTTTTTACTCATTATTCATTTTATTATATTAATTTTTGGTTTTTATAAAAATTAAATATCTAATAATTTATTGCGTAGGTGTTTACGAAGATATCATTAATTTGTCTAAATTGCAAATTCCATTAGGAGATTATGTGCAACCCCCGGTATGTTGAAAAACGGGCTTCTATAGACATACTATTCATAAAAGAAAAAAGTCATGATGCAAATAAGTATAAATATATATACTATTCGGGTAGTTATTTACCAATTAAAATTCAATACCCATGCACATTTTTAATCCGAATTATAAACAAAAATAAATGTATATTCATATTTTTTTTATTCTTTATTCTTTTTTCCAATCCTACTATTTACATTGTCACAACAGCACAATAGAACAGCTTTTTGGTATAGTTGTAGAAATGGAAACTTAAAAATTGCAAGAATAATTTTAAAGAAAGGAAGTAACATTAATCATAAAGACGCAAACGGAATATCCCCTCTACATATTAGTGCCAAATATGGCCATTTAAATATCGTTAAATTCCTTATTGAAAATAATGCTAATATAAATATTATGGATAATGTTAAAAATAAAAATTGTGAAAGAATAAAATCATAATTTTTATTATTTATAATATATATAGCTTATATACCATTCCTATAACTTTTTTTGTTTTAGGAAGGACAAACAGCTATTTTTTATGCCATAATAAATAAACATTATGAAGTAATATTGCTATGTTATTTTATTCGCATATAAGCATATATACAAATGATTATTTATGCACCTATACCAATGTAAAACATACATTTTGTGGCACAGTTTTGTATACTAATTTATTAAAACGTTTCAAATAAATTATTATCTCACCATTTTATGCATAATTACATGTTTTACAAAAAAATATTTAACCTACAAATTTTAAATTATATTTTTTCTAGACTGTAAAATTATTGATAGAGAATGGTGCCAATGTTCAAATAAAAGACAACGTAAGTTTAAACATTCTTAATATTCAAATAATATATATCGAAGAAAAATAATATTATGAACAAACAGCTATATAGTATGGCAAATTAATATAATTATCGTTTTTTTTATTAACAGAAATAATTTTTTTTTGTAGAACAATGCAACTGTTTATGATTATGCTGATTTTATGGGGAGAACAAAATTATCTTCATATATATTATATAAAAGTATTAAAATAAAAAAGAAAGATAATTTGATTATCTACTAATTCGTATGGGATTTATTTTTTAAACTAGACATTGTTTGGATCTATATTTCTACTTATTGATGCACACATATATATTTATTTATTTTTATATTGTTCATATTTTTAGGTAACGAACTAATTGCCAAGAACGCCAATTATTCGATAAATGAGGACAAGGAAATTTGTGAATAAAACTAGGCTAAAAAAATATATAATATTTATGGTTAAAGTCTATTTTAGAACTTATTTTTTATATAGGCAATTTAAAGTAGTGTACCGAATTATATATTTTGATAACCATATTATTCTTATATATGCAATGAACAAGCATTAAACATATATGTGGGCTTATCAAAAAATATACATTTTTAAATATAGATAAAAAATGAAGACTATTTCAATTACTATTATTTATTTTGACAACTTCACTACATTTAAAAGATGATTAACGCCTTAAACTTCATTGATATATACAAAATATTAAACAAAAAAGGGGAATTATAAAAATTTATTTGGGGTGGTGTTAAATTAAAAATGTTAATAATGAGCAAATAAATATTTAGTGAATATTCTTAACCATAAACAGTCATGGTCTGTAAGAAAAAAATTGCCGATAAATATCAATTGGCCAAATGTGAATCAATGGCAAATATCATGTATATATAGAAATATGATGAAAATATTATGTACAAAATTTACTTTCCATTGATCTCAAAGTAAATTATTTAACGAATTGAAGTGCATGCATTGATATATATAAATAAATATATATGTGTAAATACATGGATTTAATTATTTCTAGGCATTTATTTTAATTCCGTATATATATATATATATATATATATATAGTTCTCCATTATGCAAATATCATACGCCTTCTACTTGAAAACCTATGGTTAGTTTTAAGTTTTATACAAGTTTTGAAACTGATTTTTTTATATTACTTTTATATAACAAAAAACAAAAAAATTATATTTTTTTACTTTATTTAAAGATCGTCAGATATTTATGCGTAGTTAAATTATTTTAATATAATACTTGTATATATTTATCCTTAGTTTGTGTGTTTTGCTTTTCTTCTTTCTCCCCTTCCAAGGGCGTGGAAACCACTCTTGATAGTTGTAACAGATCTACGTTAAAAAAAATGGGAAATAAATTGAAGAAAATTATAAATAAAATAAAAATGCATAAAATACATACAAATAAAAAAAGAGTAATAACCTTTTTGCTCCACAAGCGTTACAATGTTGATGAAAAAGTCTCGTTCTACTATCTTTCTCCATAGCAGTATTTGGACTTTTACACATTTGACAAGTAACATATTCTGTTATATATTTTCTTAACAATGCTTCGATATGTTTAGGCCCATATTTTCCTTTTAAAACTAATTGTCCTTCTCCTGCTATAGATCCTTCAGTTCCTAATTCCGCAAGGACAAAATGAAAGACGTGTTCTTCATTCCTGTTCATAATTGTACATATATCTTTAAAATTAATCCATGCTACTTTTTTTGAACCGACCCTAACAACTTGTGGTGGTTTTATTGTATATTTTTTTGATATGCATAAATCTATATTATGTTTATTAACCAAATCTTGAATTCTATGCAATAATTCTTCATATGGATATACTGCACCTTTTTCAAATACTTTTCCTGTACCATCAATAATAACTTCGACTTTGCTTACAACTTCCTTCTTTTTTTTTTTCTTTTTTTTTTCACCAAAATCAAATAATTGTGTTGCTTCATCATTTACTTTGTCAACATCAGCAAAGGCTTTGCTGGCGTCTTCAATTTTTTCTTCAATTTTTTCTTCCATTTTTATATATCTTTTATTATTATATATCTTATTAAATTGTTCTGCTTCTTTGTATAATTCCCTTTATATTGATTCTCTTTTTGTAACTATAAATATTTTTTATTTATTTAGGATTAACTTTTTTTACTTTAAAAGTAAAATTATCTTAGCGCATCCAAATATTTTCTATATAAAGCTTTTTATTTTTCACTTTATATTAAATGAAAAATAATAAACTTTATAAAACTTATTATTTTATAATACTCTTAATTATAGGAATAAGATTGGTTATACATATATATATATATATATATATATATATATATATATATATATATGAAACAATAATAAAGATAGCAAGCATGAGATATAGCTATAAAATGTTCTACATTTGAATATCCATATAGTAATATATGTATGCAGAATAATTTATACTGTTTTCACTTGTTTAGTACAAACTTTTAAATATATGCATAATATTTATTTGTAAAACTATAAAAAATGCTTTAAAAATATAAGAAAAATAGGAATAGATAAACGAAAAAGGTGTAATAAAAAATGAGAAATAGTTAAATTATAAAAATAAATAAGAAGATATATATTATTATATAATATATTGATAATTATATCACAAATAAATAATAATAGTTAATGTGCGTAAAAAAGCGAAACTGCTAATTTTATTATTTAAAAAATTAATATAACGATAATATATAAAAATGCCTAAGAAAAACCAGGATTTGTTTATGTAGGTAAATATATATAATAATAAATTGGGACTATATATATAATACTAATTGTAATATGCTTAAAATTAAATAAAACCAAAGAAAAAAATGTTTTGAGGTGTTAACATATAATTTATTATATTTTAACAATTTTAATAAGCAAAAGAGCGCGATTAATTTTACTTATTTTTTTATAATACCATATTTTTAAAAGATATAAATTTTAAGGGGCAAACAAATAAAAACTATAATGCGTATAGTCACTATATATAATTAATACTACGGGGAACATATATGAAAATATATATTACCCATTTCACACGGTTTAAAATATAACATATATTACTGTTTCATATTTGTGATGGCCAAATTCAAGAAATATTTTTTCAACCTATTTAATTTTATTTATTTTAATTTTTTATGAATTTTATTCTATATTTAAATATAAATTTTCGAATTTATATTATATATTTTTCTCTTGTATTATAGTGTATATATATATACATAATACCCTATATATATTTTCCATTAGTGTTATTTTACATTAGTATTATTTTACACTAGTATTATTTTGCATTAATATAAAAATAGTAGTTTATGCTATTTTGTATGTATATAGTATTTCCATATTTATTATATCACTTTACTGTTAAACTTATATTCGTGTTTTTTATTATTTTTTCTCTATATATAATTATTTATGTATAAATATTTATATAAGGATATCATAAACTATATTGTCCCCTGTTGCCTTAATTGTGCAAAACTAAAATAAAAAATTAAAAAAATTGTTAACATAATTAATAAATTTAAAATGATTTATAATCACCATTTTATTGGGATTTTTTTTTGGGTTTCGTTTTTTTTTAAAGTATATAATTGTCTTTATGTAACTGATGGTAGCGCAATAATTTTAGAAAACACTGGAACAAAATACAAGTAATAAATTTAGTTTGTGAATATGTACAAACAGAGATACATAAAAAATTAATGCATTAAAAATAAAATAAAGTCTGTTCACATTTGTTATCTTTCTTTTTCTTTTTTTTAAAGACTTTTTTCAACGGATATGAAATGGGGAACAGGTTCCGGAAATCAAATAGTGGTAATATATTAAACAAAAATAGTAGCACATATTTATAAGGTCAATAATTTATCCCTTATTTATACACTAATAATAATACAATAGTAGTAATAGTGGTATTTAGCAATATATTATATTTATTATAATTTATGATCGTATTAAATTTGGCATATAAAGAGTTTTCTTAAATTCCAAAACATATTTTCTATTTTTTGTTACATAATAAAAATAGCATTCATACTACATTCTTATTCATATACATATTCGAATTTCCATTGGCAGACTACTATAACCACTAATAAAAATGATGAAGAATTATTATGGATTGTTAACCTTTATGAAGGTATAAAAAAATTGTAAAATATTTTAACAGTTTTTATAAGTTCATATATATATATAATATAATTATATTAATGAATTTATTTCTATAAGTTTGTTGTTCTCAAATTCCTTTTTATTCATCATATATCATTTAGTTCAATTGTCTTTATTTTATTTCAGAAAGTAAAAGTATGATGGGGAATAAAATACAATGTGATGAAATTGTAACACTAAAGCATGTTAAATCAAATGGCTATTTAATAGGGTCTCAGCATTATTCAATATTATCCAACAATTTTGAAGTAAAAAAAAAAATTTCAACAAACATCAATAGATATATACAATAAATAAGCAATCCCATACTAATGGAGATTTTCCATTTTTTTATATGTCTCATAGTTTAAAAATATAAACTTTATATTTATTTTTTTAGTTAAGTATTGATAAAGATAATACTTTCGGCAAATTTCAAGTTATTTGTGAAAATAAAAAAGGTGGCTCCTATTGGATGCTGGGTGAAAATGTTTATTTGAAAAGTTTGAATCAAAATGGATATTTATCTACCAGCAAAAAATATGAGTAATAATACAAATATATGCATATGTATGTATACACATGTATATATGATTATCTCTATATAATCTTATATATTTTATTTCCCTTTTGACAAATACAGATTTAATCAGTATAATTGCCACAATTGTCCAATCTTATATCATTTAGAAACATGCATTACAAAAAGTAGCTATCAAATGAATGAATATAAATGGATAGCTAAATCGGTAAAGAAATACCTATACATATGTCCAAAGAACAAATATGTAAATATATAATTATATATATATTTTTTTTTCATTTTGCTTCGATAGGGTGTCATTATTAGCGCATTTGGTGAAGAAGAATCAAACAGATATAATGATGATGACGAACTTTAAAGGTGCAAACATATTTAGATATTTTTTTTTATAATTTATATTTGCATATGTATATGCCTCTTTTTTTGTATTTCCAAACTTAACAAATAAACTATTTTTTTTTAATTAAAATGATAAATTTTACAAACAAAAAAATGAAAATAAAACAAAAGTTTTTAACACGGAAAAGATATAACAAAACAATAAGCGAAAAAAAAAAATAAAATTTTCATAATGATATGTATTTTCCTAATTATTTGTTGGCCTTTATTATTTTTCCAACATCTGAGTAACATTGTTTCTTTGCATTTGCAACTCTTCTTTCCTTCGGTCTATGTTTCTAAAATAGTTTTGTATCCAATTATTTCTTGATTTGTAGTAATTAAATTGATAAATATTATTTAAGTATCTTAATTTTTCTCTAAAATAATATCTTGAGTTACCACAAATATATGGATACCATTCTATTAAATTGTCTTTATTAATTCGATTTTGATTTAAATATAATCTCATATTATGTGATAAAGACCTTGGAACATTTCCTCTTATAAATATTTTATGATAAAATTCTTGAATATTCATTTGTTTAATTGTATAAGTAAATGTATTTCGATAACTTTTCACTAATCCAAAATGTCCTAATGCATGATATTTAATATATTTCATAGGAGTGTTATAATGTATTTGTACATTATCAATATATAATCTTGATATATCTCCATTAAAATTATTTATAATTTTATCTTTTGAATTTAATAATGAATTAAGTATATTATTTATTCGTATTTGTGGTATAGACTCTAAAAATATAATAGCATCTTCTAAATGTAAGCCTTTTATTAACCTACCAAAATTATTTAAATTTCTCAAACTTATTTTTAATTGATATACTTTAAATGTCCAATATATATCATCTTTTCGATTTTTTATTTTTTCTTCTTTTTCATTATATATTTTAGGCTTTATTCCTTTTCTTATATATCTTTTTTCATTATATCGATGTATAATTCTTCTTCTCCATTCCCAAAATCCTTTTTTTCTATAATAAGGATTTCTGAGTTGTACATTTGTATTTATATTCCTTTTATTTATTAAATTAATATTATTCCCACCCCCCTTAATTAAATTTATTAACATTGTTAAATCTCAAATTTTATGTATAATTACTGATTTTTTCGAGCTTATTATGTAAATTTTATCATAAAACTTGTGTATAGAAATAATTGTTTTACTAATCAATTAGAGAAAAATGGATGTGCATATAGAAATGTTTCATATATATAACAATTTGTAAACTTTAAGTTTCCTCAATTATTTTCTAAATAGTATAATTCATATTTTTATTGTCATTCTATATGAATTCCACACTTTCTATTTTATGAACTAACTCTGCGTTTGTTTATTCTGCATTTATTTCTTTCCCTCTTCACATTATATTTATAGCTTCCGTTTTTTTGGGAGGAGTGGGGAGGATAGAATTTGTTTTTATCTCTAAAAGAGTTTCATAAAGTGTAATGTAAAAAAGAAAGAAATATTTATTTATTAATATTTATATTTATGCATACATATTGGATAATATTGCATGTATGGATATTGATTTTGTGAATAATTCAAAAGGGGAAAAAAAAAAAACTTCCTTCACACTATCAATATATATTATAACTTGACGGAATACAATAACTATCTATTCAATTTATACACATTATTTTTTTCTTTCTTTTAAATAAAAAAATTATATATCTCATCTATCTCAAATAAAAGGATTTGTTTAAAATTGGCATATAAAGAAAAGCATTATATTAATTTTTTTAGGAAAATAATTAAATCGCTATTTCATGAAAATTTACTATTTTGATAAAAAAAAATTATGCACCCTACATAAAATAAAGATACAATTTATATACTCAATGCAAAAAAAAAAGAAAGAAAAATTGAAACTAATCAAATATATATAATTCACGGGGTGAAAATATCCCTTTTTGGAGAGTTCAAAACAAAATTATGACAATTTATAATTACCCTATTATTATACATAAAACAAGAGCTATATTATTTTTTTAACGTTCTTTTGTGCGCAATTATTTTTGTTCATTTTTGGCTATAAATATTCAGATAATATTATTAAAAATATTTAGTAAAGATAGTTTAATCAAATAATTATTTTATAAATTAAAACAAATTTAGTGACTACATTGTATTAAAAAATAATTTACAAAGTTTAGAGGATACTAACTAGTGGTATATAATTAGACACATCATTTTATAATGGATCTGAAAAGCGCTGGAAATGTTTGGGATGTTTTGAACGATTTATACAAAAATGATAAACAGGTTTAAACAAAATATAGAGAGATAACAATAAATGACTTAATTTGCAACATATTATGTATATTCATATATAATGCATATTTATGTAATTTTTCAAATAAATAATTTATAAACATTTTATGTCTTTTTTTACAGTTATATGATAAATTTATGAAAAAACATCTGAATGAAATGCATGCTTCTAAGGCTATAAAGCCAAAATTTTGTTTTTGCATTTGCACAAATGTAGAAAAAGTTTCTATAAAGACTTCAATAAATGAATATAAAGAAAAGGTATGTGATTATTTTATTTATATATATCATACAAAGAAAATAAAATCATCAATTCTTTCCCCTGATTTTATTGAAAATCTAAATAACTTAAATTTTGATAACATATATATAAGTACATCAAAAGTTAAAGGTGAATCATCTAAAGACATGTATGCAGAGGCTGTTATACATACAAATATTTATAAAAATATGAATAACATAAATTTCAAAAATAAAATTATAACTCGAATATTGGAAATTGTATACAACTCTGAAAAGGCCCTTAGAAACGATATAATTATAAATACAAATTCATTTCATTTTATTGACTTAAATTACATTCCTAAAACTACACATTATTTAAATCCGAAATATGTAGATAATAATATATTAAATGAACAACCACATGCAAATGTAGACGAAGCTGATATCAAATTTTTAAATATTTTAAATGAAAAAAACAAAAAAGATAATAATAAAGAGCAAGAAAAAGATCAAATATTAATACATGATTCATCTAATGATATTTTAAAAGATATACATCCAATAAAAACTGTCAAAAATACTCAAATTAATAAAGTCGATAAAACGAAAATACCAAAAGAAGTCAAGTCATATCAATACACAATCATTGATAGGTATCTTCCTCTATTTGTATCAATTTTAACTTTTATAAATTTTCATTTCTCTTTATATTCCAGCCCAGAAGTTTATTATATAAAAAAATAACTAAAAATAAATTATTAATATATATATATATATATATATACATATATGTATGCATGCATATTAATTTTCTAACAATTTAAATAGGTTCCTTCATATCATCATGACATTTAATAATATATCCTACACAAATCTGGAAACATTAAAAGATGGGAATAATATATATGTATATGCTTCGAATAAGTACAGCTATCCATATAAAGATAACTACATAGATACAATAAAAAATAATTTTCATTTTATATTATTGCATTTCATAATATATATATATATATATCACATAATTGTTTTCGTTTTTGCCTTTTTTAAACAGATCCGACGAGTGTATGTCCCTACATTTCAAAGAAAATTTAAGTGATAATGTAAGACACAAATGTGAAAAGAATGTAAAAACAATGCGTTTATATGTGATATTATATGCATATCTTTATATGATAACATACAGTTTATACATTCAAGTAAAAAATATTACTCCTTCTTATGTAACTAGATTAAAGCATATTTCAATGAGGCTTTGTTAAAACTAACCATAAGTGTAGAATTGCTATATTGAATTAATATATATACACATATTAGCTACTCATAAGAAATGTGGATATGCCCATATCCAGTTAAATTAATTTTTATGTGACGCACATATGTACATGCTTATGTTTCACTTCTTTATATAATGTTGCAATTTTCCACTTTAAATGCTGTAATTTTTACTCACTTTACTTTCATTCGATATTATTATTATTTATTTCCGTGTTTATTCTTTTGGAGTTATAGTCATATTATGCATTTTTCTTTGATCTAACAAATTTGTTTCTATAGACATATTTTCCTATTTCAAAACACATTATATTTCTTTTTGTGCAAAAAAATGAGATATATAATTGGTGAATAATACAAAACTAATATTAATCCAATCTCATATTTTAGCACATTAATTGAAACAAAAAAATATTTAATTGTAAATTAGGTTTGTTTAAAAATGCATGAAGCTAAATAACGAAAGGTGAAAAAATATATAAATGAATAAAAAATAAATAAATGTAAATTCTTTGTTCAAAATTAAGAAAAATTTTAGAAATGTGTGAAAATTATAAAAGTTGTTTGATAAATTTAACATTTCGTTAATAAGCAAATAAAGTTGGTGAATGAAATAAGATCATGGGGGAGAAGTGAGGAAATAAAATAATAATAATAGTATTAGTAGTAATAATAATAATAGTATAAATAACAGAAAGTAAAACCGAAACTGTAGCGAAAATAGTGGCGAATAATAAATAAAACGAATTTGAGCATGTAAAATATAAAAATATATATTAGTCAAAGAATGTTGAGATAAAGCTAATATTTATTAATTTGGCCAAAAAAAACGTAAAAATACTTGTTTAAAAGCTTTTAACTTATTAATTTTTTAATTTTTTTTATAATCTCTCATAATATAAATAAATAAGTTTTTGTCTTTCATCGCTTCAAATTTTATAGGTATACAATTACCACTATCATCTAAATGTAACGCCAAACAACAATTGCCACTAATTAAATTTGCTTGTGTTTCTACTCTTTTTAATTGTTCTTCTCCATACAATAATGATCGAATGTCACTGAAATTAATCATTCGTACCTGTAAATTATAGTGAATGTATAATATTTTTGTTTTATATATGTGTGTAAAATTCCAATCTCGAATTTACGGTATGCAATAGACATAAAATTTAAGGAAAATTGTAAGCATAAAAATGTAACAAAATATGAATATCTTCATTTTATCTACTAATCGATTACCTTTTGGTGGCAGGATATACATAAAGTTTTTTCAGCGAAATTTGCTTGCAAATTACAAGGTAATTTGGTTCCATCCTAAAAAAAAAATTAAAATAATATCATAACAAAGGTATATAAATATGAATAACCCACAATATGTTATCATTATTCTGTTGTATAAAAATATTTATATTTCACCAAACATAAAGATATTTTTTATTCTCTATATATTAAGAAAAACTCAAAATAGTAACGTATGCGTTAATGAGAAATATAATGTATTTACTTGTAGCAGAACAACTATTTGGATGTTATTTTTTAGTCGTTTTTTAAATTCATTTATCTCAGCACTTGAAAATGCTAATCAAAAAAAAAAAACATAGAAAATATTTTATGAATGCTTATGATATAAATATACATACACACATACATGAATCAATGAGCCAATGTATATAGATATATGCTGTGTATAGTATACATATTTTAACTACTTCAAGACACAAAATATGCAAAATCAGCTATTTTAGAATAAAGAACAAACACGTTTATTATACGTAAAAAAAAATAGTATTCTTATTATTACTTTCTAATATTTCATCATCGTTTATGTATTTTTTAGTTTCATCTATTGAACAACAGGATACAATATTCCCCATTTTGTCGTTATCTGATTATCTTTTTTTATTATATAAAAATTTATGTAGAAATAATTATATGCTTATTTATATTGTTTATATAGTCAATGCTACTATATATAATGTCTTAAGAGTATATATTATGTCTATATATCTATGTATACATTTATTTACTTAATTTCTTCTCTAATTTGATCTTTAATTTACTTTACAAATTAATCATTAATTTGCTTGTTAAATTTATGTTAATTATTTATACAAACACACACTTATACATATATATATAAACATACACATTGCTTTATTTTCTGTGGAAATGTTTGTGTAATAAAATGTGTGTAATATATATATAATAATGCAAAATGATAATTATATGTTTTTTAACATTTATATTTAAATTAGAAATATATCCAATATTATATAAAATTAAAATTTTTAATAGAAACATGAATAGCTTTATATATCATGTTATTCTAATGTATCATATATTTCTTAAATACGCCATATATAATTTAATGGAATGGAAAATATTTTTTTTGGATATTTCATTTTAAGAATGTTTCGCAATATAATATGAAATAGCTTTTAGATTATTCTTCTTATTTTTTTTTTTAATAATTTTTCTTTCTTATTTACGCAATAAAATAGCAGGAAAAAAAAGCTATATTAAATTTTTATTTATTTGTCCACTATATGTAATAGGAAATTTATTCCCTGTTCATATTTTTTTTATCATTTCAAAAAAAAAAAAATATAGTATAACTATTTTTTAGCATTCAATGGCTATTTATTAATTTGTTTTTTTATTTATTAAATATTATATACACACTCTTAAAATTTTTTAAAGTAAAAAGGACTTGATGTTACTGCATTTTAGTATAAATGACATTGGCGATTTGGGGATAAAATTCTATTTTAAATTGCTCTATAATATTATTAAATACACGGAAATTATATATAAGTGAAGAGAAATAAAAATAGAATTCCTTTTTTTTTCATTTTTAAAATGTGTGTAAAATACATTCACCTTTGTGCAAAAGAAAAAGGCACGAAATACCCTAGGAATAATCTTCCTTATTTAAAAGACAGAATTAAAATTTAAATTCCATTCAGAGGAAAAAATGCTATAAAAGTGTAAGTATCATATGAGCATACAACTATTTTTACATTGCTTTATTTTAACATATATAACTAATATTTATTTAATTAATTTTCTTGGTATATATGCATATAACTATATTTACTTATTTATTCCTTTCTAAAATAGCTTATTTAATGAAAATGTAGCATGTGTATGCACTCACATACTTTCTATGTTAAAAAAATATACATATACTGTATTTTATTTTGTGCTCGTTTTTCATTACACTTGAAAAATATGTGTGAAACAAAAATTAAGCAATAATGTTCAAAATTGACTATAATTATTTTTTTTAAATAACTTTATTTTTTCCTGTTCTTTATGAGGGGATATATATAATTTTGTTTATATTGACACAAAAATGGTATATATTACATAACTATTATATATAATAATGCATATATCTGTGTGAATATACTCATATACACTCAGTAATAATTACAATGAAAAATTTATGTTTAACCTTTCATTTAATCTAAATTTTATTTTATATGCTAAAATAAGCCTTTTGGAGGCATATTATTTCAATAAGCTATTTCTTTAGACAAATTCATAAATACGATATTTCGGCTTTGCAAAAATACTATATTCTTCGATTTAAACATTACATTATTGTAATGTAGCCGAAAAAAAATAAGTATATGTATGCATATAACTTAGAACAGAAAGATGTAAATATATATATTTTAACACAACAACTCTATTGGAAAGACTATTGAATAATAGATAACATATAAACGTAATTTAGTTTCTTTATCGTTTTAATGAAGCCAAACATTTTTTAAAATTTTTCTTCATTGAATTTGTTTAATTTGAAATGTTCATATATAAGGATCTTTATAACCAAACAATTTTTTGTTGTGAAAAGAAAATGAAATTTAAGAAAGTTATAAAAAAATAAAACAAGATTAAAAATATGGCAAACTCGCTGAATTATATAAAATTAAAAACAAAAGTAAAAAATAAAACAAATATAAGACATTATGCATATACAACATGGTTCATCATTATTTTTTTATTCAAAATTACATATTATATATTTTTCATAATTAAGCACTAATTTGTAAAAAAAATATATATGATTCACATGTGTATGCATAAAAAACTAAAGAGGATTCTCATAATGCTTCTTTATTTATATCAACGCACGAAACAAATAATATAAAATAAATTCTATAAAAGTCGAAATAATTACACAGATAAATATTAAATTTTTCTTGGTATATTTCAATAAATTTAATAATCATTATGTTTATATACTTTTTTTCTTCTACATATTTTTCATCGTTCTCTAAAATAACATCCTCATAAATTTTTTTGTAATCTATGTCACCTTCTTGATCATTGATTATTTCTTTATCATACCTGCGATGAGAAACGGAAGTAAAAAATGTGGACCAATCACATTACAACATATATATATTGAGGCATATTTTGTATGGGTTATTACATTCATAAACACCTTTATTATTTCAATGTATCATTTTCCTCGCATTTTCTTTTAACTTACTTGTAAAAGAGCTTAAATATGTAGAGCATGGATTCCATTGGATTGTTGTAAAAAAATACAGAAAGAAGCATTAAAAAAATAAAATATGTTTTGGTTATATTTTTTAATGATAGTTCATTAAAATATGCGTTTTTGTACATTTGAAAAAGGTTTTGATTTTTGAATATAATATTAAAAGTGTTAAGAATAAACTCAGACCCATAATTGTTGTAAAAAATTATAAATATCAAAGGCTTGATGAGCTTATAATTTGCGTGAGAATATATTAAAAATATTTCAATTCTTTTATTAAAAGATATAAATGGTAACAAATAAGAATAGAAAAGTTTTAAATATATAGGATCATAACACGATTTTATAAGTAAAGATTTTGCAACATTTTCAATTATATTTATATTGTACATTATATCATTATATGTGTTTTTGTTAATATTTTGTACATTTTCACTATTAAAACGCTTATCGTTTTTCCCCTCCTTTTTACCAATGGAAATATCATAGTCTTCTTTTTCATAGGTATTATTGTTATGAGAATCAATTCCATCTTTTATCTCCAAATTATTTTTTGTTGCTTGTTCATTTACTTTTTTTATTTCATCTTTTGACAAATTTCCCAATAAAGATGAAGGATCATAATCCATTTTACATTGCTTACTTTTTATTTTCAGTTTATTAAGGAGATTATTATCATGAAAATCACTAATTGATGGAAGGCTTGAAATGTCATTCTCTGTATTATTTATATACATTTTCATGAAATTGTCTAAATAAATATGCTTATTATTATCCAAAGAATTGTTATAAAATTCGAGGGTATTTGATTCTGTATCTACATAAATATCACCTTTTTCTGAACTTTTGTTACTATTGCTACATAATGAATATATATCATCATTAACAAACTGATTTATATCATTTAATTCATCAGAATTTTTCTTATTTTCATTTATTTTTGTCCCATATTTCACTTTTTCTTCACTTAGTATATCCATATTATTTTCATTTTCCATAACATCCTCATTATTAATATTTTTTGAAATATCTACATATTTTAAGTTACTTGCTTTACTCGATTTATTCGATATAATAAAGTTGCTCCCCTTTTCATCTTCCTTTATTCCTACACAAATTGAGTTATCATCGAAAAAATATTTTTTGTAATATGTATGGATATATAATAAAAGAAGTTTCAATTTAATTTCATAAAAATAATAATATGGGAAATCTGAAGTTAATAATTGATCTATTAATATTATAACCTTTATAACATTTTTTATATTAATTAAAACGTATATATCTAAATATATACTATGTAATGAATAATTTATTTGAGGGCATTGAGATATTAAATCTTTAAAACTTTTTTCTATTGATTTAGGGAATGAATATTTAAATATTTTCCAAAAATTATGCATGACTTCTTCATCATTTTCATTATATAAAACAATTTTTTTTTTTTTTTTTGTTTCATTTTTTAAATTGTCTTTATAACTTCGGCCCCCTTTCAGTTTGTTGTCCATGGTCATATAATTTTTATTGTTCATCTCGATTTTGCTACCCACTTCATCATATATAATATTTCGAGCCAGGATCATAAAATCCTTTATATAAAAATATAGATAATCAGATAAAGTACAAATGCAATGTTTTGGTACAAATTTATTTTTATTGATTTCGATTCCATGTAAATCATTATTTGACAATAATAAATTATAAATATATAGAGAGAATTTAGAATAATACATTTTAACATTACTTTGTAAAAATACCAAAACACTTAAATGCAAATCACTATGATAAAATTTTTGTCCACCTTTATAAAAAAATAAATGTATTAAATTTAGGATTCTTTTAATATATAAAACTTTTGCAGATAATCCGGATAAAACAATAAATAATAATTTACCTGCATTTGTATAAGACTCTAAATTATTATCTAATAATAACTCTAAAATTGTGGATTCTATATTGACATAATAGGAAAAGTCTACTTTTTTGGCTCCTGCGTCATTAGGGCCCATATATATTTCTAAAAAATTTTTTTTTTTACTACATTTTTCTCTTTTTAGCTTAGGCATTTTTTCATACAAATTGGGTGAATAAATAAAATGTCTATATTTTAATTTAGAACAATGTCTACACACTTAATAACGTGTATATTATATGTAGTGTAACATTATTTTGTTATCATATTAATAATAATAATGATAATTGCATTTTTAAATATTGCTTGGTTGTGATCCAATAAAAATGTAACAAATATGTACAGGTATATATGTGTGCATTTTATTATACGTTTTATGTTAACTCATAAAAATTCACATATATTATTTGTTTTGAATTATCTCAAGGTGTTTTTTATATTTTTACAATGGCTTGGAATAAAAAAAAAGTATAAAATAAATTAAACAAAATAATCGTAAACGAATTCAATAATACATAATTATGTTCATTCTATATTACATATGCTTGCTTGTTTTTTTAGGTAATTTTATTTTTTTTGTAACACGAGTCTATAATACCAATAAAAATGGTTACACAAATCATAAAAAAAAACAAAAATAATTTTAAAAAATTAGATAACACACAAATATATATATATAAAATCGACTGTATAGTTAAATTTTGGGGATAGGGACTAAGTTATACTTGTTGGCATTATTAAAAAAATTGTACATAAAAAATTAAATTCTGTATTTTAAAATTTGTTTAAATATAATATAAAATTATTTATTTATTTTAACTATAATATATATCCCTTAACTATTACGCGAGGTTTATGCATTCCCATTTATTCATCATTCGTTGATATATGTTTAATAACATATTTATAAAGATTCAGTGCTCTCTTTGCGTATTCATTTAAATATATGCAAATGTATATTATGTGTATATTAAATTCAATAGTTATTTTTTTTATGCGAAAAGCTATGCAAAATTATTTTTTATTAAAACGCTTATGAATAAATCTCTTCAAAATCAATGACTTTTATTATTTAAACACAACTTTAATAAAAGGGGGAAGAATAAAAAAAAAATAAAAATAAAGTTTGATTTTAATAATATTTTTAAATTATATTTGGGCAATATATCTATTGATGTGAAAAAAAGGCATAGTTTTATTATCATACAACAAATTATTTATTAAAGAAATATTTACTGGTTTAATAGTAGAATTAGCTTATTTTGTGTACCAAAATATAGAAGGTAGAATGTTTTTTTAATTTTTTTTATTTAATATGGATTTTAACTCGAGAAAGAAAAAAAATAAAAACTATGATTTATATAATGAAAATATAAATATATATTTAGAAGAAAATGATAATTACATCCTAGATTTAGAAAGCAAAGTTCAGACCTTAAAATTGGTAAATAAACTTATTTTTATATTTATCACCAACTGGCACATATATATATACATGTTGCATATACCTTAAAAGTTTAAACTAACACCTGTTTTAATTACATAATTGCCAAAACGCTATTTTATAGTTACTAATGCTTTCAAAATAATTTTTCCTTTTTTTAGATTGGATCAAACATGAGAGATGAAGTCAAAACATCTAACTCGCTTTTACACAATTTGGTAAAATTATATGAAACTAAAATTTTAGTACATATTTATTTAGTCTTTTTTTATTATATTTATATATGGCCATATAAGTTGCTCTTTTTTTTGTGACTATTTTATTTTAGTCGGATAAAATTGATAACGTCAATAGAAAGCTGACAAGTGTTTATAGGAATGTTAAAAATATCATAAAAAGAAAGGTAAGGGAATAATGTAAAAATACTCCAAAAAAAAAAAAAAAAATATTAAAGCGCAAATTCGTATAAACCGCATTTAAACAAACCGAGGAAGCCTTACATTCATAATTTTGGGATTTTTTATAGGGGAATAAATATATGGTTTATCTTGTATTATTTTTTCTATTTTTGTTATTTTTAATGAACTATTTATACAGAAAAAGAAGATAAGCTATGTATATGTATGTATGCATATATTGTGTAATTATGCTTTACACATAAAGAAATATGCATCCATATAAATTTAATTTTTTTAAATAGTCTTTAATTTAAATATGCCCAAGCTGATAAATTTATTTTAAATTCATCATCGCCGTTATTTATGTATATATGCATATATTTTATTACTATTTATTTGTTGCACATCTTCTATGGTTAATTGTTTTATTAATTACCACTACATTGTTATTCTTTTTTGTTTTCTATTTTTTTTATATCTTTCCTTTTTTGAGGTATTATTATTTGGTATTTTTTTGTAAACATTGATTTTATACTGACAAAAAAAAATGACTCAGAGAAACATAAATTAATATGAATGAGCAATAAGCAAAGAATGTTAAGAATGATATGTGTGCATATTGCGCATTATATGTATATTATATATATGTAATATTAAAAAAATGAAAACAAAACTAGTAAACTTGTAATTTTGGAAAATATAAATTACAATTTTTACAAAAATTAAATTCGCATATAATATATATGCATATATATATAATATAAAAATGCCATATCGTTAGTGTGTACTTAATCAGGACAAATAGCCCATTTATTGACGCTCATTTTCCTTTTTTTTTAAACTTGAAATGATTTAAAAAAATGTATATATTATAAACTGATTAATAGCTATATAAGTTATCAGCTAACTATGTAGCTATTATACAAGCAATCAGCTCACCATTACGATATTAAATTTTCATTTGCACACACATAGCGACGAATAAATGATTTGCATAAAATGTGGTTGGTGTAATTCCCAAATTTACACCATTTTTGACAAAAGCAATATAAAGCTCAACGAATGTCACAATTGTAATAAAATATGCGATGAATATATAGAAAAAAATAGTTTTATAATATTTATGAATATATTATTTTTAAGACCAGAAATATATAGACATATTGTTTTCAATAGATTAAAATATAGTGATAAATTTATACATGTATTTTTTTTTAAAATTATAATAATATTTTTAATAATAAATGTATATTTACATCCTAAATTTGAAAATGATTATGCAAATAATAAGTTTACAAATATATTTTTAATGAATACAGATTTAGATATATCTATTCAAAATACATCGCCAAGTTATAATTGTTCTTCTTATACATTATTTACATATAAATATAATGAAAAAAATAATTTATATGGTTTACATAATATTTTCCATAATTCAAATATATCAAACTTAGTTAATATATATAAAAACAAACTTTTAACTTGTATTTTTGACAACAAATTTAAAAATGAAAATATATGTATACCAAATAAATATAACAAATACTCTGATCATGATGAATGGATTATAAATCTATTATTACATAATAATAATAATAAAAATAACCGATTTAATATTCATAATGGACACAAATGCAAAATTATTGATAATGATGAGATAGATGAAAAAAAAAAATATATAATTAGAAGAAAAGAAGAAAACGTTAATAATATTATAAATGCAAAACAAACTAGTGATATTAATGTAACTAATACAAAAAGACAATATGGGGTAACATATTATCTCGAAAAAGGTATAAATTTTATTAAAAATAGAATAAAATATGAATCAATTTTTTATATGAAAAAAAGGAAAACATTGCTAAAAAATAATTTTATAACCTTTAAAAATTTTGATGAAAACACAAACTTGAACCAAACAATAAATGTGCTTATATATGATCATAATAAAGGATATAAAATAATTTTTGATCATATTGAAAATAAAACATATGATATAAATTATATAATATCCTTTTTACGTAATATATTTTTTTATGAACCAAATTATGCTCTCAAAAATAGTTATTTAAAAAATGAAGAAACTGTCTACATACAAAATGATAGTAGCAATGATATTTGTTATGGAAAACAAAAATATGAATTTAATGTTTTAGAAAAAAAAAATTCAATGTGTTATGAATACGAAAATAGTGAATATAACATAAATGGCTTAGAAAATGTTTGCCCATATTTTTTAAAAAATATAAATTTAGTTCTTGACAAAACTAAGATGGAAAAAGATATAAAGGGTAAACAGAATATGGATCAAAACAATTTTAGTGTTGAACAAATTAGTATGTATTCCAAAATATTATATTCAAATTTAGACAACGAAAAATATATTTTAAAAATATGTAATTCGTCATTCTCATTTAAAAAATTAAAATTTGTAACAATTAATTATTTAATATATTTTTTACTTTTATGTGCATTTACATACTTTTTTAAATTATATCAACAAAGAAGATATAAAATAAATATTATTATGGTTAAATATAATTATCTTTTTATGCTTTTTATATTAAGTAATTATCCATTACTTATATATTTTATTTTAAAGATATTTAATTATAATTACATAAATATATATTTAAATATCTACACACTTGTTTGTAACATAATAGCTTATAATATATTTATATCAAATGATGGAAATTACATTTTTTATTCTATAGTTTCTGTATTAGTTAGTTACTTATTAAAAACCTTATTTATGATTCAAATAATCTCTTATATTTAATAAAAAGAAATCAATGTACATTCAAATTATAGTACAATAAATTTTATTTCGAGGGGGAACAAACTCGTAAATTTTTTTTTTTAAATTACCTCCCTATAGACATATGTATATATATATATATATATATATATATATTAATTTTTTCTACACATTTTTTTTGACAAAAATTATGTCCATTCTTACTTATTCGATGATACCAATTTTGTTTCTTTCATATTACATGATATGTTTTGGTTTTTATTTTCTTTTATTACATTGTTTTATTTTTATTTTTTCCTTTAAAAAATTATATAAAAAACTTAAGCATTTTTCGTATCTTTTAGTTATAAATTATTAAAATATATAGATATTATGTACATAAAAATGATAATTGAAATCAGTATATTCCTTTGTTGAAAAAAAAAAATTCATAGGAATTATTCCATTTAAGTATTGCAATAGAAAAAAAAAATATATATAAATGGGAAAAAAACAAAAGTAATTTATAACAGAATTATACCCATGCTTTTGAAATAATAAATATTCCAGGAAATGCATATAAGTATATATATATGTGTGTACTTACAAAGGCAAGACATATATTACATAACATATTGATCCTTTTGTGATGGGTTTGTATAGTGATAGTGTAAATCATATACGTCTTCACCTTCAATAATTTTGCTATATCCATTTTTATGTATATAAAAAACTCTTACTTTTCCACCCGAACCTCCATCTCTAAACGTAGCATGATAAATTGCATTTCTACCAAGCTCAACTGCTTGGTCAACTGATAAATTATAATCATAGGCGGAATCCAAAATAGAATAAGCATATGTACTACCACTACCACAACTAAATAAATTCCCCTCAACTTTTTTACCTTCATCATCAATATAAAACATATTAAATCCAGTATGGTCATAACCACTTAATATTATTCCACAGCATAAACCATATCCTTTGTATTGATATAAAATATTACTTAATATTGTACTAGCTGCTCTAACTGATATTTTTTCATTATTTCTTAATTCATATATTTTAATTATTTGACCTAAATATTTTTCCCAATAAAAACAATCAGCTGCTCCACCTGCCATTGTTCCTAATATGTATTTATTTATTTCAATAATTTTTTCTACATTTTGAGAAGATATAAAAGAACCCATGGAAGCTCTTGAATCCACTGCGACAATAATACCTTCCTTAAATTTAAATGCTAATGTTGTAGTACCCTTATGAAAATCAAACAATTTTTTATTTTCTGTTTTTGCATATTTTATGAAATTTCTTGGAACGCTTATTGGGGCTATACAAAATTCAAGTTCATCAGTAGTATTGACATTTTCTTCCTCATCGTTTATCAAATTATCAATCTGGCTCATAAAGTCAGTACTGTATTGCATCATTTTTACTACACTTCTATGATTATTATTGTTATGTATTGGAATATGTGTATATGTTTATATTTATATTTATATAATAAACCTAAAATGTTCACAAAGGAACTTTAAAAGTGTTAAGATTTTTTTTTTTTACTTTAGAAAAAAATTGTAATTATTATATATATCGTATTAAATATAAATATTATGCATAATTATAAATATTTTATTATTTTAATACTTCTTAACCTTTTTTTCTTTTTGCATTGATTTAATTCTTATATTTCCATAGATTGATTTATAAACCTATGAAATAAGCTTAAGTGTTCATTTTAATCCTACTAAAAATTTGTTTGAAAAAATATAAAATAATATGAGTTTATAATTGGTAATTGAAAGTTAATAGGCTATATATACTAACAATGTCAAAACTATATCGTGCATATATATAAAAATTAAAAAAAATATATATACAATACTTTTTTACACTATATATATTTATACATTACTGCGGGTATCGCTTTATACAAATTATTTTTACTTAATTTATTTACTCATCCACAATTTTTATCATGTTTGTTTATTTATTTTGTGTAAGGAATATTTTATGTTGTGGTTACGAATAATTGGCACTAACTGGTGGGGTGTTTTATGAAGTATTAACATCGAAAGCAAATTAAAAAAATAATAATAATTCAATGATATATATTTGTGTTTTATTTTATACAGTAATGCTTATTACATTAATTACACTTGGGTGGGCCTACTTATAATTTATTTTTTTCAAATTCTTGTAAAAGCATATAAATACGGATATTAACCTGAAAAAAATTACATATTTTAATTATATTTAAAATCCTCATATTAAAGCACAATGTAGCTTTTTATTATTTAAGCTTATAAAGTTTACATCATTTAAAAATATTTTTTTATCATCTTTTAAATAGGAAATAATGATAAAAATATAGGTATGTGTAATTTACCGTAATGGGATTTTCCCTTTCACATTTAAATACATATATATATAAATTAACATTTCCATCACATCGTTAGATTTATAACTTTGTTTATATATATTAATAGGTAAAGTATTGTGTTTTCTATTTCTTTTAAATACTTATTCTTCGTATTATGAAATTTACACTATATAGTATATAAAACCAATGTAACCCCAATACAAATTATTCTTATTATGGATCCAATAGAAATAAATATGCGTATAAAAACAAGCTTAGTTATTCCACTGAGTTACACACATGTATTCCAATTGTTTTGGCCTTATTATTGTAAAGAAACATTATCCTTTCTTTAATCCGAATTTCGCATAAGTATATACCATTTAAAATAAAAAATAAAAAAGCTACACTAGTATAATAAAAACATGAAATAACGATTTCACTAAGACAACTGTTTTCTAATCGACACCAAATGCCTATACACCACATTTTTAAAGATGCATTTCATTTTTTCATATACTTAAACCAAAAAATATATAATATAATATAATAATGGATATCATGTTGTTTTATTTATTTCATTATATTTCGAGTTATGCGTATAATTTTATAGTATAATTTTACTATTATGTTTTATTCGTTCTCATGTTTTTTCGCAATATAATAAATGCAGCATTTTCTTGTATAAACCATTATGAATATAAACAGAAGCGAACGGTTTTACAAACAATTTAATGTGAATACCAAACAGAACGAAATATGAGAAATATTACTCTCATAGGCATGCATAAAAAAATCGAAAAATTATAGGGAATATGTATACATTCTTTTTATAAATAAAAAGAAAAATATATATAACGAATCGCTTAAATATATATTTAACTACAGGATTTTTTCAAAATATTTTGTCTATAAGAAATTTATATCATGTAGTTATTCTGTGCTGTTTGATTATCAAGTATCTTCTGTTCGTCCTTACTAATAATTGCATCTTTCTCCGCTCGTATTTGCTTATAGTTTTTGTTTTCCCATCCTGTACCTCCTTCTTTCAAAACATTAGCCATTGATAAAAATATATTCAAAAATAATAACATAATAAGCATGCTTGTAAATAACGTAAATAACACGATCGCTATAGGTGTAAAATTTAAGTTATTGCCAATTGATAAATAAGACACCAAAATAACAAAAAATATTATAATAATATCAATTATATACATAATTATAAGTGCAGTAACAATGTAAAATATAATAAAATTCTTAAATATTATTCCAAGCATAATAAAACTGCACAATACAGCATATAATATGATATTAATTATCTTAATAGTCGAATTTTTCTCCATGAAAAATCCAAGAAAACGGAAGAAAATAATCACTGCTGATAATATACATCCTCCTCCTAATGGCAAACAACAGCAATTGGACATCTCTCCTAAACGCCCCATCTTAAATATGTACGATTTAAATATATATTTTTTTTTGTAATTGTGATTTTTTTATTTCTGATTTTATGAAAAATGAATATTACATAAAAACATATGGATATTATTTTGTATTAAAATAAGTCTTTATATATACATAGCATTCATACAAAATGATTTTCGCGTTTAAAATTACAATTTAATAAAAATTAATAAGTCCCGCATATCAAATATGAAAAATGTAAAGATAAATGAAAATACATAAAAAAATTAAAGCTTAAATTAAAATGCCGAAAAATATTTTTTGATATAGACGAAAATTTTTTATTACAATTATAAAACTATTTAAAAAAAAAAATATATATATAAACATACACAGCGGATAAAAATATGCAAATCATAAAAAAAATAATTTTTTTTTTTGGATTATGTTATAAATATTTAACTTAAGCTATCTGATTTTATATTTAAGGATTTCTATTAGATCTTCATCATTATTTAATACATTTAACTTTTGGAAATAAAACATTAAGGAATATGAATTATGTTCGTTTATCTTTTTATAATTAATTATAATGTAACTTTTTATACTATATATAATAAAATCATTTATGTGGTTTAATATTAAAAATATATTTAATACCTTTATAATATCCTGAATTGAGCAGGTATCATAATTATTTATGAATAAATTTATGCTATTTTCCCATAGCTTTAAACAGCTGGTTATTTTTTTTTTTAATACTTCAGAATTTGGCTTGTTAACACATTTTAATGTATTAACTTCCTTTTTATAATTTTTATTTTCATAGCTATAATTTTCTGAATTTCCTTTAATAAAAATTTTATTTACGTCAAAAATATCAAAATTAAAAATCGTGGTATTTTCATAATTTTTTAAAAGAATGGACAAAGAATATAGAATATAAATTTTTAATTCATCTGATAACTCTATATTTTGAATTTGTGATATAAATATTTCGAATTTTTGCAGTGATATAAGTATATTATATCTTGAATATATATAAAATATGTTACTAATTTGGTTTGCATTTAATAAATTTACATAACTTGTTAGTTTATCATTAAATACATTTAAAATATAGTTAAATAAATTTGCGTATTCAATGTAATAATTCATACTTTTATCTTTACATATCTCAATGTCTTTTCTTTTTTTGATATTATTACAGTCATCGTTTTCTATAAGATCTTTTAATAAAGGTAAGAAGTGTATGCAATTAATAACTTCGCTAATACTACTTTTGTGCATACAAACATTTAATTTGAGAGTTGATAATTTTAATATATGATTATAATTTTGGTCGATCTTTATATATGTATACAATATTCTACATATGTCTACTAAATTCGCGTCATCAAAAAGAGTAATAATTTTTTGAGATAATATTTTAAAAATATTCATATTTTTATATAATATACTTGCATAACAATAAGATATTACACATATATCTCTAATATGCACATGCTTATGAAATACATTGTCAACAATTATATTATCCAATTTAATAAATAATTCATCATCCTGTATTTTACATTTAACTAAGGCATTTAAAATCATAGATATTTCAACTATATTATAAAGTGTGTGTACTTTTTTTTTTAGTTCATCTTTTAACAAAATTATTAAATCTTCTTTTTTCCTTTTTGAATAGCTAGATATTAGCATAGCTAGATTTGATGTGTTGAGATATTCGAATTTTCTTTTTATTATGGGAATGAAACTATCATATAAATTAGTTTCATATCGAGCCTTACTTAAACAAAATAAAAATGAAGCGATTTCTCCAACTTCAAATCTGTCTATTATTTCATAAGATCGCCTTTCAACTTGTTTCCAAATAAAATCATTTTTTATATTTTCTTTTAGTAGCATATTAGAAAAAATGCATAAAACAGAGGAATTCATATGCTTAATCTTAATCTCGTTTTGAATAGTTGTATTAAATTCATTTGCATTATTCCTGTATACAAAATAGGGGCTTATTTTTGTTAAATATCTTTTAAATATGTAATTATTAACTTTATTTACTTCTTTACTTTCCTTTAAAATATTCTTAAGCTTGAACATTGACGTAAACTGTTTTATTCAACCAAAACTGAATTTGTTATTATAAACAAACATGGAAAATTATGTATGTCCCCACATATGTATTGCTTGTATTATTTGATAACATACAAGTAGGTCTATACATATTATGCTATATTATAGTAGGAAATTATATTTTAAATAATTTTAATAATATATATTGCACATATTTTTAATACTATTTTTTAATGAAAGCAAATTGCAGTGTTTAATTATTTGAACTTTGGATAAAATTATCATTGAAAACGCAATTCTTATTGTAAAAACACATTTTTCTATATTTTTAATTCTAATTTTTTAGTAAAAAGGCAATACACCAAAAAATGAAAAAGAAACAAGTATTCCAACAACCATGTACTATTACATGCACAAAATGCCCATAAATATTTTTAATATATATAGGCATATATATCATAAATATAAAAGGGATATACATAAATTTTATAATGAAGTTCCAATTATAGAGTAACAACCCAAAAGGACTTAATAAATGACATATGAATTATGAAATGTTCTTAACAAAGTATATTTCTCTTAGTTTAAACAAATAATAAAAGGAAAACAAACTTTTTTTTTGTTGTGTTATTGACGTACTTTTTCTTATTAAATATTTAATATGTTCATCGAAGAATATATATGTGTATGCATATATTACCAAAAAAACGATCAAACAAAGCATACGAAAAAATAACAAATTTTAATTTATAAATTCATATATTATGCATTATATGGAAATATATATAGTTTTCTTCTTTCTATTAAAAAACATCTCAATTTTAATTTTTTTATTTTATATATTCAAAAATATGCAGTAGATGATTGTTAATTCACACTATTGAATTTTGGATATGACATAAATTAACACTATATAAAACTGTATGCATTATATAATAATCTCCATTTTTTTAAGGGTTTTTGTGCTATAGCTTATAAAAAATAATTATATATTTAGGAAAATAAATAAAAAAGCAAAAAACAGATATAATAAGATAAATGAGGATAGTAATAAATACACCATATAACAATAAAAAAAATTAAAACAATCAAATAAATATTTCAAATTAATTGTATCTTTTATCATTAATTTTTTTTATGAATAAAAAATAAAAAATTAAACACAACCAATCCAAAGTACCAATACTGTTTTCATTTGCTTGTATAGGATTTCACATTATTCAAATTTTATCATTATTTGCATTTTTATGATTTTCATTATATATAAATATAAACAATATATATATTTTATTTCATGTTTGAATTTTTATAAAGTTATATACATAATATTTCTTATTATTAGCTTTTTATATTTTGCTTGATATATATTATATGTATATGCATATATATTTATATACCTTGTATGATCGAATATTCTTCCACTTCATCACTCAAAGGTAATATAGTTTTAATACTTTGATATTAAATGATTTATTTGTTTCCCATATATTACATATCACGAATATAAGTGGCACATGTATATATATAGTTATAGAGAAAGACCCAGACAAATAAATATATTTATTGTGCCAAATAATCAAACCTTATATAAGTAGCGATAAATATAAACCTATTTATATGTTTACTTGCTAACTTATGTGTATGGTCTCTGAACAAAACATTGAGTAATTTGATAATTTACTCATTTTTGATAAAATAAAATAGTATATAAAAAATCGTAGGTAAAATGAAAATAAAAGTAAGGACACTGCAAAATACCGAAGAAGAAATAAACGTAGATAGTAATGATACAATTTCTGATTTAAAGAAAAAAATCGAAAATGTTTTTCCTGAAATGCCTTGTGATAAACAAAAATTAATATTCAGTGGCAATATATTAATGAATGAACATAAAGTCGTTGATATACTAAAAGAAAATGATATAGTTATAGTTATGGTAACCAGAAAAATAATTACAAGTAAAAAAAATAATTCAACAAAAAATGCAAACGAATTAGCTTCATCAGATTCGTTAAAAAATAAGGATGAAAAAAATAGCGATGATAAAAATAATGATAAAACAAAAAATACAGATACAGAAAATAAAGAAAGTGAAAATATCAGCAATCCTGAATCTATATTATTAACTGGTGATAAATTAAAAGAAACCATAGACAATATTTGTGCTATGGGATTTGAAAGAGAATTGGTACAAAAGGCAATGACATTAGCATATAATAATCCTAATGTAGCTATTGATTATTTAACTAATGGGTTTCAAGATATTATTGGTGATGGCCATGATATATCTGAAATAAAAGACCCATCTGAAAATCCAAATGAGCGTGATGAAAAATATTCAAATTTATCAAACCTTTTAATGAATTATAATTTGCTAGATGAAAATGAAAGACAAGAAATGCCAGTAAATTCTGAATCGCTTAGAAATTCTCCTTTCTTTAATATTATTAGAGACGCTGCATTATCAAATCCCCAAAGAATTCCTGAAATTCTAGAAATGATTGGAAGATCAGACCCATCCCTTTTAGAGTATATTAGAGAAAATCAAAATGAATTTTTAAATGCTCTTCAAAATTATGATACTGATAATAATAATTCAGAAAATGATCTTATACCAAATTATGAATATACCGATGAAACAAATCAAAACAATGACAATTTTAATATTCCTATTACATCATTAAATGAAAGTGAAATGGAGAGTGTTCGAAAATTAGAATCACTTGGTTTTCCCAAGCATGTAGCTTTAGAGGCTTTTATTGCTTGTGACAAAAATGAAGAAATGGCTGCAAATTATTTGTTTGAAAATATGAACGATTATGCATCAGAGTAATAATGAAAAAAATAAAGTTGGAAACACCATTGATCTGAAAATATTTATATATTATATGATGATTTGGGTTTTATATCCCCATATATATTTTAGGCAGATGAATATTATATGAAAATTTTTTTTTCAGATTAACTAATAAATAATACTATTACATTAGTTGTATTTATTTCGTCAGATCATTATTACAGTTTACACTTATTCTCTCAAAGTTGGAAGAACTATACTATATACATAATATGTATGTATACCATAAACTTGAATATAATTAAATCCTTGCTAAATATGGCCAAAAAATATTTATTCTTTTTATTTACTATTTTAGTTCGTGCTGTTCCCTTTTTTGCTATTTTGTTTTTCTACACATTTTATCGAAATATTTTTTATTGATGGAACATATTTTTTTAAAGTTTTTATTTTAAAATTAATTTTTTTGCAGAAATGCGTATTGCCTGTCCAATAATTATATTTAAACATATGTAAATAAATTTATATTGCATATATTTTATTTAATTTAAAATTTTTTTTTTTTTTTTCGATACTCATAGCCATGAGAAAAACGTATTTTTCCAGATTAGCGCACAATTTTGAATTTTAAACATTTTATTATTTCTCAAATTATTTAATTATAAATGCATATTTGCACACGCACAGATACCCATTGCGTTATGTCTATTTAAATAGTCAATGCTCTCAATTTTTAAACTAATAAATATAGATATTATATATGTTTTTATTATACTAATATGATAGCATTTTAAAAATGTTCATAGGTTTTTACAATTTTGTCTATACAAAAATTTAAGTTATTAAAACTCGAGAGAAATCAAACAATGTATATTATTGTAGTTGTACAATATTCTTGGGCAATGTCGATATTATTTAAAAAAAATAATACTGTTTATTTTCATTTAAATTGGACCATACAACTAAATGAAACACACAAAAGTATACACTTATTATATTTTACATTTAGCTAAATTAAGAATATAAACATTATTTTAATATTACCATATCTTTTCATTTTGAAAATATTTCAAAATTACATAAAATAAATATAAATCCTTTTATTTTGTCTTTCTTTACAATAAATTAGCGTTTTCATTATAATTGTTTAAATATATAAGTTTTAATAAAACTGAAAAGCTTTAAAATCTATGGCATCTTAAGGTATACTTTTCTCCCCTTTTGGAAAATAACATTTATTTTTTATTATCCAATTTTATATAATGTAGAAAAGAAAAAGTATTATTAAATATGGAAAAAATAATATTATAACAAATTTAAGTTTACATATATAATTATTACATTTGAAACTTTTTCTCATAGAAAATGTATTTTATGTTTTCAAGTTTTATTTTTTATTATTTGTGAACAAGTTTATGGTGTATTATATGAATAATATCGAGCAATTATAAATAGCCCATGTTTTTACATACACTTTTTAATGTGTTAAAATTTTTCTTTATAACACGATTTTCCAGATATTAAAAAAATAATAAAATATTAGCAACATCACGCCCTTTATATATATATATCAACATATAGTGTTTTAAATAAATTATGTATTATGCCAATAATATACTTATGTATACTATTTGTTCCCTCTAAAAGGCATAACAACGTTTTTATGCATGCATTTATGGAAAAGTAAATGAATAAAAATAAAAATACTCGTATGCTATATATATAATTTGATGAGCATTATACAGCTTATGTAGTATTTAAATATTGGATACGTTTAAAGCATATTATTTTATATATAAAGGAAAAAATAAGAATAAATCCATAATATATTTATATATAAATTTTACAAACAAATCGGTACATAATATATATAGCATTTAAAATATTTAGCACTATATATGTTATATATAATTTGTTTCCAACGTAATATTATAAATGATTACAAAAAATAATAAATTATTAAATATACCGTTAAGCTATTCGCATATATATAATATATTATTACAATGCATCCCAAATTCCCTTTATTTATAACAATTTGTTGTAACTGTTTTTATGCTCAAAAAAAAGTACATAATAAATACCGTAAGGGGGCGGAGCAATATACTATTTATACATATTTGTAATCGTGCGTTATAAAATATTGTATTCTCCCTTATATATTTTTTTTATTTTTATAGTTTATACAAATAGAATAAGTACCAAATGTGAATAATATAAAGTAAATATATATATGTAGCGTTATTCAAAAAAAAAATTAGCGTATTTTATGTACCTATAAAAATAAACAAATTTACAAATGATAATTAAATACTCTTAATTTATATATTATATATATGCAAATAATATCTATGACATTTTTTTTGCGTGTATAAAGGATACAACATTTTTTAAAGAATATATTATTCATGACATTTTCTGGCTTATATATGCATAGTGCTAAAAAATAAATAAATGCAAGTGCTAACAAAATATAGAGAATAAATAAAAAAACAAATTCCCCCAAATATATTTAAATGATATATCCTCAAAAAATAATACCCATTAAAAATAAATAACAGTGTGAAAAATATTATATTTGTTAAAAAAATATATAATATTAAATACATATTTTTGTTATATCCTTTGTTCAATACACTTATAATAGTATTTTTAAAAAAATATTACATTATATGTATATATAAAATATATACAATCTATAAAATAATTATAATATAGCAAATGTTATATAAAAATTAATCCCCCTATTACAATAAATTATCCTTATATAATTTTTTCCCTTTTGAATATTTATACATTTTTATAAAAAAAAAAAATGTTAAATCATTGAATTAAAAATTATCATATTTTAATTTTTAATATATAAATTATATTATTGTTGATAAGCATTATATAGAAAAAAAAGTAAATTAATAAATAAGAAAAAAATGAGTATAAATTACTGAAAACCCCTTATTCACCTACATTTGTTGATAAAGTAATTTTATGTTCAGTTGCGCTTTTATTTAAATTAGAAAAAGTAATTGTCTCTTTTTATAAAAGTATTCAAAAAAAATAATTTTAACGATAAGCTTTTTTAAAAACTTGCTAATAAATTAAGTTTTTTGAAAAAAAAAAAAATTAAGTTGGAAATATATATAAATATATAGAGAATAAATTCTTTGTATGTAAATTATAATGCTTCTTGTGAAAAGAAGGACATTCTACGATTGGGCATAATATTATAAATATAAAAGTTATATATACATACATACATATTGCTAACAAGCTTATTCCATTTACTTTAGAGACTATAGCAACGCATAATAAAATCAATAAAGAATAATACTACCGGAAAATACTTTTAATTAGTATAAATACAGATATAGAACTGACAAAAAACTATAATTCTTTAATTATCAAGAAAAAACATATCGAAGTAAGGTACCCCAAAATAGTTCATATATATGTGCGTGCTTGTTTCGTATAATTGTTTTATTTACCCTTAAGTGATTACATTTATTTATTTACTTTTATTATTTTTTCTTTTCATAGAATGCATTTCATAACTAAAATGGGAAGAAAGGCCAAATCCGTGGCTTCAGGAGGAAATAAAAAAGAGGAAACTGAAAATGTAGCTCCAGTAAACAATGCAAAGGAAACCACACCAAATGATAAAAAACAAGTAGGATCCAAACCAAATGAAAAAAATGAGCAAAAAAATAAAAAGGAGAATGTAAAACCAGAAGAAACAGCATTGAATGGGCAACTTAATGGAAATGTTCAAAAAAAAAAAAATAACGATGCTGAAAAGGAAGGTGCTATTAAGGAAAAGGGCAGCAATGCCAATACTAATAAGAGTCAGAAGAATAATGAAGATCAAAAAAAAACACAAAAGAACAAAAATGCAAAGAATGAAGGTAATGAAAATAATAAGCCAAAAGGAACTGCTGTAGAAGATAAAAACAATAACAAGCAAGTTGAAGGAAATGGAAAGAATGCTAATAAGAATCAAGATAATAAAAAAAAAGGAAAAGCTGAAAGTCCTGTATCTCCACAAAATATTAATAATAAAAATAATGGCAAAGAAAAAAATGTAGATGAAATAAAGAAAGAAGAAGCTAAAAAGGATGCGAAAAAGGACTTAAAATTAAAGGAAGATGAAAGAAAAAAAATCGAAAATGATCTAAATAAAAAGTTTTTAAAATTGTCCAAACAAGATAATTATAAAAATATTAGTGATAAAATAGAAGCAGAAGTTAAAAGAAAAGCAGAATTTGAAGCATTTATAGGTACCATAAATTCATCGATATCTAAAATCAATGCACAAACCCCCAGACCAGTTAATATGAAATTAACATCTGCAGATATCGAAAATAAATGTAAAGAAGCAAAATTAAAGAAAAAGAAATTAAATCCAAAGAGTGAAGAAGAAATGGAAGAAGTTAATACATATATAAATTATTTAGAAGATCAATTAATTATTACAAAAAATTATGAAAGCTTTAAAAATTTCCAAAATCGTTTATTTACTTTAAAAAAAACATGCGAAGAAAAATTAAAGGAAAATCAAAAAAGTTTAAATGAAATAAAAGTACACGAAAAAAAATTAAAATTTGTAGAAAAAATAATTAAAATGAAAAAAGAAAAACAAAATATTCAAATAAAAGAAAATGATATAATAAACAAAGAATTTTCATTACCAAATGATAAATATAATACATTAATTAAACCATACAACTTCCTTAATAAAATACAAACAACATATTTTGTATATGTAGATAAGATAAGTAATAATAATTTTGAAAACAAGACAACTTTGAATATATCTGGATGTAATGACGATATAGAAAATTTTATTTCTTATATAAAAAATATAGATTTTACTGAAAAAAATTATGTACATTTGAGTAATAAAGTATTTAAAATTATGCTTAATATGTGTGATGGAAGTTTTAAAAAAATGGAAGAAGATACAAACGTATTTGTACATGTAGATAATGAAACATTATATTATTGTGGTATGAAAAATGATATCACAAATTTAAAAGAATTAATTGAAAAAGCTAATAATGAAAAAAATTCAAGTGCTAAAAATGTGTCAAAAACAATTAAATTAGATTCAGTATTAGGACGTGGTTTTAATAAAGGTTTGTTAAAAGAAATCGAAACAAAAACTAATACATTGATAAGAATGAATTATGATGCAAAAACATTTGATGCCTCAGCTACTATAAAAGGAAGTAAAGATGCAGACATACAAGAAGCAGAAAAAAAATTAAATGAAATTCTTAACAGTTTAGAATCCGAATTTATAAAATTTGAAGAAAGAGAGCTTTTTGCATTATATAAAAAATGTGCATATGAATTAAATGATATCAGAAAAAATTTAAATTTATTTGTTATACGACATGATAATGGTATTAGTTTAGTAGGAAAACAAGAAAATATTAAAAAGGCTCTTGAAATTTTAGACCATGCTAAAAATATAATTTCTAGCAAATCAGTTAAAAAAAAACTAACCGAAGAAGAAGCATTTCTTTTTAATGCAAATTACAGAAATCAAATTAAAGCACAAACTGGGGCTGAAGTTAAAATATTTAATAAAACAAACTATAAAGAATTAAATATAAGTGGAAATAAAAGTAATATTGATGATGCTATTCAAATGATTGATGATTTATTAAAAAAAAGAAAATCTGTTGAAGTAGCTATTAATGAGCGAGTTATTGCATTATTATTATCAGCAAAGGCACAAAAAATTAAAGAAATCGAAAAAGATACATATACTAGTATTCAAATTAATAAAACTAACTATATTGCTCAAATATATGGACATGAAGATAATATATTTTTAGCTAAAGACGTTTTAGAAAATCTAGTACAAACTGAAGGTAAAGATGAAAAGGATGCAAAAGAAGGACAAGATGGAAAATCTTCATCTAATAATTCATATATAACTGTTGAAATAAATATAGATACTGAACATATAGGAAGTATAATTGGTAAAAAAGGAAGAACTATTAACAGAATACAAGAAGATACATATGTTAAAAAAATACATATAGACAAAGAAAATAAAAAAGTTTTTATTCAAGGTACTCCAAAAACAGTAGAAGTTGCTCAAAAAGAAATAGAAAAAATATTAAGTCGAACTAAAGAAGAAAATTCATACTATGATCGATATAACAATAGCAGTAATAGTAGGCACATGGCATCAAACAGTAACTATAATAGTAACACATTTTCCCCATCTCACAGAAAATCACACAAAAGTTCAAGATCTGGAAAATCTAATTATAGATCTGATTCCTCCAAAAATGAAGTTTATATTAACACAAATGATGAAAAGGCCTTTCCCAGTTTACACGATGTAACTAATATTCAATCCCGAAAAACAAAAAAGGCAATCATTTTAGCTAATACTAAAAAACATGATACAGTACAAAAAGAAATCGTTGCAAATTAAATATAAATTATAGGGGATATTGATATCGACGTTCTTAAAAAAAACAGTAACGGTTTTAGGTAGAAAACAGATGTAGGATTTGAAATTTCATCTAAAGTAAATGCTAATAACCCATATATATATATATTATATATATATATATTTGTACGGCATTTCCATTACTGTGTACCCTCAAACGCTTAAAATGTTGCATGTGAGTACAGTGCAATTTATACAGGTGTATGGATCCTGCTTTACTTGAATCATAAAATACATTATAAATATAAAAACTAATTAACCATATAAAAAAATTCAAAAAATACAAAAAAAATTAAAAAATATAATAAAAAAAAATAATAATAAAGAATAACATAAATAGCATATATATATAGTAGTTGTATTATAGTGATATTATGTAAACTTGTATAATGCATATTTGTCTATCTCTATATTCACATAATACATATAAAAATATTATGTTAATATGCCTGTGTCTTGTGTAAATATAAATATATATTTTTGTTTACATATTTTTTACAAATTTATTATGTATTGTTTGAATTTTTATCATTTAAATTAAAAATAGACTTCCATTTATAATAATTTTATGTTAGTATATATATATGAATTTTAAAGTTGAATATTAACTTTTTGAAAACTAATGTAAAGATAATTTATTTTATGAAATATTAAATATCCTATATATTGTAAAAAAAAATAATAAAAGTATTATGTATAAATTAACTAATTTTATATCATTTAAAAGTACTCTTAATTTATTATTTATTTCTTATATTATTATTATTAATGGCTAAAAAAATTAAGCAATATGAATAAATTAAATGAATAAGCGAAAAACGGCTTATATCTTCATATTTTAACAAATACACAAGAAGTGCAGTTCGTCATTTTAAGGTTGGCATTATATTAGCTTAATAAAGATCGATTTCAATTAGAAAAAATTGGTCATATGTTTTAAAGGTTTTAAAAAAATAACAAAAAATACACCAAACAAAAAAGCAGAAAAAGCAGTCGTTATTGCTTTTCTCTATAGTGATTAATGTCGATAAACACTGTATATATATATGTATATATTTATATATTCATATTTATTTGCTTGCAGAGCAATGTAATGACGTTTTATTATCCAGAATAGTGGATTAACAAAACTATAACCATTAACAACAATAAATAAAAATACAATGATAAAATAATCATTTTTTTATATTTTCAAAATGTTTTGTCAAAATCATCATTTTATCGGTGGCATCATGAAGACTAGCCAAAAAATTATCTTTTTCCCATCGTGTCCATTTACGGCTCATTTTATTTAAACAATACTGAAAATAAAAAAATAAAATATGCATTTTAATATTTTTAAACATACATTAAGTGTGTGTATATTTTTGGATATGTAGACATACAATGTCAGTTAGATTTAATAATATTTTTAGCTATATAATGAGTATAAAATAATAAAGGGGACATAAGAAGAATATGCATTATTAGCATATTTATTATATTCACAATTACATATATATAATTATCGCCTCATATGCATATGCATAAAATAACTAATTTATCCACTAAAACATCTTTGAAATGGCTTCATAATATTGTGAATGCTATTTGCACACACACATACTTATGAATTTTTTATATGTAAAATATAAGTATAAACAGTTAATAATGAGTTTTATTATAAAGTTTATATACTGACCTCGAAATTAGACACATCAGGAACATATCGTGTTGATTTTAACGTTTTAATTATGTTCAAATATTTGCAAATGCTGTTTAATAAATGCTCTTTAGTTAAATGAAAGTTTTTGTAAAATAAATAAGAATGGGCTAAAAATTCTGTACAAAAAAAAATTATATTCATACAATTTTTATGACAGTTTTCATGCATATTAAAAAATTTCCAGCTATATATAAATCATAAAATATTGAAAATATACGGTTATTCTATCAAGATAAAGATTATTTTCTTTTAGTAAAAAAATAAGTAAATTCACATTTTCTTTCTTTAATTAATTTACTTAATTTATTTTTTTCGGCTAATTCTTCAAGATGGTAAATATAATCTCTACAATATTGGCTAGCTGTTATTGTTTCCGAATTCTAAATTTTCAAAAAAAAATGAATCAATATAAAAATGAAAAATAAATCAAATTAAGCACAATTTTTATAAGTTTTACCTCAACAATGGATGTAAGATAAATTATATCTTCATAAAGATAATTAGTTAACATCATAGGACCATTATATGTTAGAATAGAAAATTTATCTTTGTTAATAAGGAAAAGTTCATCAATTTTCAAAAAAATATTATATAAATCGATAAGAAATTGTATAAACGTCTGAAAAAAAGACAATTAAATATTTATACCATAATAAAAGGGATGCATAAATGAGGTTATATATTTTTTAATAAAATTGTTGTTAGTATATTTTTACCCGCCTATCAAAACTGCTATTGTAATCATTAATATTTTTATATATTTCTCTATTATTTTCTCTTTCCTTCAATTTTTCAGTTTCTATTTTAGCTAATGTTGGAAATACTTCATTTCTAACAAAAAGGCTTTATATATGAAACAGAAAATACACATACATATATATAGGAACAGCATAGGCCTGTGTGCATGTAAAAATTTACATAATTACGCATTTGAGATAATAAAAGTATGTTTCAAATTTTCTATACATGAAAATAAAGCTTACGCATTTTCATGGCTATTATATGAATCCCTTATATTATAGTTAATATTATTTTTTCCTGTCCCACTTCTTTTTCTGCAATCATTTATTCTTTGTAATTGAATTTCTTTAAAGTTAACAAACTCTTTTGCATTAATACGATACTTTTTCTTATATTTAAAAAATTTCTTTATAAAAAAAATGTCATTACCGTTTTTTTTATAGTCTGTGTTATAATATATCTTTTCATTATGAACAATGGACGAAAATGTATAAATTAAAAAAAATAATAATGACGTATAAATCATATTTTATAGTTTCTTCTTAGCGTATAAGCATCTTTAACCATGATACATCAAACATTTTAGCATTTTTTTATCTCTATTTTTTATCAACATACATATATATATTTACTTCAACTTAATATAATTACATTAAAAATACGAAAAAATGTATATAATTTTCACACTTCAAATTTTTCCGATTTTTAAGCACTTCTCTGTAATAATATATTCCGATTTTTCATCATTTTCTAAAGTATAATTATTTTTCATATTATATATTTTGCTTTTATTTATTTTTTATATAGTTTGTGCATAAAAATATGAATTATTTTATACTTAAAAAAAAAAAATATATATAATTAATAAAAAAGAGGAGAAAATGTGCATTCCATATCGCCCAAAAAAATACATATATACGTATATATATTTTTTTTACAAGAAAATTGTTCGATTATGTAACACATTAAACTACAAAATGAATGGGATAATATAACACATTATACAATATATATATATATATATATATATTTGCATCTATTTACATATATGAATTTATAATTTCATTATGGTTTGCGTTTTATTATTTTTATAAATTTATACGCATTTAAAACATGCGCTATATTTGTATTATGTTTTTTCCCCCGTCTTTATTTTTATAGTAATAATTTTTTTTGCATATAACTTAGTAGAGGAAAAAATATATTTTCCATTACTAAGGACGATAAAAAAGGAGGGGAAAAAAAACGTTATAACAGATGCATAGATTATTATTCATTGTTAATTTATATTTTCCATGCCTATATAAATCCATTTTACAAGCAATATTACTTTTTGTTCATATTTTTTCTTATCCATATAAAAATTCGTGTTAAAATACAACCATTAGTCTGTTTCTTTATGTTCATATTATTTCCTATATGTTTGGATAGGCTAACACGAATCTGTATGATTTATAATTTGGGGTTTTTTTCAAAAAAATAAAAAAATATATATATTAGCCAATACATACAGCAACTGAAGTAATATATACGTTAAAATTAATTTCAAAATTAATAATTTTTAGTGATAATTTACTAAGTTGTATATTACACATCGGGTTACAAACCCTATAATATGGCATGACACGAAAAAATAAAAAAATATGAGATGAAAAATGAAAATATCAAATTTTCACTCAGCAATTTATATGGTCAATTCGATAGAGACAAAAACAAGTCAAATACAATTTGCAATAAAGCCAGCACATTGATATTACCAATTAATAATCATAAAATATATAAAAATAACAAAAATAGTAGCGTATCAATGATTCACAATTTTGAAATTAGCAAACCCGGTAACAACTCAAACAACGACCCCTCGTATATAGAGAATAACATAACTGATAACTGGGAAAAAGACATAGAGGGATCAAATAAAAATAAAAGTAAAAAAACGGCGAATGAAAAAGGGAAAAATGCAAATAACAAAAAAGGAATAAGTTTAAATTATATAGTTAATTATAATAGATATGAACCCAAAATATCAATTTTAAAAAAAAGCATATGCATTTCCACAGCGAAAAATATAAAAAATAAACGAAATAATAACCAAACATCATCAAAGATTTCTAACAATAATAATAATAATAATAAAAAACAATATATAAATTGTAATTTTAGGTACTATGTGTTGGAAAAAAAATATTTAACAAATTCTTTAGATGGAGATAATATAGAATGGAAGCATATAGAAAAAGTGGATTACATTATTTATGACGATACAAATTTAGCTTGCCCGATTTGTCTTGAAAATAATATAATATCACCGAGGATAACAAAATGTAGACATGTTTTTTGTTTCCTATGTATTTTAAAATATTTTATAGATGAAGGAAAAAATCAAGCATGGAAAAAATGCCCTATATGTTTTGAAATAATTAATGAAAATGATTTAAGATGTGTTAAATTTCAATATGTTAAAAGATATGATATAAATGATAAGATAAGTATGTGTTTATTATTTACACACAATAAAAAAATTGATATAAAATGTGAAAAATTATATTTTAATAAAAATTTTAAAGTTACTAATAATAGTTTTATTAAAAATAAAAAAAATATGGATTTTAAAGATATTGTAAATTTAGATACAACAATTCAAAATTTGTATTCCTTTAGTCAAAATAATTCAGAAAAAATACTAAAATTAAATTTAAATTTAGGAGTACAATTTTGTAAAATTTATTACTTATATAATCCTCTTTCTCTATTCTTAAAAGATTTAAAAATTTTATATTTTATTCGTGAAAATAATAAAAATAAATTTTTTATATCCGATCAAGATATTATGCAAAAAGCTATAACCAATATCAAATTCAGGATAGCGAAATATATGAGTATACCAATTGAAAAATTGGATTCAAATATTTTATACATTGACGAAGGAACAGAATTGGACTTAGAAAATTTGGCTGATTCCTTTTACTTATACAATAATTTGGCACAAGAAGTTTACGTAATTCTCCTATTTTTATTTATCCATTGTATATCCAAATGCCTTTTTTACACATAATATATATATATATATATATATATATATATTCGTCTTGCATTTTTTTTTCACTTTTCAGGATAGTATAGAACAAATTAAAAAAGAGATGATAACTGATTCTATGGGAATGCCAACGAAAAAAGGTGTGTCTTCAGATCGAAGAGAGATTATTGATTCAGAAAAAAATAATAATGAAAATGGTTAAAATAAATAAGAAAATAAAGATATTTTTTCATTCTCATATAATATGTATATTAGAAATTATTATGTTCGATAATCTTTTATATTTTTAATTTTCAGAATCACTTGTTAATATATAATTCGTTAATTTTATAACATATTTTTTTTCATTTTGTTATTTGCAGAAATATATTTCTATCAAAGTATCGATGGGCAATGCATATTCCTCGATCCTTTCGTTTTAAAGTTTGTTTTAAAAAAAATAATATATCAGATACCCATACAAGTCTTTTTCTATATTCAAAAAATATTGTATAAAACAAATTACCCTTCCACTTTAATAGGTTAATTCTTTTTGAATATAATAATGACATAGATAAAATTCCCAAATTTTTGTATAATAAGCATATTACATATATTGAATCCTTTGAGCTAACTGAAAAAACTAAGAAAAAGTAAAATATATCACAATTCATGTTCATATAATAAATAAATCACTATATATGTATATATGCATTTAAATAAGTAGGCATCTTATATGCATGATTATTCGATTTTGTTTACTCATTGAAAATTATTTTTTTAAATCTCTATAATAGATACACGTTTTTATCATGCTTACCTCTTGGAATAAATGTTTCATTTGCCACATTAAACATTGGTAAAGTTATATTTCACTCGTTTAACTATATAATAATGCCGAATTTGTGCATGTATACCCACACATTATTCAGAATATGTATACACATATACTTATGTATTATTCATTTTGCTCAGATGATGTTATATCTAAACGAACCCAAACTCACTTTGCGGTATTTTTAGATCATTCATTTATTTTCATTTATTTTCATCATAGCTATTTTTTTCATCTTTTCTTTTGCCTTATTTTTACGAATTATAGAAGGAAATATCTGAGCGAAATAAAAAGAATTATAACATTTTAAGTAAAAAAAAGAAGGAGGAAAAATTATTTCAAGCCTTAGCGGTAATAAATCATAAACCATTTTGTGTTAATAACATATGAGAATATATTTTTCATTTGTATATAATGCATACATGTTTATAATATATTTTATATGCACAGAATGAGGAAATTGCTCGAAAGGAAAAACGTTACTGGGACCTTCCAACTAATACAATAAATATAAACATCCCCGAAACAATTGGAAGTTCTAATAAATTAAGGTATATATATCATTTATCTAAAATTCAATTTTTTGCTTTTATTTTAATATATATATATGTATGACCGATTTTCGTTGCATTTATTTTAAGGTTATCAAACCAAATAGAAGGAAATAAATATTCTCAAACAGAATTATATGAGGATGAAATATTAAAATATGAAGACCTCATACCATCAGAAGACTTATATAATATAAATTCAAATAGCTTAGATTATGATAAATATGAAAATAAATTTTTTGATGCAATGGAATTAAAAAAAAAAAAATTAAATAATAATTTTGGTGACAAAAAAAAGAAAAAGAAAAATGATATCGAAAATTATAAGAAAAGCAAATGTGAAAACAAAAACATTGCCAATAAATATGCTGCTTCTACAAAACAACAATCCTTAGATGACGATGATCAAGTTTATCAAATATCCAAAAGTTTTCTTGATGTTGCTAAATCTAATTGCAATACTAAAATTGATATTCATGAAAAAAAGGAAGATAACATATCTATTGGTAGTGGTACACTTAGTATTAATTTGATGGATTGTATTAAAATCAAAACAACTAAAAAAAAAAAAGCAGAAAATAAAAACTAAAAAATGAATATATTTCGTTATTTTAATAGTTAAAGTGCAACTTTGCATATCTAGGCTGCATTTATTTATATATTTTTTTGTTTTAGTATTAAAAATGTTTTCATTGCGTAATTACTTCCCTTTTATTTTATCTACTTACTTACATACATACATGTAATATTTCCATATACTGTCTTTTAGTATCGTGTTTTGTTTACATTTATCATATTAAATATATATGTGACACGCATGCTCTACTTAATATTTCTTTTTATTCTTAATACTCTACTATGTTTCGAATTACATTGTATTCTTTATTTTCCTTATTATGTGAAATATTTTTTTTTCTGTTTATTTTATTCTTAAGTACACACCATATATTCATCTTTATTATTACTAGATAATAGGAGATTGTATTTATTTTAAGCATAATATTTAATTGTTTTGAGTATTAATTTTTTTGTGTTAAAAACATGCATTATATACTTACTATCGTTTTTTCTTTTGTTTTTTCGATTTTTTGATTTTTAAGTACATTTGTCGATTTTTACTTTTTTATTTTAAAAAAAAAATTGAATAAAAACTAAGTATATAGCATATTGACTTTTATGAGATAACGTATGTCTAGTTTGGCATGTGCAGAATTTATTTGTTAATACATATAAATAAGGGGAAAAAAATTATCATTAATCTTTGCAGCATTTATTCAAAATCTATATATACTAGTAAAAGGTAAACCCTATTACATGTAATAATATTTTCTTTAGTATATTTTAAAATTAAAAACTTTAAAATAGGAATTATACTAAAAAATAAATATCGTTCATCAAGAGTTGATAATTATAAATGGAATATCCAAAAAAAACATTTACTTTCCGAATATAAATGCCAAGAAAGCGTATACAAAATTAATTAAAAAAAATGAAAATTTCATGATTTAGCGCAATTACAAAATAATAAAAATGGAATTTATTGAATTAAATTAAAAAATATATTTACACAATTTCATAAATTTGTAGAAAAATATGAAATGAATATATAGAAAAATTAAGTATATATGTGTATATTCATCGTATATATTTATAAACATAACCTTCCATAGAATAACATGTTACGTTTCATAAAACAAACGCATAAATTTAATTGGATTTTTCTTTATCTTTTAAGTATTTTTTTTCCAAAAATGCTTGTTTGGATGCTTCTAATTTATCCTTTAGTTGTATGTAAAACATTATGTTGTTATTGTCTACACCTTTAGAATATGATTTTTCTTCAATTATTTTTGAAAGTATAGCTATTTTATCATCAAGAAGTTTAATTTTTTCATCATTCGAAAATGAAGAATATAAAATATGAGCTCTTTGTTTATGTGGAATATCTCCCTGATTGTCATTAGAATGATTTTGTTCAAATTGATCTGCATCTTCTTCTAAAAAATCGAATGATTCTTCTAATAGTGTTTTATAAATATTGTTTGCCTTATAAACTTTATCATTGTTATTATTTTTATCTTTTACATCATATCCTAAATCTTTATATAAATCACTAGTGGATATATTTCGATTGAAAAGAGGATTTTCATCATCACAGTAATTATTATCACTACTATCCGTAGCATTAGTAGAATTATTATTATTACCAGTATCAGTTTGATATATTTTTTTTTTGAAATCTTCAGAATTTATATATAAACTTTTTTTTTGTAATTTGGCTAGCCAATATATATTTTTTTTTTTTATATTCGATTGCCTTCTAAAAAGAATAGATTGAGTAAGTTTTTTTTCTAATGATAAGCGATCTTTTAATATAGCTTTTCTTTTTTTATCTTCTAATATACGATTTCGGATTATTTCTCTTCTTTTTTTTTTATCTTCTTTAGTTTGCAATAATAATTTTAATTGTTTAATTCTTTCTTCATTAGTAATTTCACTTAGCTTATGTAAGTATTGAGCTCTATATATTTTTCTTAAATCTCTCATTTGTCTTTCCCACATATATAATTCACATTGATATGGAGTTATTCCATTATACATTTTATTGTACATTTGTTGGTATACACTTTCATTTGATAATAAAAATTCTAATCGTCTATCCAATACTTCTTTTCTTACATTGGGTGGTTTTATAATTTCTAATATTTTTTCATTATATCCAGCTTTTGCTCTTGGTATTATACGTGGCATTCCTAATTCACAAAATAATCTTTCTTTTTCTTTTAATCTTACTAATCTTTTTACAGGATTACTAAAAGGCCCTATTTTTCTTTGTGGCTTTTCTCTTAATTGTGCTCTTTTGAATTTTCCGAACACTCTCATAAAACGAGAGGCATATAATACCCTTTGAAAATTATTTGCATAACTCATTTTTTGTTATTTTTTAAATTTATTGTTTAAAAGTTGAAATTTTATTATATATGCATCTTGCTCCTATTGATTTGCGTTTTCTTTTACACCATGTAATCCATATATATATGCGTATATATAAATATTAAGAGAGTAGTAATATTTGAATTTCGTTTTTTTAGAATATATATATATATATGAAAAATATTTAGCTTTGGATTGAAATGCTTTACGAATTTCACGTTATTATATCATGTTTTTATGTATAGTTCTATAACATCCAAATAAAATAGCACATTTCAATAATTCAGGTAAATTATATTGCAAAGAAGATTAATATGCATAGCTATTTTTCTTTTTTTTTAATTATTTTATTTTCTACACTATGATGTATTTTTCCTGCGACATAAAATTTGACACCGTTGACCAAAAATTAATTTACCAATCCTGCTTACATTATATATATGAAATTTTCGAATAATCAAAAATTTTCATTTAATTCTATGTATCCATTTTTTTGTTTAGTAGTTGTGCTGCTGTTTATTTTTCGATCGCGTGCTCCATTTTATTGGATATATCTATACATACCTATATATTCGTTATAATAATAAATATGTAAATAAGCATATATATATATATTTGTGATTGCATATTATTGTATACATACATTTGTGCTTAAAAATATATATTTACATATATACACTATCATATGCATACAAAGAGACAAAATGCTAAACCACGAATAAATATCAAGCAAACGAAAAATTGTCAAACTTTACTATATATATTTACTTTGTTAATTTACATAAATAATAATTTATTTTTCATAATTTTTTGGGGGTACTTTATAGAAGAATGGTGGTAGTATATAAATTTATTACAATTGTTAACCTTTTTTTTCATGTTTTTCTGTTTTACATTGTTTTTATTAGGAAAATGCTTACTATTGTTTCATATATATGCTAAAAGTTTCATGCACCAACGTACAGCATTAAAAAAACACAAATTATGATAAAATAACTAATGAATAAAAAAATAAAAGAAATATAATATATTTATACTGCACACAAAATTATGACATATTAAACTGCACTATATCTCAAAATATTTTTATTTATTTTTATTTTTTTAAACATAAAAATTATTATGGTAGTTTAAAAGGAAATAACTTTTTTTTACATTTTATATTTTTAAGGTTGTCTAGTTAATGCATTTTTCAAAATATCAACTTAAAAATCTTTCGAACAAAATATGTCTCTCTGCTATTTTTCGTATATTTTTTTTCGCTCTCTATTTTTAATAATTAAATAAAAGAATATGCTTACATAAAAACAATTATTACGTTATGCTAATACACAGAAGACAATCATTGTTTTTTCATACATATAACATTGGTATTTATCGATATAAAAAATTTTAGTGTATCATAATTTTGAAATATATAGAATATTTCGATAGTGATAAAATTATTTATTTTATAATTTTACTATTCGGGAAAAAGTAAAACCGCACCACAAAGGAAGAATAATAAAATATATAAATAAAAGAACAACCAAACATATACAGACACAAATAATAAATATAAATAATATATATTATTTATATGCATTCCACCAAATATATATTTCTATACTCAATAAAATTAATTACACACATATATACTTTTAAACAATGAACAAGATATTTGTTTTTTTTGTTATTTGTTTTTTTAAAATATGGAGAGAAACTGCTGAATGTTCTAAATACCCCAAAAGAAAAAAACATGGAACTGGTATGAAAGAAAATTATTTAAAAGACGAGCATTTAAATAATTACAGCTTCATGATGGTTAAGCCAAATGACGAAAAGGTTATGAATGAGAACGCAAAGAATATCAATATGAATAACAATATGAATAACAATATGAATAATAATGTGAATAATAATAATAATGACAATAATAATAATAATGACAATAATAATAATAATGACAATAATAATAATAATGACAATAATAATAATAATGACAATAATAACAACGACAATAATAATCGTAATGATAACAATAATAACAATAATAATAATGAAGAAAAAAAAAACAATGTCCCACCCGAAAAAAAAATTAATAAAGAAAATTTATTAGAATATGGAACACATGACAAAAATGGGCATTTCATTCCTTCTTACAAAACATTAACAGATGAAATATTATCGACAAGCAATGCATTGGTATTTTTTTTACATTATACATTTATATGTGTTAAATTATTTCTTTATTCATTCATATTACATATTTATTATCATTATTTTTTTTTCTACATTACAGGAACGAGCTTCAAATTACCTAAAAATCACATGTTCTCATCTCATGAAAATTCTTGAATTTATTCCAGACTCTAAGATATCAACACAATATATAAAAGTTGATAATAAAAATGTCTACTTAAAAGATATTAATACTGAATGTCAGGATATTTTCTTTAGTTTAGAAAAATTAACTATGACCACAATTGTTCTTAATTCAAAAATCAATAAGTTGGTATATGTTCAGGATTCTTAAAAATCCTAAAAATATGGGCATAAATCGGAGAGCAAAGAAAGAAACGCAAACAAAAGGAAAAGATACAATGAAAAATCGAAGAAAATTGAATAGAAAAACAAATTAAATATTTTATATAGTTTTCAAAATTTTTCATGATACAGCATCCATCCATCTTATAAATCGTTTTTATGTTTGTAATCCTATAAAATAAATATATATATTATTTTGTAGGTATTATCATATTTGTTTTTTTTCATTTCATGTATGTGATATATATAAAAAATTAATACAGGTATTATGTATGCACGTGAACAATAAAGCTTTTTGAATAACTTTTTTTATTCATATTTTATTATAATTTATATTTATTTTTTGTGTATATTACCCTTATTTTTGTCTTTTTTTCGAAAAAGTAATATCATTTGTATTTGTTATTTTATCGTTTTTTGTCTTATATTTTGTGATTTAATAAATATTATTTATTTTTATATTTTTTACTTTTCATTCGTTTTTTTTGTGAAGGTTTTAAGTAAATATATAGCATTTGAAATTGCAATTTTAAAAAATGCGGAAATATGACCTTTAAAAAATATATACATATTGTGCATATAAATATGCATATATTTTCTGCATTCATGATTTTAAAAAATATGTGTATGTATTGGTTTAAACTTTTTATATTTACATTAAAAAAAAATTAATTTGTAAAAAAAATATATTTGAAAGAATAATAAAAAATTTCATACTTGAAGGGTTTTCTATAAATACATAGATATGCATAAGAATTAGCATATTCCCAAAGCATACTCACATAGTTATATGTCAATGAATATGCATGATGTTGGAAAACATTTACTAATGTGCCAATTTTTGTGTACATTTTCATATTTGAGCAATGTATTATTCCCATAAAATGTGATTTTACAAAAAAATAAAAAATTAATTAAAATTATGGAAATATTTAAACTGTAATATAAGCATTGTAAAAATAGTTAAATATATACAATAAGTTTTGATTTATGATAAACTGTACATATGCATGAGGGTTTTATTTTTTCTTTGAATGCGGTATAGCAGCTCCATAAAGATTTGGAATAGATACAAGAAAATGTAGACCTGGTTCCAAATCACCAAATCCTGTCGTTCCACCCGAATACAGTCTTCTATCATAGGGATGGTATCCCAATAATTCTTCTTCTTCTTGTAACTGAAATTTTGCTTCTTCAATATATGGAGCTAAATATGGTATATATGGGTCATAGTTTTGCTCTGATGGATGTAAGTATAATCTTAGGAAATTTATGTGTGTGCCTCTTAACATTCTTCTATACCTTTTTATTTTTATATCTTTTGGTAATAAAGATATGGCTCTTTCGATTACTGGATCTTTATCACTGTACATGTCATCGTACATTAAACCTAATTAAAGAAGCAAAAAATTATAAAATTATTAAATGCAAAATGACAATATTTGGATACGAGCGCCACAATTGAAGTACTAATATATAATAGACAATAATAATGGATATAAAAAAGTATAAAATAAGTTTATTTTACATATAACTAAATAATTAGTTCTCATTTTTATCGAAAAATTACAATTCATTTTATTTAGTATATCTTTGTTATGATAATGAATGTTTATTCTTTAAAAAGCAAACAAAAACATACGCAAAGGTCGGAGCATAAAATGATATTTTTCCTATGCATATATACATATATTGTAAGGGTACATTTATTTATCACATTTTTTTGTATTACCATGTTCTCTCAAAAATTTGGTCGTTGCACAATATTGCCATCTTTCAAATGGCCCTCGAATAAACTTAAAATAATAAGGGAAAATTGCATTTTTGAAAGCTTCAGTTAGTCTATTTGTTTTTCTCTTTGTTGGTTCATATTCTAATTTCTTAATATCTTTTGAGCCTGTTTTTATAATGTATTTACAAATTTCTTTATGTAATGACATTTTTTTATTAATACCTATATTTCATTTACTTTAATTCATTATATGGCATTTGCTATATTTCATATATACGCACATATATACATATACAGTTACAAAATATAGCAGTTACTAAAATTATCTTTAATGTTAATAATATCTTCTAATAGTTATAAATGAAGCATAGTAATATTTTTATAAATTATTATGTAATGTCAATTCAGCAAATAATTTATTTCCCCAATTATTTAAATCATGACTCATTTGTATATAATATGATCTAACTAAAATAATTAGTCAAAATAAATGTATAAAATAAACACATAAATAATATAAATAAGTATAGTATATATAAATGGAAAAATATTATGTATTGTGTAATATATACGTTACAAAAAAAATATTATATCAAAAAATTCACGAAATTGTGTTAGCATATATTATATTTAAAAAAAAAATAAAAAGTGGCAAATAAGAATGAAAGTATCAGCAGATTGTATAATCATATTATTATCATGTATTTATAGTACATAAATGTAAAAAAAAGAAAAAGATGAAACGTCAATAATTTTAAGTACTAACAAAAAATATTTAAAAGTTATACACAAATTAATCATAATATTTTTTAATGGAAAATCTTTGTTTTTTTCCTTTTCATTCCGCAATAAAATTTATGCAATAATTAAACGAACTGGCAATACTCTATATTTGTATGTTTTCATATGATATAACAACTTTTTTTAAATATTAACGAAAAATATGTAATAACTCACACAATTATATCAGTTTATATATTTTGTTTGAATTATTATTAATACCTTCAAATTATATCGCCTTTTTTTACACCTTTATTTTAATATGCTATATTTTTGGTTTATTCGAAAATATTTTTCTATTATTCATAAAACAACTATATTCTATTAAATATTAAACTTATTTTTTAAATAACAAAAATTTTAATGATAGAAATTGTAAAATATATTGATATTATCATCACACATTCTCATTATAACCTTTTTAAGATAATCATATTTTTGCATATACACACATGTGTGCATATACTTCTTAATTGCCTCATATATTAAGTTGGTGTTTCTTAGATGGTAAACGATATATTTTAAGAAAATGTAACTATTTTTGATTGAAAAAAAAACTTCAAAAAAATATGTTTATTTCTTTACTTTTTCATTACTATGATGATATTGTATTCAAAATGTTTTTCTATTTTGAATTATATTTTTTGTTAAAAATTTGTTGTGATCTTATGTATTGGCAACCTTTGAAATTAATTATAGAAATAATTTAGTAAAATAAATTTTTTAAGAATGGTTTTACTTTTATATACGTAGTAAATAAAAGTTTTATATGTATTTTTTGCGTATATTAACATACACACATATATATATATATCCATATATATATCCACATCTAATATAAATAGATATATACATGAAACGAATATATTTATAAAATAACACTTTAAAAAACAATCCAAATTGAATAAATACAACAATTTTGTTATATTCAAATAGTACAAAGCACAACTCCTCCACTTAATAAAATGAAACATGTTTCGGAATTGTGCAGTTATTAACTTCACACAATCATTAATTAATTCACACACTATTATATATATGTGTGTATAAATGGATGAAGCCATATATATAGGCAATAACTGCACATATATGCATTTATTTATTTTTTTTAATCTACACCTATATATGTAAATATACGCACAAAGCGCTTTAGAGTCATAACAAAGCGGAAAATATTATTAATATAGTTATTATCCTCATATTAAAATATTTTAATTAGTTTAAAAATATTTTTTTAAGAAGATGACTGCATGAATGTTTTTATCCCTTCTTCAGAAATTATGCAAACGTGGTTAAGGTCTCTAAAATTTTCATTATAATCTAAACCACAACCAACAAGAAAAAAATTAGGTACTGAAAACCCAGTAAAATCAGCTTTAAATCCATTCCATAATGGGGTTCTTTTAATATATAAAGCTGAAACTGCTATTGTTTTGGGTTCGAATTTTTTTAAATAATCACAAAATTTTGATAATGTGTTACCAGTATCAATTATATCCTCAACAATTAAAACATTTTTGCCTTTTAAACAAGATAAGTCTTCACTAACTATTTCCAACCTACCAGTTGATTGAGTATTACAATATGATTTTACACGTACATAATGTTCTCTATATGAATTAGTCGAAGCATCTGCAATATAATAATTATGTATTCTATCTAAATATTTCAACAAAGATGTAAAAAACGATCGTGATCCTTTTAATAAGCAAAGGAGATGGAATTCTTCACCATTATATGTTCTACTAATATCAAAAGCCATTCTTTCAACTCTACTTTTTATTAACCCATTTGGTATCAAAATTCTTTTAAGATAATTCTATATAGATAAAAAATATATATATATAAGTTGAAAGATTTAAAGCTACTATTGTAAAACAAAAAAAAATACATATGAAGATGCTTTTTATTTTTTTTATAAGACTGAATCACTTTTGTTTTGTCTTTACTTTATAATGATCGGGGGTTACAAAAGAATCAAATTCATATCCATCGTCATCTTTTATCATAACAGGCTCATAGCCAAGTTCTCCAGCTCCAGGACTATATATAAGAAGTACATATATATATATGAAATAATATATACTCTTTTATTAGTTATATACACAGTATATGCACGTTGTAATCATTATAAATAAGTAGTTAGCTTAAATCGGAAAGGCATGATGATTACATGAATTATAAAAGGGGCGTGCACAAATATATTAAAGTATTTATTGTAAATACATATATATATTATAAAAGCTTTTTCGGAACGCCTTTTTCACAAAATGGTGAAGTATGCATATTAAAAAAAGCTAACACATCGGGATATATAGAGAATGAATATAAACCATATATGAATATATATTTAAATTTTTAATTTATTTATTACTTGTTTGGAATTTTCATTTTGATATATATTTTTGTTTTTAGTAAGATTGAAAATGCTAATAAGCACTTTATATTAATACTTAAGTATATAATTTAAAATAAGCTTTATAGAAAATATAAAGTTTCTTGTAAAAAAATAATAATATTTAAAAAAAAATATATAATAAATAAATAAACATTTAATTATTTTTAATAATTTATTTAAAAATTTATTTACAATCAATGCATTATTCTATATTTATAAATTTTTTTTAGAGGGGTGTATTAATTTTTTCGGTATTTTTTATGAGAGAAAATAAACGCATGCGTTTAAAATGTGTTATAAAAGCGGTGTAATCCTTTAAAATAGTTAATAAAACTATAAATAAATAATTATAATTTATATCGGATACTATAAAAACATTGGATTTTATTTTATAAATTATTAAAAAATACTGGGAAAACGGGAAACAATATATATTACTAGTAACAACTGGAACGCATGCAACATATAAAATATATGAGGAAACTATTTTTTAATTTTTACCGAAAAGCAATATATACAAAATTGTTATCTATTTTTTTTTCTCAAAGCACGAAAAACGATAATCATGGTACAATCTTTCATATAATCTCAAGCGCCTTTCTTTTTTTTTTGTAAAAAAATACTATTTATAAAATTCGCCTTTTTCTCTTTTCACATATAAATATTATATAAATTATTTAAAATGAACAAAACAGCGGTTATAGAATTCTCCAAATATTAAAATAAAAATGCATGCAACATTTAGTAGGAGTGCAATAAATTGTGCACTACTAATAATATGGCGTGCGTTTAGATATTTTATTAAATACTTTATGTATGGCTTAACTGTTCATATAATATATATATGCATACATGTATTTTGTTTGGCGCCCTCCTTCATTATCGGTTCCCATATATATAGCATACTTATGATACATTTTGCAACATTCTTATTAGAATTGCATATTACACTGCATCTAATGATATTGAAAAAATATAAAGCTAAATTCAATAAAAGATATAAACGTTTTCTTTGTATTTACATTTATAAGATAAAAGCTATACAAATTAGAATTTTTATAGTATTGGTTGGGGGAAAGAAATACGTATATAAATTATTACAATAAGGATATGGATATATAATCATGCGTATGAGGCGACTATACTTAGTACTACTGACATTTCTAACTATAAAATAAAAAGAACAAAAAATGCATAAAAAGTTTTTATGGAAAAAAAATACATGTTGAAGATTAATTAGATTTTTCGGGTTCTTATATAAATTTACAACATATATTAAGATGGTGTAAAATAAATCAAATAATAAGAGATGTGTGTATTAAAATTATATGTAGATTGATTGTGAAAATAATTTTATACAAATATAAATATTGAAACAAGAATAATTATTCATGCACATATATGTGTATACATAAATAACTATACTGTTTTGGTTTTCTAGTTTCTTACCTCTTATCTACTTTCTTGAATTTGACGGTTATACAATTTGTAATTTGTTTTGTAATTTATATATATACATAATTTTTAACCACCGCATTAGTAGCAATGTGTATATATGTTTAAAATAGTCATACAGTCCATAGTAAAACGTACATAAACAATTTGATAGATTCTGAAAACCTAACATCTTTTAACGTTGTATTTATCTGGCTGCATAAATACTGGCATAACCTCATCTACTAATTTGTCTATATCATTCTTTGCTTGCTCATAAGTTTCTCTAGATATTTCACCATACCATTTTATTTTGGGTTCTGTTCCACTTGCTCTTATAGTAAGTATAGCTGTATTTTCAAAATAAAGTGTAATATTTTGTGAATCTGGTGTTGGAGCGATTAATGATTTTTTATCAGATGTCTGTGAATCATAGCCTGTAGTTAGATCCCTAATATGCAAAATTTTATATGAAGCTAAATGTTGTTTATAATTTCCATTAGATCTAAATTCATCAAATATGCTAGCGACATCATTTGAATCAAGGACAGTATAATATCCATTATTGCTTACAAAATATCCTATTTCTTTTCTAATATTTTCTAAGCATTGGTGAAATGTTAAATTATTTTCATATAAATATACAGCTATCTCTACCCAATAAGCTAAAGCAGATATACCACACTTATCTCTAACGTGTTTTGTCAATGCGTGTCCTAAAGCTTCTTCATAACAATATAATGTATTATAATTATTGTCATTATATTCTATAGCTTTATTAATTAACCATTTAAAACCTGTTAAGGTTTCATCATACATATACCCATATTTTTGGCATAACGTTTTTAACATCCTCGAACAAACAATAGTACATAAAAAGACATGCTTTGATTTATCTATATTTTTTTTCTCATATTGTTTCATAATAAAATATGCAAATATTATTCCTAATTCATCGCCTGAAAATATCTTCCATTTATTATTATATTTTTCGGCGCAAGCAAATCTATCTGCATCTGGATCATTAGCAACTACTAATGGACTATTAACTAAATCAGCTAATTCGATTGATAAATTTAATGCACCTTTTTCTTCTGGGTTTGGAAAAGTAACAGTTGGAAAATCTGCATCTGGTAATGCTTGTTGAGGTACAGTCAGTAAATTATTATATCCAACGATTTGCATAATCCCTTGAACAAACTTTCTACCTACACCATGCATAGGCGAATAAACAATAACTAACTTTGTACGTGAATTTCTACAATAGCTAAAATTAAATTCACTTTTTAAATCAGATGTAAACAAATCATACATCTCATGATATATATCTTCAACTAGTGACTTATCTTTTAAATAAAAATCTTCATTTAAATATTCATATATATCATTCCATGGCTTTAAATTATCTAATATGCAATTATATATATTTTTATCAACTGGGGAAATTAGCTGTGCCCCATTTTCACCATATAATTTGTATCCATTATCTAGCTTAGGGTTATGAGAAGCTGTTATCATAACTCCACATAAGCAATTTTTTTTAAAACTTGAATAACATAAAATAGGGGTAGCAACTGTTTGGCCGAATAAATAAACCCTAAAACCTTTTGATAAACATACAGATGCTGCAACATGAGAAAAAGATTCTGAATTATGCCTTCCATCAAAACCAAATATTATTCCTCGATTTTTACATAAATTTATTCCATATTTATTTATTAAATATTCACATAAACCTTGGGTTGTTTGAATTATTGTGACCACATTCATTGCATTGAACCCGACACCCATTTTACCTCTTAAACCAGCAGTTCCAAAATTCAGCCTTTTTAGAAATAATTTATTTAATTCTTCCTCATTGTAATTATTTATTACTTCTTCGGTTTGATCGGACAAATACTTTGGTTTCGAAAATAAGTTCCATAGCTCAATACTCTTAAGCAATTCTGGACTTTTGATCTTATTCATTTTGCGCGGTTTTGTTATATCGGTGTAAATATAGGTTCTTATATAGCTAGCTATATATATAATATAATATAATATAATATAATATAATATAATATAATATAATATAATATAATATAATATAAATGTGAGTAGTTGTTTTTGCTATGAAGATTGTCGTTTATTTATTCTGGTTTTAATTATTTTTAATGTTACAGACGAATCAAAATTATTACAATTAAAATCTCGAAAAAATTAAAATAGGAAGGCGCCCTATATATAATTAAAATTACGAGTTTTATTCAAATAGTGTATATAATAATATGTAAGCACATGCTAATATTATGTTTTTTATATTAATTATGTAAAAAAATTACATAAAATAAAAGTAAAAAATACAATAAAACGAAATAATATTAAATTATTAAACGCATATGTCTCTAAAACAAAGATATTAGTGTAGGAAAAAATATGTAATTATAAAAAAACGAATAAATAATGTTAGATAGTGGATAAATGAATGTAAATAAATAATATTTGGATAACTAAAAAAAATTTTGATGTAAATACAAAAAAAATATGAATTTAAATAAAAAAATAATGATGGGCGCAAATAAATCAAATAACTACGTATTTATATAAATAATAAAGATAGACAAAAACGTATAAAGTATATTTACATATGTTTTATTTTATAGTATATAAACACAGATACATATTATATGTATGTAAAATAATAGATAATAATCCCATTAATATACAAAACTACAATATTATGGCGGAAAATATTTTTACATGTAGTAGTTGCAGTTTGAATGGCCATAAGCTTCTCAAAATAAATTATTAATTTTAAATAGCTATGCATTAAATATATTGCATATATATAATTAAAGCAACATAAATAATTTTTTCCCGTTTTTATTTTTTTTTAAATTAAAAATTAAATTACATAAAAGTATATATAAATAAGTATTGATCTCTTGAGTCCCCTGTAGGCATGCTATTTTTAGATCTCATATTTAAAAAATATTATAACTATATTATATAATTTTGAATGTTAATATAAAAAAATGCACTAAGTACATATATAACCATTAATAAATATGTATGTACACTAATTACAAAATGTGATAAATAATATGACAAAGGTCATTTTGACCCTTATAGTATTTTTTATGAATTATAATGAACTTCCAAATGCTCTGAAATTAATTAAACGTTATAACGCTAAATTTGTCATGTAACATGGACTATTATTTAATACAATTGACATTTATACAAATCCAACAAACTAAAGAAATGTGAATAGTTTAACTATTAAAATAATTCCAATTAAAATGTTGACGTTAAATTGCTAAAAACTACTATTCAAATATTACACAAACAATATTGTAAATAAATGTGTAAAATAGTTTTTATATACTCCACTTTATTCCAATTTAATTAGGCTTACTATTTTGTTTACATAAATAAAAATACTTAAGCGCCTTGCTTTTTATGCGCCCATTAAACTTATGGGGATATTAATTATATCAATTAATAAAACTGTTTAATATATTATTTAAAATTTGTTCATTTTCTTATGCATTGTTATCATAACAATTAATAAATAAAATATATATAAATATATAACTTTAAATATATGTAACACACAATTTTATATTTACATTCGTATGGGTATGTATAGACATTTTTATGTATTACGTTAATCGAATATGTTATTTTCCAGAAAAAAATAATAAAATGAATAAAAAACATTTAAATTTTTAAAGCATAAAAGAAAAAATTATATATTAACATATTTATCGAAAAAAATAACGGCGAATAGGCAATCATTCTATTTCTTATTTTTTTGTTCGCTTTTTTCCTATCATTTCTCATTTACCAATTTTATGGTTAAAATTGCGTTTATATGTAGCTAAGCTTATTAAAAGTTCAAATAATTTTTACTATCATATGTTAATTTTTTCATCACTCTGTTGATATTTTTATATTATTTTTTTACTCAAATTCAATTGTGGATGGAGGTTTAGAAGAAATGTCATAAAGTATTCTGTTAACCCCCTTGACGTTACTCAATATACGAGTAGTTATTTTTTCTAAAATATCATGTGGGATTTTATAATAACTTGCTGTCATAAATGATGTTGTTTTTACGGCCCTTAGTGCACAAATATGATCATAGGATCGTGCATCTCCTCTTACTCCTACTGATTTTGACGAAAATATGACGGCAAATGCTTGCCCTATATCATCATATAGATTATATTCTTTTAAAGAATTTATAAATATATCATCTACTTCTCTTAAAATGTCTAATTTATGTTTATCAATTTCTCCAATAACACGTATTGCTAAACCAGGTCCAGGGAATGGATGTCTATTTGTTAATTCTTTGGGTAAGTTTAATTCTTGTGATAATTTTTTAACATCATCTTTAAATAAAAATTTAAATGGTTCAAATAATTTGAACTTTAAATTTTTTGGTAACCCTCCTACATTATGATGGGTTTTAATAGTATCTGATAAATTTTTCGAGCATTTACTTTCTATAATATCAGGATATAATGTTCCTTGTAATAAATATGTTTTTTCAATGTCTATATCCATACTATATACTGCTTTTTCAAATTCTTCTATGAATAATTTTCCGATTATTTTCCTTTTTTGTTCTGGATCTGTAACACCTTTTAATTGATTTAAGAAATTTTCAGAGGCATCAATTTTTGTTATATTCATGTCTGGAAATGTACTTTTTATAAATTTATAAACTTTTTCTCCTTCATTTTTTCGTAATAATCCATTATCTATAAAAATTCCATAAAAACGATCTTTAAATATTTTATGTGTCATTGCAGCAGCAACTGTGCTATCAATTCCTCCTGACATAGCAGCAATTACATAATGATCGTGCGCATGCTTTTTAATATTATTAAATTCAACTTCATGATACTTTATAGGGTCAAATGTTTTAGTGCATTTACATATTTTATATGCAAAATTATAAAACATTTGATCTCCATCTGCTGTTTCATATACTTCTGGATGATATTGAACACCATATATGTTATTTTCTTTATTATAAAATGCACAAATAAAACAATTTTCACTTGAATTTACCAAATAATAATTTTCTGGAATTTCAATTACCTCTTCTGTATGATTCATCCATACATTCATATTATTCGTATTTTTTATATCATCAAATAACAAACAATTAGAATCCTTTTCTAATAATTTATAATTCTTATATAATTCATTGTCTTTATAGTCATTTGATATTAATGTTACTTCAGTACTTCCATGTTCAGAATTTTTCGATTTACCAACTTGTCCATTCATATGGAAAGCTATTTCTTGCATACCGTAACATATACCAAATATAGGAATTTTATTTTCTATAAAATAATTTAATACTTCTTTTTTTATATGAGGGCCATTTTTTGCATTAACTGAATGTGGACTTCCTGAAAGTATAACTCCCTTTATATTTAGATTTTTAATATCTTTTAAATCAACATTATAATCTTTTGTTTCACTGTATATTTTTATATTATTCAATCGCTTGACGATTAAATGAAAATACTGAGATCCAAAGTTTAAAACTAATATAATATCATAGTTGTCTCCTTCCATTTTTATATATTAAGTATAAAAATAAGGGGAAATAGTTTTACTTTTGTATATATATATGGATATGTGTATTTTTTATTTTTGTGTTTCTGTATATTTGTTTTAATTATATCTACAATTGCTTTATTATATACATATCAAATATGATTATTATAATTTAACTATTTTTTGCCTAATTTATTAATTTTTTTTTTATTATTCTTTTATTTCGTTATTTTACATTTGTTTAATAATCATTATTATAATAATAAATTATTTTATAAATGTTTTAAGTAAACTCATGTCCATATATATATGCTGAGCATGACTTGTCATATAGACACTAATTCCTATCTAACTGCACATTGATATCTCAAGTTTTTATAACATTAAGCAATTACTTAATTTATTTAAAATTCTTACAAGTAAAAAATCGAAAAAATTAAAAAATCCCAAATGGCAAAAGAATATATTTTAATTATAATCCTATATATATTTTACATATGAAGGTATTTAATTAAAGCAAAATTTAAATTATTTAAATTATTTTTAATTATTTTAATCGATTTAAAAAGTTAACGTTGTGCTTTTAAATGATGGAATTAAAAAAACTTCATTAATATATAAAGTTTGAATAATTACGAATAAAAAATTAATCAATAAATAATAAAGAGCAAAATGATAGCAATTCCAATACTACCATACAGAGGAGGAATATTTTTTCCGCTGTTTATGCACAATTTTATTTATAATTATGCATGTATATATACATTCAGTTCACAAATATGTATTTTCCTGAAATATAAGATCTAATTAAGGAACTATTTAGTCTATTTATTCCCTTTTTTCTGTGATTAATATAAAATGCAACATTCGACATATTTTAAAAAATTATAAATAATTATATTTAAAAAAAACGCGCAAAAAAAAGGTAAATTTGTATGCTTAATTTTTTTTTGGAACACCTTTTATATATTTGTAGTAGCACAATTATAAATTGTTTTGTAGTGATAGCAAAAATAAAATAATTGAATTACATAATATCAAAAATATTTATTTATAAATTGCCAATATAATAATACAGGTAAAGTAGAAATATAATTAGATATATATATATTTATACATAAAAAAATGTATAAATAATGCATATATAATAATATAACCACCAAATAATAAAATAGCAAAATTTGGAAAAATAATGATAAACAAAATAATGGTATGCAACCCATTACATTTGGGAATTTTCTTCTAAATATCTAAAACATTATTTTTTAAAAATTTATATGTTATGCATTAACCACAATGTGTATGTGTATGCATGCGAGTATCCATATACGCATTATTATAAGCATATGTATAAATATATAGTATAAAGAAAAGCGATCGTTGGTGTTCCATTTCATTGATTTATGCTTTATTTTTCTAATTCCGTATTTTATTCCCTAACTACTTTTTTTAATATTTCCCCGCCCTAGCACATCCATTATCTGTTTTTCGTTATTTGAATATTTTATTTTTATTTCTTTTTTTTTTTTTACAATATATATAAGAAAACCCTTGTAGAATAAACCTTTATATAAGCACATTGAGCATATTATTAAAAAAGAACTATGAAATATTTTAGAAGATATATTATCGTTTGAGTTCATTTTTTTTAGTAAATTTTTTTTTTTTTTACCATTTTTTTCAATTGTAATATTAATGGACACAAACAAAGTATATCTACCAAAAAATATAACGCTACCATGTAAGCTAAAATGGGCTGTAGATGATAATTCTATGGTTAGTTCAAACCAAATAATTGCTTTTATTATTGAGGTTAAAAATGAGGATATAAATGTTCAAAATGATGAGTTAATAAACAATAATAGTAATAATTCACAAAATACCAATCAGCATAATTATGATCACAGTACATATGAACAGAATAATGCAAATAAATGTATTAACGGTATAGGCAATTTAAATGATGAAAATGTGAAAAACATGGAAAATGAAATATGTAGCGAAAATACTAAAAATGACCCAAATTATCAGAAAATTGTAAATAACCAAAATAATGTCATAAATTTTATACTAAATAGTAGAAACACTCGTGATATTAAAGAGAGTAATCATATATTCTTACGATGTAATAATAGTGGTAGAATAAATATTTTAAAAAATAATATAAGCCCTCAAAAAGATGAATATGTATATGTTGACAACCCTAATGAATTATTATGTGAAATTAATGATGAGGAATGTAAACATGAAATAATATTTTCAGGATTATGTGCAAATTGCTTTATGAATCAAGAAGAAATGAATAAAAATAAAAATAAAAATGAAAAATATTTTTTATCACCTGGATTTATAACAAATGAAAAAAAATTATTTATAAATACAGATAAAGCTATTGATCTAGAAAAGGAGAGAGTACAAAATATTATAAATAATAAAAAATTATGTTTAGTTTTAGATTTAGACAATACATTATTGCAAGCTTCTTTTTATATTCATTCTGTTCATATTGAGAAAGATGTAATAAATATAACGACTGATTTTGATGATGATGATTTTGCGCAAATATGTAATCACTCAAGAGATGGGAACCGACCTAGTGATAATAATAATAATCATCCTGAAAATGAAGAAACAAATATTAAAACAGAGGATGCTCCATTAAACAATGATAAAGATTATTATAGAAAATTCGATAATATTCTAAATCAGGGAATACAAAAAGATGAAATAAATTCTGAAATGCTAACATTTTTTTTTAATACAAACAAAAAAAAAAACAATAAACTAGAAAATGATGTTTATCATGATATAAAAGTGAGCTATGAAGAGTATCTTAGCTTTTTAGCTAAAATTAATACGTTAAATTTATTAAAATACAATGGAAAATATATACATTATGAAGATTTAAATGATGAAGCCATAAAAGCAAAAATAAAAAAATTCGAATCATCAGTGTTAAAAACAACTGTAAAATACGACAAAGGATTATATACCATATATTACAAATTAAGACCAGGTGTAATTGAATTTTTACAAAAAATGAATCAAAAATATGAAATATATTTATATACAATGGGAACAATAGAGCATGCTAAATCATGCTTATTTTTATTAGATCCATTGAAAAAATTTTTTGGTAATAGAATATTTTCAAGAAAAGATTGTACAAATGGAATGAAACATTTAAATCGAATTCTTCCAACATATCGAAGTATATCTATTTGTGTTGATGATAGTGAGTATATTTGGAAAGAAGCAAATTCGTGTATTAAAGTTCATGCATATAATTATTTTCCTGAAATTCAATTTTTAGGAGATATAAAAAAAAAAATATATTTTTTAACAAAATTTTTTTCTATGGCTCAATCATATTTAAACTTTTCAACAGATATTTATCGATTTATTAATTTTAAATGCAATGAATATGAAGAAATCAAAAAAAAATATTTAAACAACATTGTGACAAATCATATATATACACAAAATTTATTTATTCCTTATTTGGGCCCCATAGGTATACAAATGGGGATGCCTCATGGAAATATGAACAATACGATATTTGTTAATAATTCAAATATAATAAAAAATGAAAATACTATAGAAAATGGAAACCCTTCCGAAGAAAACAAAGATAACATATCTAAGGGAATCAATAATATTATCGATAATACACTAAGTATAAACTTTGATGAAGGTGATGATAAAAATTCTAACGAGATGCTTATAGATTTGGAAAAGGAATTCGAAACAGATAATGAAAATGATTCAAATTTAAAAAGTAAATCGCATAATTCGAATAAAATAAACTTGGTAACTGATCACGAACTAGTTAATTATTCATATCCTCTTGATACCGCATATAGTGACCAAATAAAAAATTATAATGAACCCATTTTAAATATTCAAACAAATGCAAGTGATATTGAACAGGCTAGTAATAATAGCAACGATAATAGTAATGACATATTTCCATCATCAGAGAAAGATGCCAGCTGTTTAGAAGGTATTTCAGGAAGTGAGGGTATGCCTGAAATACAAAATAACAATTTAATTTTCTATCTAGATCAAGATAATTCCTTTTTAAATAAACCTAATGATGAAAATAATATAGACATGGTACATTATTCTGAATCCACTAAGCCATTAAATAATAATACAAACATATCGAATGAACAAAATATATTAGCTGATAATTTAGTTCAATTTTATAATAAAGATGAAAATGATGATTTGGATTTGAATTTAGATGATGATGAAGATATGTTTTTTCTAAATGATGATATACTAAATAACGATTTCAATAAAAAAAAAAATAATAATAAAATAAATAACAGTAATGATATAAATAAAAACGATAATGTATCAAAAATATATACAACTAAACATGCACTTTTATATGATGAACAAAATATGCCAAATAATATTAATCAATCTAATTATTTACAATCGAAATTAAAAAATATATCTCCAGAAGATGAAATGATTTTTAAATTTATATCTGAAAAAACATTTAAAAAATATGAAAATTATGTAACACATTTTTTAGACAATTATTTTAAGGAGCGCGATTTTAATAACAATTACCAAATTAAAAAAGAGTCACAAGAACCTGAAAAAAAAATTGCAGATTGCATGGTACCAGAAATTCCTTCTCAGTTTAAAATAAAAAAGGAAAAAACAAACAATAGTAGTGATGTGTTTGAGGGAGAGAAAAAATATGATGGGCCAGATATCAACGAAATGAATAATAATCATGAAGAACAAATTCCAAAATCAAGAAAAGGTAGAAAATTTTATGGGGAAGATTTAATAGAATTTCAAAATGCAAATAAGAAAAAAAAAACTAATTTAGAATATTCAAATGAAAACAATAATGCAAATAAAAGCTGTGCAAACATATCAAATAAAAAATTAAACTATAGCGACAAACATGAGAGATATATCAACGAATATTATGAAACTTTTTTTATTCCAAAAAATTTAAAGGAAAATAATTTTCAGGATAATGATAAACAATTATATTATTTAGTAACTATACTAGACGAAATACATTATGTGTTTTATAAACTCTTTGATGAATTTAAAGCAAATAAAATAAATGAAAAAAATGAAGACTCAAAAATATATAATTATTTTTTACGATATCCAATAGTTAAAACCATATTAAGGGAATTCCGAAAAAAAATTTTAAACAGTAATCACAAATTATATATATTTATATTTACTATATATTATCATATGTATTATTTTTTCTTAAGCCTTAAAATTGTTCATTAATAGAAAAGGAATACACCCTTGTATATATAAGTATTACCTTCTTATCTTCATAAAATCCACATATATGCATGACATTATTTTTTATTCCGCACCTCAGATTGTACGTTTAACATATCCCATTTACCTGATGACATCCAAAGAAGCGATTTTATAGACAACATTTTTAAATTTGGAGGGATTATAAATAATAACAATTATAACCACATGTTGACAATAAATAACCCATTAAACACTGAAAATGCAGAAAAAATAAAGTGCTCAAATTTAATGCTAATTGAAAGAGCTTTATATACTTGGAAGTAATTATTTCAAAAAAATGTTTTTTACTAATGTGTATATTACCAACTTATACATAATGTAACTTTTGTCACATAATATTGATTAATTTCTATGGAGATATTTTTATATTTCTGCTCATGCATTTTTTGTTATCTATTTTTTATGATAGATTTCCTGATGCAAAATATTATGACATGAACACATGGAAACAGCCATACAGAAATTTCTGGGATGTCCTTGAATATGAAGAAAAAAATTAAAAAATATAATTTTGATTTATTTTTAAGATAACATTTACCTGCCCTTTGAGCTATTTAATTCAAAATGTTTGATTATTTTCGACATCTATTTTGACCATAGTGTGTATATATATAAGAATATATATATATTGGGGATTAGTTTCCTTTCTTATATTCTACAACATTTTCACCACATTATTCGTAAATAATTATGTAAAAAGTATGTTTATTTTTTTTCTCTTTTTTTTGTTCTATATTGAAATAAAAGGATTAAACATGCCTATATATGCTTCATACATGAGTATATACGTATGAAGGATATAATTTTCCTTTTATTAATTATTTCTATATATATATATATATATATATATAATATATTTATGAATTTATTTATTATTTCACATACATTTATATATATGCTTATCAATTCGTTAATTATTGATTTTTATTATTTTAAATATTTATATCATTTTTATTATTTTAATTATTTTTTTTCTTTCTTTGCTAAGTAAACCATGAACCACAACTAAACATGTTTTTAAATTTTTTTCAAAACTATTTATTAAAAATATAGAGCATGAATATTTCAATGAATTATATATTTATGCATATAATGTAGGGGAAAATATAGCCAAAATAAAAAAAGTAAAATAATATTAATGTGAAATGACCAGATGCTCCCATGTTTATGTGTACATTTATAGCTCAATTATAAAACTGCTATAAACAGAAAGGTAAGAGAAAGAGCTACATTTATCTTACATAAGGAAAATATAAACATATTTTCGATAAGTATTATGAAGCAAATAAGGCCGTAAAGATGTAAATGTTCATATTATTAAATTTTCCAAAAAATAAATAACATTATGAGGCTAAGCAGGATAAGAAGGAAAGTAGACCCATTATTAATCGTTAGCAAAAGACTACCTTCTTATTTAAAAAAGGAAAAAATAAATTTATCAAAAACGAGCAAGAATAATAACGATAATAGTAACTTTAATAAGAAACATGTAAAATATAATCAAATCCCCGCATTTGTTCAGGATATAATAAAATTCACAAAAAAAAATAAATATAACTACGAAGCATATGACGTATTAATAGATAAGAATAAAATTATTTATTTTAATAACTTACTAAATGAAATTGAAAAGAATAAAAATTTATTAACATCCACATTAATACATGATATATATCAATGTTTATACAAATTAAATTATTTAAGGATAGATATTATTTGTAATTTATTTAGTATATTAATAAATAATACTATAGATTTTTCAAACTTAAGAGGATATGTTAATTGTAATTTTAAGGAGCTAATAAATATTACGCAATATTTATATCATTTTCAAAACATATGTAAAAAAAATATACAGTCTATTCTTTATAACAACAAGGAATACTTTAATCTCAAAGTTGTTCAACGATTTGTTAAGGAGCATAGGTATAATATAAATTTCGATAATAATGGTTATAAAAATATAATATATACGAATATATACAATTATATAGCTAAATATGACCAAGCAGAAAATATAGACATCTTATTACATTCTATTATAAAGGCAAATAACTATTCAAATAAAAAAAGAGAAAAACAAATAAACGAAATACCATTCTCATCTGATGGTCTATCAATTGACTTAAACCTCCAATGCCAGCATTCGGATCAAATAAAAGTGCTTGAAAAAAAATTCCCTATTAAATGTGGCACTATAGAAAACAGTGGTTGTTCAAATAATATGTATACAGAAGAAAATTCTAAAAAAAACGAGGTATCGAACTCGTCATATATACATTCAAATGCAAAAAGTGTAAAAGAAGGCGACGAAGAATTTTTAATTGAATATATAAACAACTTTTACAAATTAAATGACATGTTTACATTTATACTAAATAAAGTACTAAATTATTTTAACGAAAAAAGCAACCTATTTGATTTTTATAATTTAAAATTATTATTCTTTTATCTAGGAAAATACAAAAAGTTCGATATGAATTTAATAGAAAAAATATCGAATAAGCTTATTGAAGAAATAGAAAATATTAAGACAAATCATAAACTTGTGTCAGATAATAATGCATTTGAAGAAAATAAAAAATATAATTATGCAAATAATAATCAACGAAAAAAAAAAAAAAAATTTATAAATACATTTTCAAAAATTGACTCGAAAGAATTTTTAATTATACCATATACTATCGGTGTGTCTATGAATACACATTTTAATAATTATTTAATTGAATATGTAAATATTTATATACTTAGTCTAATAAATTCACGAATTAATTGTGATGTTGTAAATATTGTTTATTGTTTAGTTGGATATAAATATATTATGATAATTTTTTTTATCATGTATAATATTTTTAAGTTTAAGGAAAAGACTATGCAAGATATTAATTATTTAAATAAATACAATATATTCCTAAAAAGAATAATTAAAAATAAAGTTAATATTTCACAAATATATTCTGAAAAAATAAATATAATATCAGAAAAAGAAAATTATTTTTCACACAGCATCAACGAACTTAATACCAACTCGGGCATCAATCCTAATACTCACAAAAAAGTGGAGACATCTTTTGAAAACGAATTATATAATTATGAAAATGAAATGAATAATAATTATAAATTAGAAAAAATGGACTTCAATTTGAAAAACCAAGAGGAAAGTGCTAATAAAAATATAGATCAAAATAACAATATTAATAACCATAACTGTTCACATAATATAAATATAGACCACAAAATAAATAATTTAATAAAACCTGATTATATTTTCAACTTGCTATTGAAGGAATTCGAAATAAATGTTAATAATATATCGTTAATAAATACAAATAAAAATTCTTTGAATAATAGATATGATAGCAAACAACTTGAAGAATTTTATATTTATTATAAAAATATTTTTTATAAAATTTACCATTATTCTATATTTTTACTGAATAAATATGATATTAAAGATATGCTCAAAATATATCAAAATTTAAAATCAATTTCTCTAAATGACGATATTATAAATAATATATACACAGAAGTACTTTGTGATAAAATTACTCTTAATTCACGGAATGACCAAAATGCTTCAAGTTTAATTAACATTATTTCGGGAAAATAAAAAAGGTAACGAATTTTAATATATACATTCTTTCTTTTATCGATACACTTTGTATATGCATACATATATGACTAAAATATGCATACAACTATTACATAAGCTTTGTAACTTTAAAATTACTTTTTTAACAAAAGTGTTAATATAACTGTTTAAAACTTCCACTTATGAATAAAATATTTAATAGTGGGCATAAAAAAAAATATAATAATAAACATTAAAAATCCAAAGGAAAAAAAAAATGAAAATACAACATATAAATTCATCAAAGACACGTTACAACATATATTTTAAAATTTCAACTAATGAATATATAAAATGCACAAATAAATTATGCAAAAAATATAGATAAGAAAAAAAGGTCCTTAATATAATGTGATTAAGGTAGATATGTATTATGCATATATACATGCTTGTATGATTAATTTTTTTTTCGTACATTGGAAGCAATAAAACGAATCACATTCCATGCAGTATCTTTATAAATATAATATGTACTTTAAAAATAGTGAAACAAAAAAATTATTATATATATAAGAAACCATACATGTGTGTATATACATACCTATGTATTCCATATGTAAAAAAGATATTTATATTATTCATAAAATATCACATATATCCACGTCATTAATAAACTAATTAATTATGTTATCTTTCACAACAAATACAAATATATATTGTGAATGTGCGCGCCGAAACAGCAAACTCAAATAAATATGTAATCGAAAATATAATATGCCTATCAAGTATAGATATATGTGTTGTGACAAAACGTGCGTAAAATATACATGTGTATGTATTTTATAAACTTATAAAACTGTACAAGTTATATTGTTTCTGCGGAAGTAGTAGTTATATAAAAAATCGAATGCGGCTCTTCTATTAAATAATAATATATAAATTTTTAATCAAAGCTATGGGAAGATATTTTAAGCATTTCTCCTCCTACATGCTCATTAAATCTCAATTTATAAATAAGTCCATTTGAACATATAACAATAATACAATTTTGGTCACTTACAAATGCACAAATTGATGATATTTTTTTCCCAGGGATTTTATATGATGAAAAACTCCAATCGCTATTTAAGTACGGATGACAAGGTAATAAACATTTAATAGATGATTTTTTATTTTTTGATTCTTTTTCATAATTTAGCATAACATGTGAAGATATATTTTTTCCTTTAGATATTATATCTACTTTTCTTGGGGGTCGATTTCTTTTATATATAGAAAATACATGTACAGTATTTCTATTTGAAGTTAAACACAGCCAATTATTATCATTACTGATATTTAAGGATAATATTTTTGCATTTTTAGTACCTCTTCTAAATTCGTTTAATAAACTTCCATCGAAAGTATTAAATAATCTTATAATTGTTCCCTTTGTAGAAGCGGTTACTAATAGTTTTCCATCATTACTTAAATTTATACATCCAATTGGATTATCATGAGCATATATACTTAAATCGGTTTTAAAATTTATATAAGGGAGTTCTTCATGAACATTTTCACTAGCATTTTTTTCAAATATATGAATATTAACTCGACCTTTTATAGGTGACAAATATGCAATAATAATATTTTTATCAATATTTGATAAGCAACATAATCCTGATGGATTTTTTGTTGTATTCAGGGTTTCTAATAATATTATATCTTTTAACCTGTATATACATAATTTATATTCTAAAATGACCACAATTATTTCTCTTAATAATCTCACACCGATAATGTTTGATGAAAATGTCAATTTTGCTATTTCTCTCATTTGTCTATCATCCCATATTATTAAAACATTTTTTGCCCACTTTCCTTTTCTATCATTTTTGTTTCCAGTTATTGCTAAAATATTGCAACGATAAAGCATTTCTGCTATGTATAACCCATTTTTATTCCGATCAGTTAAATCTAAAATATAAAATAAAATAAAATAAAATAACAATGTTTGAGTGTGGCGTCGTCATATATCATATAAATATTCAAACCAATATTTACACATGTAATGCTATTACCTCTACTATACGTTTGAGTGAAAGGATTTGTATTGTAAATCTTAAATCCCTTTTCGTTGGCCATACACAAACAGCCATAATCTTGATTAAAAGCTATATATCTATTATTATCTAATCTTAATGATACCATTTTATTTTTTCTTTGTATATAAATTGGGAACAATTACAAAAAAGCAAAAATAAATAAGGGGATTGACACAATATTTCTGTTATTATAGAACAAGGTTGCTGAATGGTGCCTACACGTGTATATAAATACATATATGCGTATCAGCTGCATACGTATATATATATTATGTAGACGTATATGTAAGCATATATACACATGCTCATATATTCCCTTTTTTTAATATAAAATATATACTGTCATTATTATTTTATGCCCATCTAAAAAATAAAAAAATTAATCACCTCACAAAGAATTAAAAGAATATATTTCAATTACTAAGTTAAATGATGAAACAAAAACTAATTATATATATTTACAGTATGCATGTGCATATGTATATATTTATTTAAAAGTTTAAAATGGGAGTTCTAGTAAAATAATTTCTTAGAACAGTTAATATTGTAGTACAAATATAACTACATATATTACATGAAAAATAATCATATACTTAAAAAATCATATACTTATAAACATTAATTATAATAAATATATCCTTATTCATATTAATGTATTTTATTATGATAAAAAAAATACTATAATATATATATATATATATATTTACTGGACTTGTAAGAATAAGAAAAAAAATGAAGAAATTTCCATGTAAAATATATTATAATATATATTGACATTAATACCATAAAATAATGAAAGAAACTAACAGTAAAATATATAAATTATTATAAATGGAAAAAGTTATATATATCATTAATTAAAAAATATAAAATGACATAATAATGAAATGCTATAAATTATTATATAAATATTTATTTATTTTAATTACTATTTATTTTATTTTTTTATTATTACATTTCCTATATTTTATTATATAAGCATTTTAAAACGTAGAAATTAAACTCGTCCTAAAGCCAATTTTAGCGGGTTAAGTGAATATAAAAAGGAAATATCATGCGAATACTTTTACACAAAATATACAAAGAAGAAAATTACCGTATGGTAATTTTTTTGACTCTTTAATATATGGTAAAATTTATATAAAATGCATTATAATATATTAAGCATAATTAAGGAATTATGCATCAATTTTTTTTGTAGCGTACAAACCAATTTTTATTATGCATATAAAAATACACTCATATACATATATATATATATATATATGTCCTGGTATATATTTTTAATATATATTAATTCATAAAAAAAATAATAATACATCCATAAATGAGGCTTAAAATTTGTTGTCAATTTTTTCGAACAAAAAATGTATATTTATAATTATCCAAATCTTTAAGAAATATAATACTATTAAAATTAATACACTTTTTGGAATAGCTAATTATTTTTATTTTTTTGTCAGTTCAAATAGAAATACAAACTTATGTGTATAATACATATATTCATACATATATATATGGTTTATATGCATTATTTTTTATGTAGATTGGTATTTATAAAATAAAAAAGCATGCTTAAGAATTAAATATCTCATTTTATTAAAAAAATAAAAAGAATAAATTTCCCCACCACCACTTTGGGGTATTTTTTCCTACTGTCTACTCATTCGTTTATTTAAAATTTTTTTACATTATATCTATAATCTGACCATATATGAGTATAAGAGTATGGGAATACCTTAATTATAAAGGAAACAATACGTGTTTTATAATTACAAAATATTATTAATAAGGGAATTCCCTCAAACAGCTATTTCCATTATGTGTATAATAATATATTTTATTATATGGCGCTTTATGGAAAATATAATTTTCTCTGTACAATTTTAATTGTGCCATTTTTTGTTTTATAATAAATTATAAAAATATACGGTAATATAAATTTTTCGAAATAAAATAACAATAACATACAATAATATATAATAAAATGAGCATGAACGTGCTTCCACTTTTTCACATTTGCTCATCCTTTCAACTAAATAATTGCTTAGATCCCAAAAATATATATGAAAGTAAAATAACAAAAAAATCGAATGGATACTATAAATATGTTGTAATACCAAACATACACATGCTTAAAACTATATTGCATACTATATACACTTAATTGGCTTAACATAATTGAATTTCGTTATTTTTATTATTTTACAGACTTTATCTGCTCTGTGTGCTTAGATTTATTCGATACCCCTGTAACAACTTCGTGCAATCACATATGGTTAGATCCCCATATATATACGCCCATAAATGCTATGTTTATATATGTATACATATCTGGATATTATATGTTTTACACTTCTGCAAAATAAATCTATATATTCATTCTTTTGTTTACCATCCTATTTATAGCTGTTACAAATGTATGTATTATTCTCTGCTTCATAGAAGAATTTGTCCTATATGCAAAAAAATAATTAAATATGATGAATTGAAAAAGATATCAGGTAAAGCAATAGAATTGCATACCAATTAAAATATATAAATAAGGGGTGGGGGAATATATATGTTTTCTTTCTAGGCATCATTTCATTATATACACAACCAAATAAATGGACATCGCCTTTATTGATACATAATTATCATTCCTTAAGACTTAAATGCCCATTTATACTTCGATTCTCTCCACCACACATTTTTATTTTCTTTCAATAAATTTCTTATCAGGAAAATTAAAAAAAGAATATGAGCAGTTAAGAATAAAATGCCCTTTATGCAATGAAGAAATAAGAATAAAAAATCAAAAAAAACACTTTAGTGTGTGCAAATACAAAAAATGTAAAAATTATATATTAGGATGTGAATATTTTGATGAAAAAGGTAAAATAGAAATGCATGAAGAAGAGTGTGAACATAGATTAATAAATTGTTCAAGTTGTTCTAATCTGTTTCATTATAAAAATATAGTTTTTGTATTATCATTAAAAGAGAAATATGAACTTAATATAAGATTTCCATATACATATTATTCGTATTATTATAATTTATTATTAAATACAAATTTTAATTTTTTTAATTATAATTACTGTATAAATAAAAATATACATAGTAATAATTATATATCGAGAAAAATTCAAATTTTTAAAAAACTTCAATATAATTTAGATCACCATTTATTTTCTGTTAATGATAAAAATAATATATCTATCCCAATAAACAGAAATATTCCTTTGAGTGTTTGTAACCATAATATATATTATAGAACTAACAATAGCAATCACACAAATAATTGTGACAATAATAATAATGTTGAACATAAAATAGTTGGTGTAGAAAATAATACAAATGCAAATAATAATTCACCGAATTTACATGAAGGGGAGTCAAATATACCAAATACAAAATTTACATGCAATGGGAATGCTCACACACCCCTTAATAATAATGCTAACAATTTTTCTCTAACCACATTCTTGCGAAATCATGCAGATTTAGAATCGAATATAGCAAACGGTATTGATGAATCTAACATTGAGATAGTAAGCAATTTTGGTGATTCAATTGGAATTCGACGATTCGCTGATATTAACTGTTTTAATGATGATGATCATAATTATATAGACAATACTAATTTTATTAGGGATTATAGTGATGTAGAACGGATAGGGGAAAAAAAATATCTCTGTGGAGAATATTATATGCGCGAAAAAGATAGACACATAGAAAAAGATATTTCAAATTGCTCTTCAGAAGATAGCAGTAATGAAGAGCCAAGTGCTGAAGAATATTTAGATATATTACCATTAAGAAAAACATACAATTTTAACGAAAAAAATAGTAAAGATACACTAATAATAATAAAAGAATTGTTTCAATTTGATAATATTAATTTAAGTAGCATTTATGTGGATAATAAAGATATATTTCTTTGTAATAAAAACTGTTTTATTAATACAATTAAAAACCTTAAAGATGAATTAGATAAATCTCTAACTCTATTATATGTTTCGTGCTGTATTGGAATGCCTATAATGTTCTCACTTGGATATATGAGTTTTCTTACAACTAAGGGTTTTTTTAAACTTTCCTTTTTGATAACCACTACTTTCATCAATTTATCACGTAAAATTTTCAATAATTTATTCAAATAAATGCATAATTTTATAAAAATTGCAAAAATAATAATAAAATTTTCAAATGCTAGATAAGAATAAATAATTAAGAAATGCTATATTTTTACCAACTATGTTTAGTATATTATTAATAAATGATTATGAGCATTGTATTTATCATTTTATTTGTTTTTTCAAAGTATGAATGTACATATTTATTTTATATAATAATTTTAGTTATAACCTTTTTGGTGTCAATTATTGTATGCTTAAAGGGCATACTTTTTAAATGTATTTTAACCTAATATATATGCCACATTTTATGAAAAACAATTATATGTTTTAATGATTATATTTTCTGTATTTTATGTTTTAAATTCGTTATTTTTTTATCTTTTAATACTATACAATTAAGGCATTTATGATGTGTATGCTTATATATATCATATATATGAGCAACTCCTTTTTCGTTAGGGATATACTGTTGTAAATGTGCGAAAATAGTTTTAGCATTATTTTTTTTTATAAATACACCAAAAAATAAATAAATACTAGAAATGAACATTTCATAGTATAATTTAGATTATCACAATTTAATACAAATTTTATTGTATTCATATAGTTTACAATATATATGTGCCAGTAGATTTTGCTTAAAAAAATTTTATTACACAAAATATTATAAAACAAAAATATGTGAAAAATGTCAAATTAAAAAAAAATTAAATGTTTTACAAAAAGCATTATTGATGCACATCATATTCCTTTACACTAGGATGAATAAGCATAACATTTAGTATCAACTAAAGACATTGAAGGTAAATTATGTTCCATTCTAGATTTCGAAATTAATATATTTCATAGAAATTATTTGTAGTTATGTATATATGGATATTCCAATTTAACTTTTTATTCGTGTGAATCCATGGGCTTTATCCATTTTTTGTAACATTTCCTTCCTTAATCTCTAAAATCGTAAACTTTTAATTCTAAATTAATTCATCATTTTAATATCCCCTTTGTAGTAATTTATATTTATTAACTCAAAGCATTTCGATTTTTGTAAATCCTTTAAATATCTATTTTTATGTCTTGGTATGTAACTGTTGTAAATATCAAAAAAACGCTGGTAATTGTTAATCTTGCATATATCAGAATAACTGATATATTTAATTAAGCTATTTAGAAGAAAGTTAGCTATATATGCAAATCTATGATTCATAACAAAAAAAGAAATAAAATCCATTAATTTGTTAAGGTACAAAAAGTAAGAATGCTCACTTGTGGTTTTCATTTTTTTTAAAAACATAACAAAATTTTCATCATTATTTTTATCTTCTTCATTATTATTTTTTTCATCGTCTTCTTTTCCTTGTTTTGAAAAAAGCGATTCACTAATTTTTCTTTGATCGGGATCTTTAAACATTGCGTGGTTTTCTTTTGTAACCCTATTTTCATTATTTACTAACTTATCCGATTTATAAGATTCCAATTCTGACAATTTTGTATAAATGTATTTTTCTAATATATCAGCATTTTCTAAATGATTTTGAATATTAGTAATTTTAGAATCGTCATAATATAAGCTCTTTAATTTATTTTCTTCGATATTTGTATTTATTAAACCGATGTTGGAGTTATCTATAGATATATTAGTTTTTTGATCATTTGCATTTAATAATTTATTGGACATTTCTTCATCTTTATAATAGCTTGTTTCCTTTTTAATAGGTATTGAATTGGGGTGATTTTTAGTTCTCTCCATTATTCTTCTTATACCATATTCATATTCAAATTGTTTTAATATATTTAATATATTAAATGTATAAGAATTTAAATAATTCTCTATGATTGTTTTAAACTTAAACTTTTTATTTAACTTTAAACAAATAAGTAGCGATTCATTAATCTTATTTTCTTTTATTAAATTTTCTAAACAATTTTCATAATATATATTTTGTTTTCTCTCATAAATATTTTCACTAACTTTTTTTTCGCTTACATTTTTAAAAAAAATTAAATCTCCATTAATAGAAGAAGAAACAATTTCATTATTATTATTGTAACTCTGTAGACAAAATATTTTATCATTATGATAATTAATAGTTGATACTTTTTCACTATTTTTTATATTTATAATACTTATATTCCCATTACTGTATCCATTAATCATACAATTGTCATTTAATATTAGCATTTTTGTAATATTAAAATCAAGACTTTGAATATTTTTTAGGCACTGGTATGTGTTAATATCCCATATTCTTATACTTTCATATGTACTACTATACAAAAGATTGCTTGTTTTAGAAAAGCATATATTTTGAACTGATTTTGTATGTCCTTCTAAAGATGATATCAATTTTAGAGTATTCGCCTCGAATAATTTTATTGTCTTATCTTTGCTGCAAGTAGCAATCATCTGCACAAAAAGGGAAGTAAATAATTCAAATATGTATATATATATGCAAATATTATCGTTTAAAATGATATACTCATTCAGGTGTATATATACATGTGCACAGAAAAATAAAAAAACATAACATCAAACAGAAAGATAACTTTTTAAGAATGAGGAGTATTCCCTCATATTTCCTTACCTTCGAATTTTGTGATATTGTTATGTCATTTATCATAGCCTTATGAGGGTATATAGTAAAATTGCTTTTAATAACCTCATTATCATAAATTTGATCGATTTTTCTTTTTTTTTTATTATCTTTTAAATTATCTAAATTAAATGAAAAGTTCCAGAGTTTTAAACTACTATCTTCACAAACACTAACTAGTAATATTTTTGGAAATTTTTTCAAATTAACATCAATAGCATTAATAGTATATAAATTGTCTTTTAATATATATAAGCAATTATTATTTTTTAAATTCCATACAAATATATTTTTATCATTAGATCCACTAAATAAAAGAAGGTTTCTTTCGCTTATTTTAATGCATGATACAACATCTTCATGTCCAATTAGCAATTTTTGTGAAATTAAATTATCCTCAAAATTTAATATTCTTATAATGTTATCTCCTATTAAAATTGCGCATTTATTTTTCATTCTATTCTCTGATTCGAATGTTTCTGTACCATATTTTAAATGTATTGAACCCTCATCTTCATCACTACTTTTACTATGTTCGCCACTAATTATAGGCTTAGGGTTTGAATTAAAAAATATCATTTCAAAAATTCCTTCCAATTTACATGCATATATTTTTATTAATTTAAAGCTTCTTATATCATAAATTAATATCGAACTGTCTTCTCTAAATATATATAACTTGTGTTTTAATAAAGCAAGTTTAATTATATTACTTTCATTAATTAGATATTTATTTTCTTTAAATTTATATATTATATTTCCTTTTAATGGATTATAAAAAATTAAATCCCCACAATTGTTATGGGTAAGTATTAACCATTTTATATTTTCATCTTCTATACTTAGTTTACTTTTTTTATTTTTAAAAATATTCGAAGGTATAATTATAGCATTATTTATATCATTTGCTAGATAAATTTGTTTAATTGGACTTTGTGTAATTACATTACTACTTTTTTTATTCTTTCTCTTTTTATTATTACTAGCATTGATGTTATTCTGCTCATTTTTAAGTCTGTCGAAATTTTCTTCACTTTCCAAATTTAAGGCGCTTAAATTCCATACGTTCATAATTTTATCATTACCTATACTAATAAATCCTATCAATGTTTCTTCTTCTCCCTCATCTTTTTCTGCTTCTTCCTCATTCTCACTCTCATCTTTTTCTGATCCCTCCTCATTCTCATTCTCATCCTTTTCTTCTTCTTCATTATTTGCCTCTCCATCGTTCCCCTCAATGTTTGCTTCTTCATACTCTTTCCCTATATTTTCTTCGTCCATATTTTGTGATTCAATCTTTATTTGATCGTTTCTACTTTTAATTGCCAAAAAAAGAAAATCCACTATTCCACTCATATGGTCTTCACATGATATAATTTTTTCTTTCTTGTCTATATCATAAATAAAAATATTTTTTGTTGTATCTGCGCTAATAATAAAATTTTTGTACATTTTTAAATTAGTAATTCTACTGTTATGGATTTTATAAGATAATGATAATTTATATGTGTTTAAATTATATACGTTAATCAGACCATTAATATATCCCACAATTAATTTTTTATATTTTATATTATTATAGCTAAAACATGATATGTTAATATTATTTGTTTTCCATATTTTTTTTTGCTTTAGATATATCCAGTTGTAACTATAACTATATAATTTTTCATCTTCACCATTTTCATAATCATATAAATAAATATTTTTCTCTGTACTCTCATCATTTACATCCGTTTCATCATTTTCATTCTCATTATTTCCTTTTTTTAAATTATTAGGAACTAAAATATAATGATGAATATTGTTATCATCTGTTGATAAAAAAACATTTTTATCAGAATAATAAAAATGCCCTATAGAATTAAATAAGGATATACAATTTTTGTTTGAATATTTTTTATAATAATCTTCTTTTATGTCGTCAATATCTATGCATGATTCCAAAACGAGAGTTGGATACATAACGTTATATAAACTTTGAGATTTTGCATTTTTTTGATCATTAACTTTGAAACAATAAATATTATTGTTACACAAACTTAAAAATAATTCATATTCCTTTGAATAATATACATTGTTATCACCATCGTAAAAGTCAGAATGCTTCCTATCGATTTCCAAACTAGAAATTACCGACATCGTGGGTAGTTCAAAACATAAGGATGATAAAGAAGGAAATGAGGGGGGAAAGTAATAAAAAATATTAAAAATAAATAAATAGAATAAAAAAAACGTTGTAACATAAAATTATTGTCAATGAAATGCTACATTTATGCTTTTAATGCAAGTATAGAACGATAAATATATTTTTCCATATAAATATGTAGAGACTATTTTTAAAAGGCTATAGACCAAATTTATCAACCAACGCTTAATTATTGTTTGATTTATTCAGCCATTTAAAGAATATGCAAGAAAATAAAAATATTATATGCATTTATTCTCGTAATATTTTTATGTATATCTTTTGTTTTTATTTTTATTTTTCCCTTTTGGCCCCCATAAAATTAATCTGATATTTCGAAAGCTATTAAATTGTATACTAACTGAATATATATAAATATATAATATATTTTTTCAATAGTATAAATAAAAAAAAACGCGGACACAAAACGAAGAAATAATAACCCGAGAATAAAACAAATTGACAAAAATATATAAATTATCCCTATGCTAAAATTTTTAATGCTCCCAATATATAGTATACTCAACAAATTTATTTTAAAAAAATTCACGTCGATGGAAATTTTTTTTTGTTGTATTAAAAATAATTTAGAATGGAATTTTCTCTTTATATATATGCATACAAATGAATTATTTTTTAAAATAATAACATTTGAGGTAAAAAAAATTAAAATTTGATTCAATCTTTTAATATATATTTACTTTTTTTTCGAATTGTGGAATCTGTTTAATAATTATAACATAATTATAGACCTATATTATTTATTTCCTCACTATTTATAAGAAAGACTAATTAAAATATAGTTGTTTCTTACAAGCAATATTTTTTTATATTTTTTTAAGTCAACAATTTTATCTTTATGCATATAAGGGTAAGCATTTGCATTTTCAATATATTTATCATTCTTTACATTATTATTAAAAAGGGTTTCAAAACTGAGGATTAAATTTAAAAGTGGACAATCCAAAAAACATATTGAAACAATGCATAAATAAATATTTAAATGAATAGTATATTGAAAAATAAAATAAATATGTTCATACATTACAGTTGTTTATACATAATATTTGTGCAGCCGCATTGCGCATATGCATAGGCTATAAAAGGGCCTTTAACCATTCAATAAAATTTAAATATGATGCATTTATATTATTTAAAATGTGTATGCATAAATAAGTAATGATTATATGATAAATAAGAATGATATTTTTACATATGCTTTTCATAACATAGTTTATTTTTAAATCGCTATCGATTTATTATATGAGTTAATATAAACAAATATTTTTGTATGCATTTGAAATATGAACATAATATATATCACAATTATGAGTAATAAATATAGAAAATATTTATACCCATAAAGATTATGCACATTGTGTGGCACATGGCATATTATGCCAATCATCTTAATTTATAAATTTAGCGAATCGCCCCATGCTTTGAGATTATTATAATTTTAAATATTTTATTATAAACAAAAAATGAAGCTATACTAGCAAAGCGATAACATTTAATACAAATAGTGCATTTTATACATACGTGGATAATATTATATATATTTACATGGCGATTCATAATGTGTAAAATGAATTAAGTTTACACAATATGATAATGTGACATTAATTTCACAGCTTTCATCCTATCATTAAAGAAAAATAGTGTTCATGCTATTTTATTTTTTTCAATAATAATAATGTGCTAAATAAAAATTTCCTTTTAGCCATAATATTAAAGGTTTTATTGTTTTGTAAAAAAATTATAGGCTCCACAGAGATACATATATTTTATTCACCCCTCTTTAAATAATAAAATGCACTAATTATTTTTATGTTATTCTTTTATTTTATACTCATAGGTTTTTAATAAAATAATACTTTAATTAAAATATTTACTTGCATGTATTATTTATTACTATTTTAACTTTATTAAAATATTTACATAAAATCATACAATTAATACATATAATAATATGCTATGTATACCATAACGTGAAATAAAAAGTATATATTATTACCTTAAAAGCACAAAAATAATTGTAAAATAATACATATAATTCAAATATTTGTATACCAATTAAGCGCGAAAATGCTTTGTTATACTAAAAAAGCGAATATATTATCACTATTAAATATTATTATTAAATTTCATTCTTTTATTTTTTGCTCAAACAAATATTATATTTCAATAAATTAAAATAATGATTTTTGTAATGCATTTTAATATAACAATTGTGGAAATATATTGATTGGAAATTACGTATATATACATATGCATTATCATTGGTTCATTTACTGTAGCATCTGCATATAAAAAATGTTTCATATGGAATAAAATATGAGTACATAATTATATATATATAAATTGTGGGGGGAATCTATGTATGATATATTATAATTAAAAGAAAATTCAGAATAATTTTTTTACCATTTTGATAACATTATAAAACTGTTTAGACAATTCAAAAAACAGCGAACTTATATTTGAAGAAATAAATAAAAAAGGGGTAAATATCATCGTAAAAATTATATACAGTTGATGATAAAAGTTATATACTTATAATATAAAGTCATTTTTCGCTTTATGCATATATAACAAAAAACAATTACCCATTCCTAATTTAACAATATTGTGAATAGAACTAATTAAATATATAAAATATGCATTAATAAATTTACACGCTCGAATTATACATATATATATTTATATATTGTAATATTATATATATTTGTTTAAGTATTATTACCTTAAAACAATATATTTAACAAATATATAATACATAATATATTATTGTTATTTTGTTTTAGAATATTTACAATGTAAATTTTTGGTGCAATTTTTTTTGATAGATTTTATTTTTGTCCATTTTAAATGGCATAATGTTTGAAGTGTTTATGTTAATTATTTTTTTTGTATGGGAAATTATTTGTTCAATTTAGCGGATTTTTTCAAATTTTAGTTTCGATTGACAATCAAAATTTACATAATTTATTAATAGTGAGATTTATATTTTATTGATTTATGTAAATATATATATATTATGTACAGAAGTATTGTTTATGGAAAATATAATAACTATTATGTGTATTGACTCTACGTATGCACACACATATATATATATACACGTTTATAACATGCATATACAACTATCGAACTATAAAATACTACATTTTATTGTTATCACTATTGTATTTATTACTGTTGAATAAAGACATATCTCTTTAGCAACAATAACTGGATGCAATTGCCTTTAAATATTTCTTATTCCACGTCGCTATATAATATTTATACATTGTAAATAAATGAGTAAAAATAATATCTTTTAATTAACATTTAAATAATTATGTTCATTTAATGCTTCCTCATTTATACATAAACACCAGTGTGTATATGCATATGTATATTGGAAAACATCGTACAAACCTAATTTAACACTTTTTATTTAGATGATATAATATCATTCAAATTTGTATTTGTATTAATTTTTTTTCGTAATATCATTTCAAGTTAATAAATTCATATTATCTTATGTCTTCATCTGTGTATATACAAATTATAATGCTTATATATTTATGCATTCATTTCTGTGTATTATTAGCTTTTTATGAAGTTATATAAGTTATCTAGGTGTCTTTAAAAAAATAAGTCAGCATATGCATATATATATGTATATGTAGAAAGAAAAAAAATACAATGAGCAGCATAGATGAATTAAATAATGAAGAAAACAAAATATGCCACCATAATTTGAGAAAAAATAGAAAGCCAAGAAATTATGATTTTGAATATTATGAAGATGCAATAAACAACCCAAGGAGGCGAAGGAGAGGAAAGAAACGAGGGAGGAAACCTCACAGTGTTTTAGCTACAAAATTGAATTCAATGAAGTTAGAAGATGATAAAACCCAATATATTAGAAGAAGACAAAAAGAAAGTATTACATTTGAGCAAAATGATTTAGAACAAAATAGAAGCAATGAATATTTAATTAATAATAATTTTTTCATATCAGAAAAAACAATTAATGATCAACCTCCGAAAAGAAGAGGTAGAAAAAGAAAGAATTTTAATTTATTAAATACAAATATACCTTTAAGGAATAATAACATAAAAATTGATAGAATATGTGAATATTTATCTTATAATACCAATACTACCTGGAAATATATGGGTTCAACTGTAAAATTTCGATTAATAAATGATCAACAAGAAAAATATATTTTTTTAAAGAATATGAAAAAACACATTATATTTGAAATTATTAAAATAGCAATGTTTGCATTGCTAAAAATTAATATAAATGATAATAATATTTATTCACTAAATGATATAGCTAATAAAAAGAATGATAATAATCAAATCTTTCAAAATGAAAATGTTATTATTAATTCGATTGGAGAAAATGGTAATAAAATAACTCAAAATTTAAATTGCAATAATTATATGCCTAAAAGTAAAAATATTAATGAAGATTGTAATGATAATAAAAATAATATAAATAGTGAACTTCCTGAAACTTCTGGGTCTGATAATTCCCAAATCTACATCAATAATGTTTCGAATAACCATAGAAAAAATAGTATTGATAACAATGAAAATAGCATAGAGAATAGTGATGTTGAGAAAAATGTGGTGGCTTTTGGGCATATAAATTATAATAATTCTAAACAAGAAATAATTAAAAGATTGGAAGACAAAAATGATATATTAAATCAAGGTGTAACTGTATCGGAAATACTTGATTTTGTAAAAGAAAAATATGAAAAGTATTATGAAAATGTTAAGCAATATATTGTAACCACCTTGAATATTTATTGTGCTTTAAATATGTTTAAATTAATTAGAAGAGGTCGATACACGATTTGTAAATATATTAATTTTAATATATTTAAAATCAAATATTTCAAAAAATATTATAAATTCTTTTACACATTAAAGGGTGAAGAAGAAGTATTAATGAACATCAAAAATTATTTAAAATCATTTTATTACGATAAAACGAAAAATGAACTTATTGGAAATTCAAACAATTCCAGATCAAGGGCAAATTCTTATAATAAAAATTCAAATGATATTAATTGGGATGGCCAAATAATTATTAAAAGAACTCGAAAAAGACGATCTAAAAATCTATCAGTGCCTAATAATGAAATTCCATTAAAAAAGGAATGTATTGAACAAAGTACTACTTTAATTGATTCAAAGGATTCGGTTCAAAATATTAAAGAAGAAGCAGCTTCAGGTGATAACACCCATTTAGCAGGTTCTATCGGCACAAAAAAGGAAATTCAAATTAATGAAAACACAAGTAACGCTAATCCTATTATCAACGAAGACCCTACGGGTCCCGTTAAAAATACAAATATAGTTGAAACGGGTTCTGAAAAGCAACTACAAGTAGTTAATGAAAATGCTATAACCAAAGAAGCCTGTGGAGAAAACGAAGAAAAAGAAGTAAAGGCCCCTAAAAGAACCAGAGCACCCAGAAACTCTAGAAACAGTGGTGCTAATAAAATAAAACATGTTAATATTAATTTAAAAAATGTGAATATAAAATGTTTTAGGGTAGCATACGGAATAAAACATTTTTTTTGTTCTTATGATACAGTAGAAAAATGTTATGATGACTTTGAAATAATAAATATTTCAAAAAAATATGGCACTTTAAGAAATAGTATAGTAAATATGAATTTAAGATACAATTTTTTATACAATTCCAAAAGATTATTAAATAATTATATTACCAATAATACTAATGCTAATAATAATTATAATAGTACGCCAAGCATGGTACTAAGTAATAATAATAATAACAATATGAATTTAAATAGAGATAATCAAAAATTAAAACATTCACAATATGGAAAAAAAAAAAATAATAATAATGAAAATGATTCAACTAAACATGAAAAATATAATTATCTTAATTTTAATATAAGTTATAAAACATTACGAAAAAAATTAATTTGTCTGAGACATGTAAATACAAGCAAAAGGGAAGAAAGAGCACATCGACCAAGGAATGAATTAAAACACACAAAAGAAAAATTGTTAACTATAAACAATGACAATTTAGTGCAAACATGTTCAATAAATTCTAATTTTTCTAATATTGTTAGTGTCGACGGATTATCATCCATGAACTTTGAAAGCTTATGTTCACAAAAAAGCCAATGAAAAAGGAATATATATACATTACATTTTATATTTTTTAACAAAATTTAAAATGAAATCCAATACGATTGGAAACTCCTTTTCGATTTTTTTTAAATGATATTATATAGGTTGGAGTTACATAATGTCCACATATAAATGTATTATACATATATTAAGTTTTGTGTCTGTATTTATCGTTTTATTTTTAAAGAAAATACAGATTGTCTCTAGTTAAATTATATTTTTAATGTATTTCTTTATCCAACGAAATTTATAGATCATTTGATGATTTAAGGCGGTATTTTATTTTTTAAAATAATTTTTTTTTATGCATATTTAACTTGCATTTCGATTGTGTTAAACTTTTTTTTTGTTATTAATATTTTTTGAATAAAAAAATTCTACTTGTCATTAATTTATGATTTTCTATTTAGAAACATTGCTAAATATATTTAGTATGATAACTTATTTGATTTAATATTATATAGTTAACGCTATCATTTATGTGTGATCATTTTATAAATATATTTTTTTATGTGGGCAGTCGGATAATTTTTGTTTTTATGACTCCCAATCTGTAGAAAGGCGATAAGCTGCGTTACAATTTTTTACATATATATGTTTTGGCGTGTATGTACTCATATTAATCGTGGTAATCATTATTGTAAATAACTAATAGGGTCATAGAGACAAATGCCTTAGCCTTAAAATTGTAAAAGTTTTTTAAAATATTTATATAGGTTTAAAAATTCCAAAAAAAAATGACGAAGTGAAAAACGATTTATAAGTACATAAACATCATGATGCCCGTTTATTTATTATTAGCAATTTTATTTAGAATTTTGGTATTTAATAAAAATATACAGAATATATGTTAAAATGCCAACAATAATGAAATGAATATAATGGAATAAGTAGGATATGACCATGTAAAATGTAATTTTAGAATGTGTTTGATAAGTATATTTTAACGTCTTATCAATTGGAATTTTAAAATCTGTTATTAAATAATTAGTCTTCGTATCTTGAGGATTTATCAATGTTTTAATATAATTCAATAGTTTTACTATATCATCTTTATATAGAAAAAATTTATTGTACTTATTAAGATTTTGATCAACAATGTTAAATTCTTCATTATTTTTGATATTATTTGTATATGTTGTTGTATCATGCTCTATTTCATTTTCAGTTTCACTTGACAGCATGTTAGGTTTTATATATGTATAAAGAGCTTCGAATAATGCCTTAACATGCTTTCTGACATTATTTGTTTTTAATTTGCTCTCTAATAATGGGTTTTTTTCAAGAAAAGTATAATTATTATTTTTTGAACTTAAAGTAAAACTATTAAGATTTTTCAATACAAAATATTCATGAATATTTGGCAAATGCTTATTATTAATTTTAATTTTGCTTGTTTTAACTTTTAATTTTGTTTTAAAATTACTTTGAATTTTTTTTTTTAAAATATCGTAAAATCGTGATATACCATTTTGTTTTTGTGCTTGTTCGACTTGGTGAAGAAAAACATTTGATTCGTTGAAATCATCTAAACAAATAACGAATTCAATATTTTCTTTAAACACTTGGTTTAAAGAATCTATAAAATTCTCTATACCATAATAATAATTACTAAAAAAAAACAAAATATTATAATTTATGTCTTCTTTTTTGTATACTTGGGTAAATAAAGATATTAATTCATTCATTAATATAATCCCTGAATTTTTTGAACTAGTGTGTGATGCAAAATCAGTGATAATGTTAAAGACATTATAATCTAGGGTTATTACAATTGTCTTTTTTTTTGCAAGTAGAAATAGTTCATCGCTTTGTTTTTGATTAAATATTGTATTTATATTTATAATATCATTACTTAAAAAATAATATAAACTTTTTGCATTAAGTTTTTTAATATTCATAGCATTTGAAATAGGGGCAACATTAATATTTCTTGTTAAATCAAATATTGAAAATTTACTTTTATAGTTTTTATAAATATTTTCTACTTCTTTATTATTTACAACAAAATAAATAGCTTGATTTAATTTTAAATTTAATAATAATTTTTGAGCAAATAAAATTCTTTTCTCTAATACGTCATTTGTAACATTCTCAAACTTCTTAGGGTCTATATTATTTATCTTAAAATATTCATCTCTATCAATATATAAGTTTTCAGGTAATATTATAACTAACCCGCCATTCACATTTTTTGTTAAAAAATGTAATAAAAAATATATATTATGACCATGTATTATTTCATATAAATTTATAAAACCTGAATACTTAATCATATATATATTATTCACATGCTTATTAATATGTTGAATTTTTCCTTTTATTATACTTTCAGCTTTTGTTTCGTCTTCTAGTTTTGCTATATTATCAATAGCCATTTCGTTACCTTCAATTTTTACATTCTCATATAATGATAGCAAATTTATTAAATTGTTTTTAACCAAATTATTGGCAGATCCAATGTTTTCGTTGTTATTCGAAAGGTGTATTAAAGGGTAACCTTTCGTTTCGTATGTTCCATTAACGAATAATTCATGATTTAAAACAAAAAACAGCAAAAACACTATTTTTTGTAAATAAACAAATTTGCTAGCTTTTATCTTCATTTTTTCTTTTTAACTTTTTTTATTCCTTTAATATATTTATATTTTACTACAACCCCACTAGTTCACACAATCGCATATGTATACACACAATATATTTAACATATATATATTATTCCTTTCTTGCTTTATTTCTTATTTATTCATTTATTTTTCATGGATACATATTGTATATACAGATTAGAGCATCCATACCGTATATATACCTCTATACTTTATTAATATAAATATTATTCACTAAAAACATATAATCGATTTAAAACTTCATAAGTTAAAACTTCCTCAAGGAAAGTATCTCAAGAAAAAAAATAAATAAAATAAATAATGTGTATTAAGTGCATATATTTGTCAACGAAAAAAAAATCAATATAATTTTGTTTTTATAAAAAATATATTCATCTCGCATAAAATGAAATAATTGTATCTCTGAAAAAATCTTTATATAATATCTTATACTAATTTTTAACTAATACCAAGTTTCTTTATCTCCCCCACAAAACCTATATACAATTTTAATGTGTTTGGAAAATTAAAAAAAAATATAATAAATATTAATAACGCACGATCGTTTAGGCTCATTCATAAAAATATGTGAAATGCCAATTAGCAATGACATAATAAACTATTAAAAAAATATATAATATGCTATATATATATATATATATATTATAAAACGTATATATAATTTTGGGGAAAGACATTAATTGAGAATTTTTACACATATCATCACATTCGATATAGTATTATACATTACTTACGTTTATATTTTCCATTTTATAGGAAAATTATGTTTTAATAAATAAAAACTCTGAGCATAATGCGCAAAAAAAAATTGTATGTTTATTTAAGAAAGAAACAAAAATTACGTAAACTGATATGTGCTTATATTTATTTACCACATATTTTTATTTTATACGAATATGATAAAAAAGGTAATTGAATATACTTTAAAATCTCACAAATCACTTTTTGGAGTTACATAGTTTAATTACTACTAAAATTAAAAAATATATTTATGTATATTACGGGGTTGTGAATTAGGTATCCTGATATAATTATCCTACATACAAAGCCGAAATAATTGTCTCTATTTTAATTTTATTTGTTTTTAAAAGGGGTTTGCTTCCAATTTACCATACGCAGTTGTAATAGTTTGATGCACATCCCTTTTCGCTAAATGTAGTCGTTCTCCCTAAAATGGTAAAACAACAAAATAGTAAAATAATCAAATAAAACGTCGATTTCTTATTATACATACACATAAAAATATTAGAGGGAATTAAATGTAATTACTGGCTATATTCCCATAGGAGTAAATGTATCTTATATTTAATATATCCTTTACGTCAATTCTCTTTAAAAATTCATTTGAGATGTAAAATTCCACATCACTGTAATTTTCACCATCTTGATAGGATAGAAATATTAATATAAAAAGAAAGTAAAAAAAAATGTATAGTTGTGTGACTATTTTACAGAATATTACTTTTATTGTTTTTCTGTGTTTTGAATATGTGCAATACCTTTATAATTTCTATATTGAAGAGTGTTATTTTTAGTTTTATCTACAGCCTCTACTTTTATACAGTTTTCTATTTTATTATCTTGGGAATATTTTTTTCTAATATCGGTGTTTTTTTGCTTCAAATAAAAATAATGAATTACATCAGGCTTAGGAAATAGTTCTTTCGTCTTTTTTATCTTTTTTTCTTCTATAAATGTAAATTCTTTATTTTCTCTTAATTTCTTTAATAATCCAATATATTTTTTATATACCATTTCATATTTATTTTTTAATAAATTATTTTCATTATTTAAATTTTTTAAACGTTTTTTTAACCCTTCAAAATTTTTGTCTCGATTATTATCCACTTCAATGTATTGATTTGTATTATATAATTGCACTAATGATTTTCTTTTTCTGGATATTTTTACATTGGGCTCGTATTTAGATGGAGAAAGATAATCAACCCTCGATTTTATGATACTACTAATAGGCTCCTCCTTTTTTATTTTTAAAAAACATAAAAATATATATATGATATATGAGTATATAAAATATAACACCGATTTATGGACACACACAAAATCTATATTAATGTATATAAAAGCTCACAAGGATAAAGTTTTTGTATTTAAAAATTATACCTTCTCCAGATGTAAATATGGGATCTCTACTTTTTTCATTTCCATTGCAAAATGCTTGAGATATGAAACTTTCTTTTTTAATGAATCTATTTTTTTTTTTTTTTTTTTTAATCCTTTAAATAATTCAAAGTTCGTTTTTGATAAAAAGTAACATTTTTCGTTACTTTCTAGTAATTTATTTTTTATCCTCAAATAGTTGTCTAAAATTGTATCACTTCGGTATCTATATAGTGTTAATAAAATAAAGACAAACATCACAATAATAACTACAACAATAGAAGGAACGAATAAATATATATGCATTAACTCGCATGCGCTATACACCTTTCATAATTTTCATTTTCTACCTATCAATTATATCCTTTTTTATTTTTAACTGAATTGTATTTTTTTTTTCATTTTGAACTTTCTATGGCATAAAAAAAGGGGACAGAATATTTTATTATTAATATTATGTATTTATCTTAAATATAATAAACATAACACATCATGCTTATAAAACATATTATACATGTGTTTTTGCATTTTATATATTTGTAATATTAAAATAACTGGAATATATATGTGAAATATTTGTAAAGTTAAATAAGATTTGCAAACCTTGTCTTTTAGTTCTATTGGTAGGGGTATCTCATTTTTTTCTACAACAGAAGCATTGCTTGTTTTTATCTAATGAAAGAATATGAAAAAATATATAATTATTACTTATATTGATGTAAAATTTTGGAGACATCCTACAAAATAAAAATATAATTAATAAAATTTATCATATTTATGGAAAATTTCCTACTTTATGTTTCTTGGTATTATTTTTTTTATTTTTTTCTTGAATCTTCTCTTGCAAAAGTAGTTGTTCATCCTTTATTTTATCATTTAACGAGTTCACAATATTCAATTCTTTTTTCAAATTTTTAATTTCTCTTTCCAATATATTTTTCTGTTTTTCATTGTTTTCTTCCTCTTTTATTAATTTCTGGAAAAAAAAATCGAATATTATAGTATGAAAAATAGAGATAAATAATTTATATATATTTTTTCTTTCCATTGCTCAAACCTTTGATTTATTCATATCGAATTCATACCCTTCGATAATTTTATTCATTTCAATTTTTTCTCCTTTCATTGTGGTTATTATTTTATTTAGATCTCTAATTTCTTGAATCTTACAAAATAAAGTATTCAAAAAAAAATAAAATAAATAAGTAGCTACATATATATACTATTGTTTACTATATTTATGGAAATTAATCAAGGATTCAAGATTTATCTATCATATACAGTGGTCTATTTGTTACTTGATCATCGTTATGTTCAACAGCATCTTCGAGTTTGCGGCTTAAATTAACATTGGATCGATTCAGCTTATTTATCTGTATCAAAAAAAACAGAAATAACTAAATGAATGCTCTGCCTTATTTTTACACACACAAATATATATATATAATGGGGTCATGTGCCGTATGAAAACTGAAACTTACCTTGTTTTTATATATGTTTATTATACCATTTATATTGGTATTCAACTTATGTATAATATTTTCTAACATTTGATGTGTGCGTTTTTGATCGATCTCGCTATCTAAAAAATAAGCATAAGATAAAATATATTTTAGTCAAACATATATATATTTTTTGGGATTCTTATATTGTATCATTTTTTTTATTATTTTACATATATATATATATATATATATATATATATATATATATTTATTTATTTATTTATTGTGTCTACCTTGGCCAATTTCAAAGGAACTATGATTATACTTTCTCAAGTGAACAATATGTTCTGAATTTTCTAAAGAATCTTCATTTAATATTTTATCTGTATAGTTTATTATTTCTTTTTTGTGTTTAATCATTTTCAGAATTTTTTTTTTGTTTTCATTAGAATTATTTAATGCTATCAATTCCGAATCACTTAAATTAACTTTTAGCACATTTAATGTTTTTTTTTTAGACATAAAATTATATGTATGACATTTAAAAATGGGAAACATACAATCATAAGATGAATAAATTGAAAAAATTTTATCACAATTACTATTATCTCTTAAAAAATAATTATTCTTCATATCTATTATTTTTTTTTTTCTAATACTATTAAAATTTGAATCATAACTGGGTTTGTTATGTAGATCGTTATTGTATTTTATATTTATAGATGTGTTTTCATTTTCTATATATTCCTTATAACTTTTTGATTTTTTTATAGAATTATTTCCTATTTCAGATGTTTCCCTATCAATGATATCTGTATCGACATTATTATTATCATCTTTATAACTGTTTATACTTTTTTTATAGGATAATTTATTTTTTTCATTTGAGTGTGATTTATTAGAGAAAAACAAAGTTTTTGATATTTTTATTTCATTAATTATTTTATTAGTCTTTGAAACTAAAGAATTTTGTTCACAACTGATTGGAAATAGTGATTTATTATATTCTAAGCTATTAAATGTTTTTGATATTTCATTTGAGGCAAAGGACTTCGATTTTTTGCAACCATCAGTTTCCCCTTCATTATATTCACATAATTTGTCTAACAAATTTATAATTTTTATTAATTTTTCTGTGTTCTCTTTGTTCATTTCGAATAATTATCATTTATGTGTGCTATAATGCGCATAAATATATAATTAATATGTTTAGTCCCTCTAATGAATAAATATATCCCTTAAAATAAATAGATTAAAATGGATTAAATAGAATAGCCTTATATTAATTATGTGTTATGTTCTTGAATTTTCTTAACATTATAATTATGTGTTCAGGCTTATGCTGCCTTTTTCATAGGTTAGTTTTCAAAATATTTTAATATAAACAACTTTAGCTTATATTTTTTTTATAGTGTAAATTGTAATAAATTAAAAATTTTTGATATTTGTAAAATTATAAAATTTCCCATTTTAATAGTCATTAGTTTTTATTTTATTGTCTACAGGTACACAAATTAACAACGCTATATTAAAAAAACATAAAAAGGGAAGATTTAAAGGTAAAATAAAAAATGACATCTCAATGCTATTCATGTGTGGCATTTAAGTAATTCTTTCACAAAAATGTATTATAGTTTGAATATATAAGAGAATAAAAACATATAGAATGTATTAAATAATATATACGAATCCCAAAAAATGTAACTATTTCACGTTTTTGTCAAGAAACTTAAATATTAGCATTATAATGCGTTACTATTATAACAACCTGGCTTTTTCGTGATACCCGATAACAAATAACCCAATTTATAAATTAAAATGGTTAATATCCAATATATATATGTGCTTTATTTAGGATAATATACTAAATTATTTAAATATAGCGAGCATCGCAGATGGGGATTTGCATGCATGTAGCTATGCTTGAAATATATATATTTTTTATTTTTAGAAAATACTGTTAAATCAATACAACTTTAAAGGATTAAAAGCATTTTTTTTAAGTATTATTAAATAATTTATAAAGAAATACGTAATAAAAAAATAAAAAGACAACACATATTTTCGAATTAAATATATTTATATAGATGTTTGATATACATGTTGAGTATGTTTACAATTTGTTCTTAAAATAAGATTGGCTTTAATAATAATTATTATTTTTTTATACATCAAAATATAGGGCATTATAGTAAATTGTGTTGATTTTTTAGAAATAAAAACACGGCCTAGAAGATGTATTTATATAGAGAACGGCAAACTTGTTTTAGCATGCCTAGATATAGCAATTTAATTTTTATCTTCCATTTTTAAAATTAATAACCTTACACCTTATTTGTTACTTTTTATTTTTCATGTTTATACATATTTTTGTGCTAATATATTAAGTCTATATATGTATTTTAAAAAAAGTTTGCATTTTACCAGTATGATTTGTATCCATTATACAAATGCTTATAGCTATCCAGGTATTTATATATAACATGCCAATTTTTAAGATCTTTTACTATTTTTATTTGGATTTATAAGAGTTCAACTGAAATAGAAAAAATAAAATAAAAAAAAATTAAATAAAGTGAAATATGATAAATTAGGAACAATATGAAATACCTAAGAATGAAGAACACCCAAACAATATTTTGCTAAATATATGCTTATTTTATGGACAACATGATATATTTTTAAATTAAAACAGAAATAAATAAAAGAAAGAAATATTATTTTGCTCCCTTTGTTATGAAAACCACAAAATATTAAAAAAACAAAATATTTTTAATTTAAAAAAAAAAACTCTCATATATATTATGTTTTCTTGTATATCATCATGCTGTATATGCATATGCCCATTAAAGCACATATACATAATAACAATATAAAAAACTGTAAATAAAATATCATTACAAAATGGTAATACAATAATATTTTTTCCCATTATCATATATTTTTTACTTTGATATTTTAAAGCTTGATGGATCATGATGCATAATAATAATATTCACATAATAGTATGCCATCATTAATATTAATTATTATATATTTGAATTGCATATATATTAAATATAATATAAATAATATATATCATTTTTTCATTATACATATTTATTTAAATAATAAGCATAAACATTTTTATAGGAATTGACATTGTGTATATATCATATTAGAAATATAATTTTCTCGCGCACTTTTGGGTATTCGTTTATACAATGCATGGTTTTAAAAAATGGTATCAATATATTATATATATGTTTTACGAATAACGATAAAGCGATTTAGGATTTTAACGTTTTTTTTTCTTTCTATACTTATATATTATTGTACGTATTAATAATGCATTTATGTCGATAAATAAATAAAATAAGTTGTATAATATAAAAAAAGTATTAATGCCAATAAATAACAAAATAAATATCAAAATATTTATAGCTTTAGGTTTCTTTTAAGCGATTCCTGCACAAAAGACTAATTAAAGCAATTAAATATTATTGAATATGTAATTTTATTGAGTATTGGTAAGTGAATTGGAAATTTTATTATCATGTTTTATGGAAATACATTGCTTTTTATGCATTAATTATTCTTTATTTATTATATAGCATAAAAATGATACATACTGATTATGTAAAGAAAATTTGCGCTTATAATTTAATAATGTTGCATTTACATATATAATAATAAAATTACTTTTTGAAATACATATAACGTCGCACACAAGTAAATATTAATAAATAAATATATATTATATACATATATATGAGAAAACGAAAGCCGAATTATATAAAAATATATTCGCACAAAATATGGACTGATATACTTAATGTTTTTTTTTGTTTTAAATTTATTTTATTTTATTTTTTTTAAACATTTCAGTAGTTTTATATATTGACGGCGAACTAAATAATACGCATATGAGTTTCAGAAAACATGAAAACATTGTAGCATATATATGACAAATTAAAGAAAAAGCTAATGTAAATGAAATTATAAACTTTTATATACTTTTAAACAATATGTGAATTCTACTTATTTCTTCATTTTTATTTTTTGTCTAATTAAAACACTTATAATTATAACTATTCACAGTATATACATTATTATTTAATGACTATTACTTATAGTTCTTTGATTTATGCATGAACATTTTACAATTCCCTTTTATTAATATAATGCGAAAACTCAATTAATATATAGCATACATATCTTTATTAAAATATAAAATTTCATGAATATATATTTAAATTAATTCATGAAAATTTATATTTATGCATATATACATATCTACACACTTATAAAAATATATAGACTTGTCATTTTTTGTTCCAATTTGAATAAATTATTCTTAAACGTGCTATTTTATAGTATTTTTTGTAATTTCTATTTCTTTATACTCAGTATATATTTGAAGTTCATGTTTGGTCATTCGTAATATAATATATGTTTGTTTTAATTTTAAGAATAAGTATCAATGTAATATGCTTTATACTTTATTTACAATTTTAAATTTATTTTAATTTATTTTACATTCATTTTTTTATCCTTATTTACAATGTTTTATTAAATTGAGAATATGCTTATATTAAATGTAATTACTATGTATGCATGAAGCGATAAATTATATTTTTCTCAAATTCGTATATATATGAGTAAGTACCGATAAATGTCTATGCTGTGTATGTTTTGATGAATAATATTACTATTTATTGATTTTATGCAATCATTATATATATTTTATGTACTTTTTTTTGTTCATTCTTTTAGTGTTTCAATTGAGGCAAGCTTTCGTGTGCATGTAGTATATATATATTATTTACATATGTTTAATACATCTTTATCACTATTCCATAATTTTTTCATTATTATAACTCTTTAAATTTTTTATTAACTCCTTCTTATGCAAATTAAATTTCTATATAATTAAGGAATATAAAAAGGGCAGCGAAATTATAATATAAATAAACAAAAATATTGAAGATAATAAAATATATAACAGCTATTTTTGTAAAGGAGCCGGGGAATGTATGCTTACTTTTACATAATAGAAATAACATCGTGTAAATATTAAGGCAATTTTTAATGACTCAATGTTTGTAGCATATATATAAAGAGATACACAACTAGTTATATATACAGATATTATATATATTTGTGTTTTTTGCGTTCCTCATGAACCTTAATGAAAATATTTCACAAAATGGATTTAATAACGCGATACAAGAAAATGACTATTCAATGAGCTTGGTATCAGAAGGTTTGGATGGAAGTGGAAATGATGATTATCGAGAAAATGAAATAGAGGACTATAGAAATAATAGGAAAGAAAAATATGAGGGTAACAATAATGCTAATACTCATGAATCGTTGTTAAAAAATAATAAGGATAATATCGACTCCAAGTTAGGTTTTGATATAAGGAATGTTCTGAGACATGCATATTTACCCGTATGCATAGAAAAAATGAAAGAAGGAGAATACGTATATAAGTGGAATAATAATAATATATTTCAAAAAAAGACATTAAAATTTGTTTATTTAGATACAAATAATTATTGCATAAGATGGAATTCCAAAAAAAAAAAATTAAAAGAAAATAAGAGTCTATCATTATATATATGTGATATAATAAAAATATTAGATGGATCTGAATCTAAATTTTTTAAAAAAAAAGAAGAGAAGAGTTTATCCATTGAAATTATAAGTATAGATCGAAATCTAAAAGTTACCTTTTTAGATATTCAAAGATGGAAAATGTGGCTTTTTGGTTTAATGTACTATCATTATAAATTAGTTAATAAAAGTTCAAGAGAGCGAAAAAAATTAAAACCTTTTATATACGAGTCTAATAAATTATATGATAATTATATAATATCAGGATTAAAAGATATTAATGTTCTAACATTATCACAATTATATATTATTTTAAGAAGTTTAAATATTTATATAAATATGAAAATATTATATCATTATTTTTCTATATATAAAAATAAAGGCACTATAAATTATTATGGTTTTACAAAAATATTAGAACATATATTTTCAAATAATCATATTTCTATTCATTTTAATATGTACAAAAACAATGACTCAAATTATATAGATAAAAATCAATTTATTAATTTTTTAATTGATATACAATGCGAAGGTAAATCTGAAGAACGTATATTCAGAATTCACAAAAAAAATAATTACCCTCATTTAATTCAGGATAAGGTTGAACAAAATGAGGTAAGGAAACGAGAAGATAATCACGCACAAAATTGGAATAATAATGAAGTGAATACAAATCAACATATTGTTAAAGACAAAAATAAACATAATATTAGTGAACATATTTCTAATGATAATAAAATATCGAAAAATAATTCTATGATTGATGAAATAACAAATGGTTATGATTTAGATTATTGTGAATGGAGAAATTTAATAAAAACATTAGATATTAGTGACAATCAAAATGAACATAATTTACAATGCAATGCTAATATCGAACTCAACAGTTTTATGATTTCTGACCATTCAAAACAATATGATAAAGATTATGTAATGATTTTAAATATATTGCGAGACAAATGTGGAGTTTCTTCTACTACTAATTATAATGATGAGTTTTATATGAACTCACATAAGAAATCAGAAAAAAAATATAAACGTGAAATATATGCATGTGAAGAAAACAACAGAAAAGAACAAACTAATGAAATCTCTAAAGAAGATAAAAATAAAGACGATTTTTATTTTATACGAACCAATATTATATACAAGTTATTAAATACAATAAAAAAATATAATATTCCATTTGTTATAATCAATGAAGGTAATCATTATTTGACACAAATTGGATTAGTTTATTTTTTATTATCAAAAGAAAATAGTATTATGTGCCCAGAATATGCTAAGGTATATCAAAATATGAACTTGCCTTTATGTAACTATTGGATTAATAGTAGTCACAATAGTTACTTAGGTAGAAAACAGATATTTAGTGCAAGTAGTATCGAGCAATATATATATATATTAATAGATGGGTGTAGATGTGTTGAATTTGATTGCTATTATTTTAATAAAAATATTGTTGTATATCATGGTTTATATGGCTACAAATTAACATCGTCCATATTATTTTGTGACACTTTAATTGCTTGCAAAATGTTTGGATTCTCAACATCACCCTATCCAATAATATTGTCATTAGAGATTCATTGTAAAGATAAGCATAAAAATTTAATCGCAAAAATTTTAATATATATTTTAGGTAATCAACTTTATATACCCAAAACAAAAGACGAAATTAATAATATAACACCAAATAATTGCAGAAATAAATTCTTAGTTAAATATAAACATTTTGATAATAATTATACTTCAAGCTTTTATAGCATATTTGAAGGCTTAAAAAATGTCATGTATGACGAATTGGGATACTTCTCAGATATTATTAATGAACAGGAAGACATAGATGTTGATGAGCCAAAAGAATATGAAATTATAGAAAAAAAAAATGAAGAATATAATAAAATTAGCATTGAAAATCAAAATATGGAATCAGAAAATCGGGTTAATAATTATATCGAACAAAATAATTCTAAAAATACTAGTTATAAAAATAATGAAGTTCAGAAAAAAAATAAAAATAGTGATGAAAATAATTTGTTTCGTAATGAAAATGTCCCACAAAGGGAGCAACATGAAGTAGACAATAATTACAATAGTAGTTCTAGTAGTAATTATTTATATGAAAAAAATACTATTCATAAAACTCAAATTAATGAAAAATATAGAAAACAGGGTAACTGCTCAAATATTAATTCAGGATTCAACAATAGTAGCGCTCCCAATAATACTAACACTTCAGATGCTATTACAAATTGTGGTCAAAATGTGCCTGAAACTGCTCGCATGTCGAAGGAGGAAAATAAAAAAAAACAAAATAACGAAAAATATAAAAATAATATATTAAACAAATGCTCATGCTTAAAAGGATATGTATTTAGAAATTTTCAGGAAAATAGAACATATAATGAAATATGTTCTATTAGTGAAAATAAATTTATAAAATTAATTAAAAAACATGAAGATGATGTTATCAAATATAACCAAAAAACATTAACGCGTGTATATCCATCTGGCACTAGATTAGCTTCAACAAATTTTAACCCGCTTATTTTTTGGAGTGCTGGAATACAATTTGTTGCATTAAATTATCAATATAACGGCTTAAGCATGTTATTAAATAAAGGGAGATTTTTAGAAAACGGAGGAAAACATTCAGGTTATATATTAAAACCCGAATTATTACGATTTAATAAAAAACATGATTATAATGTCTTATCATTAAATATCCAAATATTATCATTACATCAAATTAATTTGCTATTTTCAATTAAAAATAAATATCAAGAAAAAAAATTAAAAAAGGAACTATTCAAAATGGACATGATTCAACGTATACAAACTCATAAAAAAATTAGCAATAAAAGGAAAAAATTTAAGTATTTGCAAAAATTGGAAAGAGAAAAGAAAAGCCCACTTCTTTCAGATATACAATCAGATGATAGTAAAAAAAAAAAAAAAATTAGTAATGAAACATTATTAAAAAAATTTAAAGATAATGACAATGATGTTAATTATATTCATAAAAAATTCGCAAATATTGAAAAAGAATATGAAGATATGTTGACAGAATATAAATCATTTTTGTTATGTTCCACATTGTCCCATAGTAGTAGTTTTAATAGTTGTAGTAGCGTTACAACAACATCGAATAATACTACAGATTCAAATAAAAAAGTATCATCTAAATCTAAAAAAAAAAATTTTTACCAGGCTTTTCTAGAATTAAAAAAAGCAAATAATTTATTTTTCTATCTCTATGTTACTATTTCTATACATGGTTATAATGAGCAAAAATGTTATTTTAAAACAGAAATCGCCAAAGTTAACTTCTATGACATAAATTATTGGTAAGTTCGTAATTAAAATTGAATTTGTTTTTCATCTTATAAAACATGAACATAAAAATTTACAATTTTTCATATGTTAAATTATTTAAACTTTTTAAAATTATTTACCTCACTTTATTAGTTGGCCCAAACCATCCAATTTCCAAATGAAAATAATACACCCATCACTGGCCCTTATCGTATTTGAATTAAAATCATATGTAAGTTAACAAAATATATTATTTTTCACGCATTTCTAAGAAATAATAAATTCAATTAAATAAAATATCCAAATTGTGACTAAATATAATGTTTATACATTTTTTAATGATCAAGTAAAAGCATATATTTTTTTTTTTTATACAGGACACTGTAAAAAGTGATATTATTGCATGTGCTTGTTTCCCAGTGAAATGCTTAAGAGAAGGGTAAAGAAAAATAAAATCCCAAAACGAAAAAAATGAACAAAATTAGTTTTTGTCTTTGCATAAATATTTCTAAAACATTTGTTTATTATTAATATTTATGATTTTTTTTAAATGTAGTATTCGATTCGTTCCGCTGTGTGACAAGCATTTAAAAGACATAAAAGGATCAGGGATTTTAGTTAACTTGAAATTTGATAAAATAACTGAGAATATTTAATAATACGTTTTTATTTATGTTTAAAGATTGTGAGATTATGTATGAAATTTTATATGGTTTATATATTAATTTTCACTTTGTAATTTTTTTTTAAGCTGTTTTGTTTTTAATTTTATTTTGTCTGCATGACGAAAATATTTGTTAAGGTTCAACGTATGTTTTGTCATATTTTTAATTATGTTATATATATACATACATATATACGTTGCATTTGTTTAAGCATTTATTAAAACTTAATGGGGAATTTCCCCTTTTTCCATTGAACTCTATAAGTCACTTATTTAAATAAATAGAGTATATTTTATAATATTATACAAAATTATAATTGTTACTGTTATAAAAATAAGATATATTTATGAAGAAATATATATAAATATAGTTGTGTATATTAAGAAAATAAAATTTAATATTTATAATTTTTTAATTTTTCTTAAATACACGTCATAATGGGTGAACATAAATTATGAATGATAAAATGGCTTTAGTATAATAAAAAAGGTGATAATTGCAATAAAAATAAAAATGGCATTTGAATGTCTTCATATGTTTATTTTAAAAATTGAATTTGAAGTATTATATTTATTATAAGCATTTGGTTGCGAAAAAAAGTGTTCTACTATAATATTTATAAATACTACAGTAGCTCCCTTTTTTTAATAAATTTATTATTGTGTAATTATATTTACATAAGTACATTCACAATTTTTTTCCAAAGAAAAGGTGTTATTTAATTATACATCATTCTTAGCAAATAAATATATATTTATGCATGTATGCATACAATTTTATGTGTATTAAACCGATCGTATAATATCTTATCATATATGGTCTGTAAATACACATACAAATTATATGGATACATTCGAAACCCCTTCAATTTTAGATCTTAAAATAGTTATGCATTGTATATATTTTTCATACATCATAAAATAAAAATTTTAATAAAATAAAACGAGAAAACGAAATATTGCACCATTGGATTTTGTTAGACTACTAATATTAATGAGTATGTATATACATGCCTCAAATGTATGAAACTGCGTTTCTTTTAAGCACAAAACATATAAATATTTTTAAAAAAGCTTACAAAAAATATATAAAACAATAATAAACCAACCAAAAAAAAAGAAAAATACACTAGCAAAATATTGCTTAAATTGTTTTAAAAAATATATTATGAAATATGCTATTTTTAAATATGTTCAATTCATGCTTATATATCGTTTAATGATACGGTCTGAAAATATTAACGAAAAATAATACCACAATTGGACTTTTTATAATAAAACATTTTAGTATCATGTGTAATTTATTAAGCTTGTATTGAAAAAAAAATGCGTTACATATTTTACTTTTGTTTTCATTTTTTTTTTGTCCTCACACATTGTGCTTATATATATAGGTAAACAAGCGATATATATACATATGCTTATTTTTTTTTTTCATTTTTTTATTTTACTTTTTTTTTGTAATTTAATTTACATGGATTATAAACATATGTCAAGTGAGTAACTAGTAAATGGATTTGGTGCGTTTCTTTGTACACTTTTTGTAACAGGCTGTTACAATTTTTTGCAACTATCGCTTATCTGTGTATAAGCATATAAAATGCATGAATGTACACAATTTGTGGGGAAAAATAAATATATTATATATTCATATTTGATGGTAGAATTTATTAACACTTAACAAATAACAAAGGAATTTATGAATATATATATGCACGTGCACACCAAAAGTTCATAAGTATACATACACATACAATATAATTGAAAAAAAAGACAAATTAATTAAAAAATTAAAAAATGAAAGGCTCAAAAGGGAATACTAAAATGATGAAATGCAATGATAATATGGAAGATAATAAAAAAACGTGGCTAAATAGTTTTAATGAAAAAGATAAAGCAAATTTAAAGAACGTAGGTAGTAAAAGTATAAAAAATGTAGCATTAACATTTTTCAAAGAGCATAATATTTATAATCGTGAAAATATAGAAATATTAAATTATTTTTGTCAAGAAAAATTAGATGATAATTTAGTAAATGATGAGATAATCGAATTTTTACAAACTGCATTTTTTTTATTTGAGTATTTTATTAAAGTAAACACTTTTAAAATAAATAAAAAAGAATTTATTGAAAATGTTTGCGAATGTTGTAAAAGGATATTATTAAAAAATATTATTAAATACGAAAAAGAAATATTAGACTTTTTATTAAAAAATTTAATTAATTTTATTAACAAATATTCATTTTCCTTTATTTATCAATCATTATATAACATATACCAGTATCAAAACAAAAATTTTAGAAATCCAAATGAATATAGATATGATAATTTAAGTTTTATTCTCAATATTGAGTCTGTTATTATAAATAACCAAACACTTTTGGTTAATAATAATGAATTTATAGTAGACACTTTACTTTTATTAGATGAAACTGACGAAAAATACATCAAAGAAAAATATTCTACGATTAGGGGAGTTTGTGAAGACAACAATAATTTGGACTCTAATCACAATGGTTCTTTAGATATAGATAGACAATATAACGTCATAAGTCATGATCTTATGAGTAATGAAACCATGTCAAGGAAATTAAAAAAAGACAGCGATAAAGAGGATGGCGAATCGAACGATGAGACTGGAAAAAAAACAAGAAAAAGAGCACGAACAACCCAAAAGGGGGATAAAAATAATATAAAAACATCAAAAAAAAAAGACACTATATTAAAACAAATAAATGATGATTTATCAAATATTCATAAAATAAATAAAACAAATGGGAATTACATTATTGACCAAGAATTTGTTTGCCTATATATGTTTGTATTTTTTAAAGGTTGTTTTGATAATATAAATTTTTATTTAATAGAAAAATTTATTGAAAATTATTATATGAATGAAAATAAAGAAAATATTTATAAAGAATTGTTTTTATTCTTATTTTTAATATACAAAGACAAAATGCACAATATTGTTAATAGAATACTAACAGATACAATCAAAAGTTTAAATAGTAGTGACAGTATAGATATACGACTGCGAAAAAAGAGAAAAAAAAATAACGATGATAATTCATTAGACACAAATTGCTATATTCCAGATTGTTTATTTTATTATGAATTATTAATAAATATAATAACATATAATAATTTACAGTATGAAAACAATTATGAATATTATATAAACATTCTTAAATTACTAAATGAAAATGATAATTTTCAAAATTTGTTTATAAATTCCTTTTTTTTTGTTTATATCAGTACAAAAGATGTTAATATAAGAAGTATACTTTTAATTAATTTTATAAAATATCATTCAAAAAAGCATCACATTTTATTAAAATTACTTAGTCAAATAAAAAATATTTTCGCAATAATATATGATATAAACAGTAATAATATTATATATAATATTAATACATTTAATAAAATGTCTATTTCAGATTTTATGTGTTGTGGAAATAACGAGTTAAAAGTTAAATATAGCTACCTTTTTCATATTGCAGAAAATATTATTATCGATAAATATATAAATTTATTTTTTAAAGAAACATATTATATTATTAGTAGAATTAATCTCAACTATTTTTGTCATGCTACCAATTTATACCTTTGTATATATGACAAAATTTTTAATAAAACAATAAATATTATATATGAAAATGAAATGAATTTAAATGATGAGGCTTTTAGTGCATGTAAAAAAATATTAAAACCTTTTCTATTTATATATGTAGAATTATTTGATAGTTTAACGCAAAAATTAAAAAAAAATATATTTGATGACAAAGTTATGTTCTCATTTTCCTTTATAAAAAAATACCTTTTAAAAAATATGTATGAAAGGACATACCTACAAAAAGATTTATTTGGTGTCATATATCAAATATATTTTTTTATATACACATTGAAATATAAATTTATTAACTTTTTGAAAATATATATAGAAACAAAAAGAAACATAAAAGACAATTTAGAGGCTTTTCTTAAACTAAAAATCGAGTATATCAAAACGAAGAAAACAGACGAATTAGAAACCGATCAAATGAATTATTTGAATAAGAATGAAGGTGATAATATTATTGAAAATCTCAAAAATGACGCTGTAGATAATAATAAACTAGTTTGCCTTGATCAAGAAGAATGTTCAAATTCCCAAAAAAATAGTGATGATGATATTGACGATAATAGAAACAACGGAGATGAAGAATGCAGTAGTGATAGTGAATATAGTTATTCATATATGTATAATAACATTCGAAAAAATAAAAAAGAAAATATAAAATCTCAAGAAAAAAAAACAAATTCAAAAAAAAATGGGAACAAACAGGATGACGATAAAAAAGAGAATACTAAAAATAATAGTGATGAAGATGAAGAAATAAATAAAAATTTGGATGAATATATGATGATGAGTATTAAACAAGGAAATAATTTACCATGCAATCAAATGGAAATGAACAAAATTAAAATAATTAATTTTTTTCAAAAAAATTACCTTTTATTAAGATATTTTGATGCCAATGTGGAGCAAATATTAGAAGAGTATTGCACAGACGAAACACTCACAAAGTTTTCCTCTACTGCTTGTACATTAGAAGCGAATAACAATAATATAAAATATTATACCGAAAATGGACAAATAAATGATAACATATTGAATGGAATAAAAGATAATGGTAATAGTATCAAAAGTGGTAACTTGATCGGAAAAAATAAGCATACAACTGTAAATTCTGAAGAGAAAATAAGGTTTATTAAAAAGTTAAGAATATTTTTTGATAAAATCATACCCGTTGATGAAATAATAAATAGCATGTTTATAAATAATAAAGATAATGTTTATAGCAAGATTTTAAAAAATAATTTGATAATAATTAAAGAGTTCAAAAATTTAAGACTGGATGTAATTTATCCTATTTTTAATGCTAGTTTAGCATTACTATTTGACGATTTTTATTTTTTCATTATACAGAATATAAAGTTAGTGGTCGAGGAAAAAGAGAGATGTTTTTCTGATTACAAAATATTTTTAAATCTATCTTTTATTTTATTGCATATGTTTGCAAAAGATATTAAAATAGAAAAATATTTAGTTTCCATTTTTTATATGTTAAAGTTATCTCTTAACAAATTAAGGTCAATCGAAATTTTTGAGCAAAATGGAAAAGAATCTGCAATGGACACTATATATAACAAAGACGACAAAGCTTTTCGAACCAACATAAAGTATTATAACCTTAAAAAAGATAGTAATATTTTTAAAAATATATCAGAAGAAGAATCAGGGCAAATATCTTTAGAATCGAAAAATAAGGAAAATAGCTCATTACATAAAATAGAAGAAAAAATGCAATTGCATCAAAATATTTTATATATATTTTTTAAATTATTGCAAAACATTTTAAGACAAAATAATTTATATTACAATTTTAAAAGTATAATATATGATATACTATTTTCAGAATATTCAAATAAAAAAATTGTATTCTCATCTTTGAAATGCGTTATAGACAGATATAAATTGGAGGAAGCATACAACTATTGTTTGGCTATCTTGGATTCTATTACCGTGGGAAAAAATCATATATTATACAATATAATAAATAATGATAAAGTACTTTTGTTAGAACCCAAAATAGATCATACTGATTCAAAAAAAAACGAAAGTGATGATGATAATAATACAACAGTGATGAACGAACAAAAACAGACAAATAAAAACACAAAACAAGTTAACGAAAATAACACTCAAAATTATTTCCTTAATAAAAGAAAATGTAATAAAACAAGCCAAAATGATATCTCTAATAAATCCATTAATATGGGCAAAGAAAGTAACTCTGAAGTCGAAAATGAAACGAATGAAATCAATGAAGGAAGCACATATGATAATATTAATAAAGATCGGAATAATTTATTGTTAACAATTTTACAAAATACGAACGAGTTGAAAAAAAATATTTCTGATCCAAAAAATGGAAAAAATCCAAAACTATCCTCTCTCTATATAAATTTACTTATATTATATTATATATTTTCACAAAAAGGGAAATATAAAAATCAGAAAAGAATATATTATAATTGTATAAAGACAGACATAAGCAATTGCTATAATATTATAAATAAATTACTGTGCATCTTTTATTATAATGATAACTTAAATTTTTACTATCATAAATATTTAAAATACTTATGTTTTAAAATTTTTAAGAAAATATATAGCTTATTTTCAATAAAAGAAGTAGACCTATATGTCGATTTTTTGAAAAAAGGAAATCAAATAGACGGCAAAATATATAATGATAAAAGCATAAATGATATAATTTGTTTAAAAAAGGAAATAATATCTTTTTATGAATACATATTAAATGAGGAAGTTGAAGTATATACAAAAAAAAGTGGCAATAAAATAAATAAGAAAATAACAATTTCTGAGAATTATAAATTTTATTTTGCTAATAATTTAAAATGTGATCATATTGTATTAAAAAACGATAACTTTATATTTATGATTAATTCGTTATTATTTATTTTTAATATAAAATATGACAAAATAACATTTTATAAAATCGTGTCTATAATTTTAATGGAAAAACCAGAAAATCGAAATTATATTTTAGAAAAAGTTATATCATCAATAAAAAAAATTTTCAATTTAAGTGATATATATAATAATTTAAAAAAAACATTCAATAAAAATAATCAAATAAGATTACCAAATTATATTGAAAATCATTCGATGTTGTTGTATATTATTAGAACGACTATACTCATATTTTTATTAATTGATTATAATCATTTAAATAAGCAAGACATTGAAAAAGAAGACTATATAAGCTATAATTCTTTTAAAAATGATTATATCAAAAAAAAGTCTATAAAATATTATTATACTCAATTAAACTTATTACTTTTCCGAGTTTTTTATAGCGAAAAAAATATACCTTATTTTTTCAAAATATTCTTTAGTACTTTATATTTTATATCATTTAAAAAAAGTGATGAAAATTTAGTCTATTTTTTTGAAAGAGTATTTAATCATAAGGAAAATAATCAATTCTCTTTTGATAAGGACGAAAAAAGCGTCGATTCAGTGATAGAGGCATTGGCTAATAAAAGGCAGGACGAACACGCTTATTTATTGGAAAAGGGAGAAGAATTAGAAAGCGATAAAAATATTAATGTAGGCAATGACGATAAAAACATTAAAACAAAACAAAATGATGCTAAGAAAAAAAAACAGAATAAAAGTCATAATGAGAAAAAACAAACCTTAAAAAATAATAATAAAAAACGTAAAAAAAAAATTTCTGAAAGTGAAAGTTCAGAAGAAATGGACGAAGGAATATTATTAGACGATTTCAAGAAAAACTATCATAAAATTTTAAGAAATAAAACACAAAAAGAAAAAACAATACCAAATGATTCTAATGAAAAAAAAAACACTAATAATAAAAATTATAATAACAATGATAAAGATTATAAAAAAAGAGCTCCCATAATCGAAAGCTCCGAAGAAAGTTCTGATTCAGATGTATCATACAAAATAAACATAAAAAATAGCAAAAAGAAAAAGGCTAGTAATAATAAGAATGCGCAAAAGAAAGATGAACATGAGGAGGAACCCAACACAAGTTCGAGTGATGAACAAATTGCTAAAGAAAATGAAAATGATGATAGAAATTCCGATGGTGAAGAAAAAAATGAGGAAATTAAGAAACCAAAAGAGATTGAGTTACAAACAGAAAATGAAATGATACAAAATAATAAAAATGAATACGAAGAAAACATACATCAAGAAATGGAAGATATAAGTAAAATTTATAAAAGTTACCAATTTAATGGATCATTATGCTTAAAAATTTTTAACCATTTTATATTTGTGTGTAAAGGATATCATGAAGATTTAGAATTAAAAATATACAATGGAGTAGTTACACACTTAAAAGAAAATAATAGTGATAGAGAAAAACTAAAAAAACTTTTAAGAAAAAATTATAATGAATATAGAAAAAATCCCATTAAGTATAAAAAAAAATTAGAATTGCTCAACATAATTGAGACGAAAATTATTTTCCTTAATTTTATAAAAGAAAATTTAAAAAAAAGAAAATCTCTTATTTCAAGAATCAGTGAAGTTAATCTGAATATTTTTAAAAATAAATCCATGTTCCATATTGAACTGGATTTAATATAAAAAAAAATGCATATATAGTTGAAAAAGAAAAATTAAGCGTCTCATATATTACATTTACTTTTTTTTTATCTGTTACACTTTTTCATTCACTATTCTTTTTTCTATTCATCTTTGTAATATTTTTTAATTTTTATATTATTAATTTTTTAAAATACCGAAAATTACTGTGCAGGTTTAATGCTATCCGTAACATTGTTACGTATAACGTTTTGTATCCCCAAAGCATATGTATGCTCTTGTGTTTAAATCTTTAAAAGACTTGAACCAAACTAAAAAACATTCTTAAAATTAAAAAGGAAAATTAAAATGCATTTTTTTATTACCAATGATATTTCACATTTTTTTTACGTATTTTTCAACCACCTATAAACCCAGAATAATAAAAAAAAAATGAATAAGCCATATTACTTTAAAAAAATTATGCCTTAAAAAATGCATTTTTATTTTTAGTTAATTTAACCCTTTTTTGTATGATTTTCTTATATTTATATTGATATATATATAAGAGTTTCAAATTTATATTACAACACACATTTTTCAGGGTTAAAATTTATTCCCCATTTGTGAATAATTGCCTATATAATAAAATGAAAATATCAATACTTGTTTTGTTTTTAATTTTTATTAAAAATATTATTTGTGAAATTAGGGAATTAAGTTTTCACGAATTCGAGCGAATGCTAACAAAAAATTATCATCAAAACAAAAATTATATATTAGAGAATAAAATTAATTACAAAAAATCACATACAATTAAAGATTATTTATATTTAAACACTGACAACGATTTTGTTCTTTATCTATATGCTAAATGGAATGCTGATTCGAAGTATAAATATATGCGTATATATATATATTAGCTAATAAACAAATATATACATTTCCTATGCTATACCCCAATTAGCCACACTTCTCTCTTTATCTCATTATATATATATATATATTTATTTACTTATGTTTACTTGTTCATTTAATATGTATTTTTTACTTATTTTAGTAATCTGATAACAGTTTTTAGGGAAGTAGCAAGAATAATAGAAGAAAAAAATCTCAAAATCCCCTTTTACACTTTTAATGTAGACAATGCTAAGGAATTTTGCAACTTAATAAATGTCACTTCCCTTCCATTGATATTATATGTATCATCTGTTCATAAAAAAAAATATGATTCCTTACTTCAAAAAATCGTAAACTCAAGTAAAGACATAAAAATAGGCAATGCCTTCAGGTAAATAAAGAACTTTAAAAATTAACGAAATTCATAAAATTTACCTTAAAATATACCAAATTTATTATATTTTATGTAACTGTAATTTTGAATGAACATCATTTATATATATAATATATATATTATAATTGTATGGATATACATTATATCCATATATAGAAAAAGACCTTAAAAATATAAATGATATATATAATAAAATCTTATAAAATACATTTTAAATGGTGTACATATTACGAATTCATGGTTTAATTGCCCTATAAAGAAGTTGTATTTTTAAAAAGATGTGCAAGTATATGCTGTTATATTTTTGTGCATTTATTTGGTCGACATTTTATTGTCCACCTAATTCATTTTTACTATTTATTATTACGCGTTGCTACAAATTTTAAATAATTTATTTAAATGTTCATTTGTTTATTATTACCTTAGATATAGTGGAGATATGTATTGCTATGATTATATAGTGGATTGGGTGGAAGTTCATCATTACTTTGCAAAGGCTCTTTTATTTATGAAGAGGATTTTTATGAAAAGAATATAATAAAACCAAATGAATAAATATTATACATACATCTATCTTTAACATTATTTAATCTTTAATTTTTTTATATAATTTTACTACCATGAACAAAATATATGTTGATAATTTATAAATAAAAAACAAAAACTCTATTTTTTTATTGTCTTTGGTTTTTAATTGTAATAAACAACGTTTTTTTTTAAATTAATTATTCTAAATAATTAAAATGTGTAAAGTTCTGTAAATTTATAAATATATATATTTATTTTTTATACACTTTACCCGGGTTTCATATATTGCGTATAAACATAAATGTAATATACCACCATCTATTTTATGGAATACCGAAATTCCTTTTATTTACTTTCGAAACTATTTTCTATGCACGATTTTTGTTCATGCATATATGTGCATAGAAAAAAATATTGCACAAAACGTTGCATATAGGGACAATATTATAATTTCACTATTATATATTATAATATTTTTTCTATTATTTTTGAATACTTCCAATATAACATTTTTATTATATAGTTTTTTTCAATTCTATCGAATTATACAAATTATATTAAATAAGAGTAATTTTTTTTTTGAAAAATTTCTAATTTATCCTTGTAATGATTCCATTTCGGGGGAATAGCATATAAAATATAAGACTTGCTTATATTATAGAAAAAAAAATCACAAAATAAAAACATCAAAATACAGAAAAAGGAAAGGGAAAAGATAGAGAGACGCACCAAAAAATGAAAACATTGTATTTTATTATACTATGCTACATTACTTCCTTTAGACACTTTCAATTTTGTTCAAATGTATGAAAATGTGAAAATTAATTATTTGTATTATTTCTATTTTTATTCAATTAAAATTATATGCTTTATTTATGTGTTATCACTTCTTTATACATTTCATAAAAATGAAAATTATGTATGTGTGTAGCTATTTTTTTCTTAAATTGCATATACATATGTTAACTTTTCAATTATTCTTAGAATAATGTTGTTGAAAATAATAAAACACCCCAAATATTAAGGAAAAGACACCGTAAAAATAATAAAAATGATTTGACTAATGTAACAGGTAAAACTCAAAAGGAATAAAAATAGCCAATAAAATAATTGAATAATGTAGTGATAAAATCACTATTATTCCCACATATATATATCGTCTATATTGTGATATTATCCTAAAATTTCTTATACAATTGATTCTATGAATGTTTTGTATTTTTTACATTTATAGATTTCTCTTTTATAAGCACAAGTAACGAAGGAAATAAATCAGAACATCCTGAAAATGAAAAAAACAAAAATAATGAACACGCCGAAAATAAAGAAAACCCAAAAGTAAAGGACAATCATAATCAAGAAAAAAATGACGATAAAGCCAAAAAGGATAAAAAAACAGACAAAAAAAAGGATATGGAAGATGATGATTTTGATATAGAAGAATTAGACGGCGATGCCGATGATGATGATGAAATAGATGAAAAAAAATCCAAAAAAAAAGGAAATAACGATAAAAATAAAAAAGTAGAGGAAAATAAAAATGATGAAAAGAAAAAAGATGATAAGAAAAAAGACGATAAGAAAAAAGATAAAGACGATGATGATGACGACGATGATAATTTTGATGAAGAAGGTGACGATGATGATGATGATCAAGAGGATAACCCCCCCAAAAAAAATAATGGAAATAATACAAAAGACGAAAACAGTAATAGTAAGCATACAGAAAATTTAAAATCTGAGAAAAAAACAGATAAAGAAATAAAAAAACACAAAAATAACGAAGATATTGATAATAACCATAAAAAGGAAAATCACAATAATAAGAAAGATAATATTAATAATAATAATACAGAGACAAATAGTAATAATCATGAGGATAATCACAACGAAAACAATCAACCAAAAACAAACTCAACCAATTCAAATATGAATCATTCTGAACAAAATGATAATGGAAATATAAGCATTCCTAATGTAATGGAAGCAATGTCCCCCATAGTTGGGCCTAATTTTCAAAAAAAGGACAACACACCTATTATCCATCCCATTAACACGTACGTACATTTATTGTCAATCTAAAATGGACATAAGCATGTGGAATCATATATATGCATATATCCTTACCATATAATGACCAATTAACTGGCACCTTAAACGATGCCCTTCTTATGTTATATATTTCCATTTTAGTAAGACTTACAATAGTTTTATTCTGAATTATTTATTTATTTTTATATACGTTTATTTCTTCCCACCAGGATGTCAAGTGAAAATATAAATATTCCTGAAGATATTAAGAAAGACTTTATGAAATTATTAGCAAGCGTAATTAAACTTAATACTAAAGATAGTTCACATCCTTCTAATCAATTTATAGAAAATAATAAATCAATGAATCCACTATTACATAATAATCCTAATCATGAGCATGCAAACAACTCATCATTTATAAAAAACATATATTACCATTTCAAAAATCATTTATCATATTACGTAATAGGGACGATAGTTTTGTTTATTTTAACATTGCTAATTCAGGCTTCAAATGTAAGTGATGATAATAAAAAAAAAAAAAAAAAAAAAATTAGAAAAGATAGGAGCCAAATTTCCAATTACAGACGAACGATTGAGTGCTAATAGATATAACTTTAAAAAATATGCATATGTGTATATATATGTACGCAAAGCAGATACACTATGTATGTATGTTTATATGTATAGACAATAAAAAAAGTGCAGTTTGAACAAAATTTTAAACTTTTATTATACACTAATTGTGAGTATATGTAATTTAGACCGTTTTTATGTGTTTTTAACACCTTTATAGTTATATATATTTATTTGGATATGCTTACATGCATATTATTTTATTATTATTTTTTTTAGTAGAGCGAATCATAAAACTGTTTATGGGAACTCCATGGGTTACTATAATATTGAATTTTATTTATCTTTTTTTTTTATTTATTTATATACATAATTAATTACTATTCTTGCATTTATAATTTTTTCTTTTTTATTATCCGTTTGTTTATGATGCCATAATTTGTTATTATTGATAATATTTTTGTTTTTAATAGTGTTTTTGTACAAAGTTTTAAAGTATAGCTTGTTATGCTACTATTACATAACATGTTTCTGCTATAATGAATTTTTTCAGAAGAAAAGCATTTTCCTTCTCTTTTTTTTTCTTTTAAATTTCGATTTTATATTTTAGACATAATAAAACTTTTGTTTTAATTTTTATTAAATAAAATAAAAATAAAATAGAAACAACCAAAACAAACATCATTAAAAATTATATTCGCTGGATACTAAAAAAAGAAACACGATCTAGGTATATGGATATATATATTATTAATAAATATCATGTGCATATATATTACTTATATACAAAAAAATAAATAAATTTTATAAAATAAATAGGTAAATATACGGATACACATTAATGGATAAATAGACGAGTGATGGATATACAAAATGAAAATTTTAAATATTATTTTGAATAAAAACGTTTAAGGAGTTTTTATTTTCACTTGTATATACCCCCACTTCGGTAATAATGTAACTAATATAATTAAGTGGAGTGACGTCGTTACATATATTAGCTACATAAAATGATTTATCGGTATTCGTTTTTATTTTATCAATATGTGATAAGATAGAACTAAATAAATTTGTTTCGTTATGTCTATCTCTGCATATATTTTTTATGTTTAAATTTCCAATAGAACTGCAAATGGAATCACAAACATTATTGCATGAAGTTTTTTCTTCTTCAATTTCATTTTGTTTTATTTTAGGGTTTGAATTATTCGATGAGATATCTAAATAATTTTTAAAGTTAATGAAATAACTATTTTTTTGTTCATAAAATGCTTTATCATTTTTTATATTATAAAATTGTTTATTTTTTTTATTCATATTTTTACAATCATTGGATACATTTGTAAAATTGTGTTTGTGATTAATACATAAATTTATAGTTTCAACTTTTTTATTATTATTTGATTCATCTATAATTTTCATAATGCTTTTTGTTGAAACAATTCTTTCATTACTTACATCTTTAACTGTGTTTCTGAAAACTGAAGTTTCCTTTTGTTTCAAACCAGGCGTGCTCGGGTTTGTTTGATTTGTATTATTTTCTCCTATGCTAATTTCATCGTGATTCATTTTATTAATGTTTATTTCTTCGTAGCTGTTTTTCTTCATTATTAGTGTGTTAATTTTTTTGTCTTTAACAACTTTTATAAAAAGAGATGTTTTTTCTTCTTCATGCAAGGCAAACATATTTTTTTTTAATATATTATTCGATGTTTGATCATTTTTATTTTCTATATATAGAGATGATTGATTATCATTAAATTTTTGAACATTACTTTTCTCAAAACTATTGCTATCATGGTTGCATTTTATAGATGTATCATTATATTTTGAAGACTCATTTGGATCACATATATTATTGATATTGTGTTTTTTTTCATTTTCTTTTCTTCCTTTTTTATAAAATTGATTGGGATTTCCTGAAGAATAAATAATAGTTGGTTTGGGGCATTTCATGTTTTGATTCAAGGAATTTGCGCTTCCTATGTAATTTCCATCATTAATATTGCTAAACAAAATTTGATTCGATTTTATATCTGGATATGATTCTATAAAATTATTAAGTTTTTTATTAAATTCTAAACCTGAATCTACTGCAGTTTTATCATTTTTTCTTATAGATGGAATATTATTATGATAATGTTTTGAATTATGATAATGATGCAAATATATATAATCATAGACATCTATATTATTATTTATATTATTCATACTAAAACTATCTATAATTATTTTATTACTTATTTTATACGTTTCACAAACTATATATACAGGAACATTATTTACCTTTGAAATCATACAAATCATACTGGTTCCTGCATAACCATATATATTATTATGCATAATAGAATCAATACCTAATAAAACTTTAGTACATTTTTTAATATTATAAGATAAGCTACTAAGTAATGTATATGTAACAGGTATACCCAATTTAATATATAATTTTATATTATGTGAATTTTTATATGGTTCTGAATCTACTAAGAAAATTTCGAACATTTTTCCTTTTTTTTTTGCATTTATCATAGATATATATATATCATAATCAAATGTATATATTAATAAAATATCCTTATCTTCAATTATATATTCTGATACATAATTTGATATATTTATAGATGGAATAATTATCTTAGTTCTTATATAATTATTAATATTATTAATAATTATTTCTTTTATTTCGTCTAAAACATGTTTACCTATACTTTCTGTTACCATATTTTTAAACCACCTAATTACTTCTCCCATACTTATGCTATGCTTTTTACACATTATAATATAATTTATCTCTTTATCAATCACAATTTTCATATGCCTATTAATTGGCTCGTAAGGGGGTAGTGTATAATCTTTTATAAATGATTTTAATGCCATTAACAGATCAACATTCCTATGGTTATGTGTTGTATTCATATATTTATTAAAATATATTCCTGTTCTTAATATATTTGTGTGTATTTCGTTTTGATTAAGATCTAACAATATTTTATCATATATATTTGTCTTATCAAATAAATCAAAATTATATAAATCTAAGTAATTTATTTTATTATCATGCGATAAAAAATTATATTCCTGGATATTAGACAAATTTAATTTCCCATTTAAGATATTAGGAACTGGGCATGTACTAAATAAATTTGTTTTATTAGAAGAATTATTTTGTTTGTTATTATTTAAACTTAATTTTGTTTTATTGTTTATTATGCTTGTTTTTAAAGGGTCATATATTATTGTGTTTTTACTTTCTTCATAATTTTCTCCTTTTTCATTCTTATCATGTTTAATTTCTTCCCTTTTTATTTTATTTTTTTTTATTTTATTATCATCATCTCTCTCATCTTCATTTTCTTCTTGGAAATTTTGCACTGACACACTTTTTCCTTGCTTCTTTTCCTCGCTATCTATTTTAGAACTTTCTTTATCTGTGCATGTATGAGAATAATTTTCCCGCACACAATTATTTGAAATAGTTTCATTGTTTTTATTAATACTTTCGAATTTGTTGTTACTAGTATTTGGACTTGAAATATCGCTTATGTCATTTTTTTTGTCTTCTTTTGTTACCCCACTTATATCTACCTTCCTCCTATTATAGTATAAATTATATTTCAAGGATGCACTTGGGTCATCATCAACATCATCGCTTTTATCATTATCTTCACTTGCTTGTTTCAATTTTAATATCCTATTATAATATAATGGCTTACATATTAAGCATCGATGCTTTGTAAAATAGGGACATTTATATATATTATTAATAATACATAGAATGGAATAAAATACTGTATTTTTTTCATTACAAGGCTTTACAAAACCTTTAAATAATGTGTGTAGAAGAGTTTTTTTACTCGTGTTTTTATTTAATATTGACACTTTAACATATTTTTCGCTTTTGGAAAAATTCTTTTTAAATTTTTCTTTATTTATTGTTCCACTCACTTTTTTTTTTTTTCTTTTAGAAAAAGTTAAATAAAATTTATCATCCATTTTCTTCCATAGAAAAATTAATAATAAAAAAAAATAATTTTTTTTGAAAATGTTAAATAATATGGGAATACTACAAAATGAATAAATGAAGGTAAAGCATATAATGTATATATCCAAATATACATATAAAATCTATATTGATCAATAATATATATAAGAAGCCAATTCATAAATAAAAAAATTGGATATTTATATATATATGTATTCGTGATAGTTCAAAAGCAATAACCACATATAGTAGTATATACAATTTTCTAATATATTTGTATAATAATATAAGAGCATATTTAATTGTATGTATATATAAAATACATAATGAATATTATATCGTATATATATGTATATATTCTTGTTCATGTGTGGTTTCTATGAAAAATATGCATATATAGCTTGATCATCTCTTGTAATATTCTGTACGCATCATAAATATATGAACACGGTTATTATTATATTAATGCTGGGTATTGCTAACTATATATATCTTAAGAATAACATATATTTTTTTTAACATGTACTTAATCCACTGTTGATGAAAACTTTGGTTTTATGTAAAATTAAAAAACACACTATTTAAAAGATATTACATAATATGAAAATGTAAATCAAAAAAAAAAATAATATATGTATATAAACATATAATAAAGTATATATATTAAAAATCAAAAAGGAATGATATTAATATTAAGATATTGCATTAATTCATGTAAAGGTTGTATTTAAATATACATATATATATAACAAAATAAATATACACGGGTAGATTTTCTCCAAAATTAATGTAACATTATTTAAACTCTTTACATGTTTTGTGGCATTTTCGCACACAGTTTTTCTATAAATTGGTAGTTTAATTGTTTGGTAGTCATAATAATAAGAACCTTGCTAATTTGAATGTTATTATGTATATTTATTTAATGTGAATAATATAGTATGATACTTTCAATATATAAGGGAAAGTATATAATATATATATATATATATATATATATATATATATATATATTATAACATTCCCCACGCAAAGAAATATTTATTGCTTTTTTATTATACTTTATTAGCATATTAACAAAAGTATAAAATACACAAAATAAACTTCTGCATTGTGACATGTTTTTAATATAATTTATCAAAATTTAAAAGAGCTTATTGGAGGAAGGACAACTTATATAAATTCTACATTTCACCTTTTAATATTAATATATATAGTATAATACTTATAATTATATACGCATATTATGATGTGTTGTAAATTTTTTTGGTGTTTTTGTGAGTATTTTCAAAATAAAATTTATTTATGAAAAACAGCATATATAATATTTCAATATATGTAATATATTGTATATAAACTAAGCCACGATTGTGTGATATGTTTGCAATTATATGTCTATATAATTTATTAAACTGTTTCACATTAGTTTTGCTTTTTATAACATAATTTTTTTATAGATAACATGAGGTAAAATTAATAAAATTTAAATATAAAAATTAAATAATTATAAAAACATAAATCATAAAATATATCATTTTCTTATATTTTTATATTCGGAATTGAACCAATCAATAGTTTCTTTTAAACCTGTAATATTACATTAAACAGTGTATTTTAAAAATGTATAAACATATGCATGTATAGTCAATATAGAGTATAATATGCTTCATTTAAGTTATATAAATAAATTTTAAATCTAAATTTTATAGTTTTATTTTATTCGTAATTTTTTTCATGTAACCTTTATCTATATCAGTAAATGAAAAAGAGGTATTTACTATAGGCATTAGTTTATCGTTGGACGCCGTCTAAAAAAATATATACATGTGTTTTAGTTATGTTCATTTACTTTTATTTGGTATTATTATTATCCTTATAATAGTATTAAATTGAAACCTTCTTGTGAATTCCATTGTCTTGCGTGTCATCAAACTGTGAAAAAAATAATTTATATATTTTTCACACATCACTCATTTGTTATTATGAACAATAATAATGGCAATTGTTTTTCTTTCTATGGATTACCAATATTTCGTTATTAAATTTCATATAATGCTTTATTTTGTTCGCCAGATCTTTAATACTTAATTCTGATAATGGTGAAAAAATATGTTTGATTAAATATAATTTGAAAAACAATTAGCAATGAAAATTAACAGATATATATTGTGATTACCATTTGAAGGCAAATTCGTGGAGAAAATAACATTAAAAATGTTATTCTTGATAATGGCTAAATTTTGTGAATAATAAGTATTGAGAATATAGTACAAAATGGTGCTTATATCTCTATTGTAAATAAATTGTCGAATAGCTGAACCATCTCCCATGAGTTTTACATCTGTGTTATTAACTAAAAAAATATTAACATTTTGAATTATAATATAATTAAGCTATCATTAAGTGATTTCTAACTAAACTTTCACAATTAATATATTTTATGTAGTAGCGTGTAAATTATATTATAAAAAAACTATTTGCTTTCAATTACCTTTTGCTAAATATATCTTATGAATAATAGAAGGTATTACATGACCATTTTCTAAGTTAAAGTTATCATATTTACCATAAATATTTGTAGGTATTATACACATCCACTGATAATTATATTTTTCCCTATAACACCGGACCAATATTTCTAAGACTCTTTTCGATGTACTATAACCTTCATTACTTAAATGGCACCTTCCATCATGAACATTTTCTTCAATTAATGGTAAATCGCATTTTTCAGGGAAAATACACGTGGATAGTGCAAATATGCCTCTAGTTATCTATAAAGACGCCAAAAGGAGCCATATATATATATGTATGTATACTTTAAACCAAGGAGGGGAATTTGTGCATTGTGTATAAGCTATCATTTTAATATTTTTTATTCAATTATTATTAAAATATGTCTTTCCAGAGTCTTTTCTTTTTTTGTTTTACACAATTTTTTGTAATTATTTTTATAATAAATATAATTAACATATTCATATTATTGCTACTTTTTTTTTACGAATTTATTCGAATCATTACCGAATATTTGTGACAAATTTTGACTATATTTAAATTAATATCTAAATTGTTTAACAAAAATTGTAAATTGTTATTTTTATTCGCGTACAAACCTCCCACATGGGCTGCAAAATGTATTATATCAGTAAACTTATTTTTTTCAAAAAATTTTTTAGTATCATCATAGTTTTTTAAATTACACATTTTAGAACTTAAAAAAACATATTTTTTAATTACATTTTTATCATTAGAATTTACAATGATTTCATTTCCACTTTCAATGAAATCTGGGTTTTCACTCTTTACAACTTCCCGAAAACTATTTCCCAATAAACCAGTACCACCAGTAATTATGCATGTTCTTGACATATTTTAAAATAAGTAAAAAAAATATAAAAATTAAATTAAATTAAATTAAACCGAAATATAAAGATGTTTGGAATTATATTACCCTAAAATAAACATAAGATAAAAATTAACATTCGCATATAAATTTCCTATAAAATAAAAATTTTCTGGGCACACTATAAACGTTATATTGTTCACGGTTATGTAATTAGACGAATTATAAAAATAATATTTTGTAAAAATGGTGTAACATTATTTTCATAATATATTGTCTATATTTATATTTTTTCTAAAGTATAAATTTAAATTTTTTTTCGTGGGAATTTGTTAAATTTAATTATTTTTTTATTTTAAAGGATGTTACGCTTTTATTTTTTGCATGGGCGCACCTGCTTTATTAATATACACACACTTTTTCTGTGACGTTATAGAATTTTCCAAGGAAATATTGGATAATTTTGTTTAACTGTTTACTATTTTCCAAATAATTAACAGCATTATGCAATTTTTACTTTTATAGATTCTTTATATTGGGGAATTATATATTTTTTATCATAAACGTAGTATTTTAAATACAATTTATATATTTATTATTTGATTTATTTTTGACTTATTTTTGACTTATTTATAATATTAATTTTTTAAAATGTTCACATGAAACTAATATATTAATTACTCCATTCTTCATTATTAAAAATCCAACAATTGGATATTTTTATGAGTCTAAGTAATAAATATGCTTATATACACACATAACGAAATTAAAATTTTAAATAAACCAGACACAGAAAAGTGAAAAAAATATTTTTTTTAAATTAAACAACCATATTAATAAAAAAATGAGTTATAAACAAATTAAATAATTGATTGTTATATTTTTTATTTATTTATTCATTCATATATTGGCGTTTTACCTAATTAAACTTTGTAATTAACAATGTTGAAAATATTTTATTTTTTATCTGTTATATTTTATTTTTTATTAATTTCTAGACATAATGCAGTCCACAACGACCAAAGTTGTACTAAAAAAGCTATATTATTAGCTTTATTAAAAAATAAATTTATTGATAAAAAGGAATATACAAAATATGATGATATAAATAATGCATTTCAATATGTAAAAAATTCAAAATTGAATATAAACAATATTAATAAATTCGAAAACTTTTTATCCTATTTATTAAAACACCACAATATAAATATTTCATTTAATGATATAGACACTAAAATATTGTATTTGTCTGGTATATTCAATGGTATTTATGCTGATTTGGATACACTGGACCAAGATTATGTAGGCACATATTTTAATAATATTCGTGAGCAAACTTCTAATATAATTAAATTAATTTTACGTAGTAAAGTAGTGACTCCGGAATATATAAATGTTCCACCTGAAGAAGGAACTTTCGAAAAGGTTAACAACAATTTGCTTGACGAGAAATATGAGAAGGTTCATGAAAGTTTAGAAGAAAACAAAAATGATGATGAAACTAACAAGGAAAACAATATCGAAAATGAAATATTTGATAACAATGAAGAGCACAAAATACACAATTTAAGTGAAGAAATAAATGAAATGAATGATCATATCTACAGTTTTATTGGAAAAATTAATGATGAAAATAAAATGACCAATATGGAAAATCATATTAAAGACTATCCTATGTTGGATGATGTCAAAACAAAATATACAAATGATAATATCATAGTAAATATTTATAACATTTATTTTGATCCAAATGCAATGGAAAATCCACGAAAACTTCCAAATGGACATCCATATATTTCTAATTTAAATCTGCAAATCGGTAATAATATACTTAAAGATGCAAATGGAATGAATTCCAAATTTGACGAGAAGAATGAATATGTTGCATATAGTGAAAATAAAGAAGAAATTCAAAGCATTGATAACGAAAATTCCAAAGATTACAGTAATGACAATGTGCAAAATGAAGTATTAAATAATGAAAAGGATTATGATGAAAATATAAATAATAATATTGGGGATTATAATAATGATTTATATATAAAAGGTGAAGATGAAAAACTAACTTTCCAATACACATATGAAAATCCATATTACATGTTTGGTTTACGTAAGAGCTTACCGAATAAAAAGAAGGAAAACGACAGTAATCATGATATAAATATTGCTAATAATAAAGAAAATATGAATGAACAAAATAATAAGATGGATACGAGTGATTCAAAACAGGATTCCAATGATTTATCCGATAATTTAACGTCAAAAAATGACAACAAAATGGAATTATTAGGTGATATTGAAAATAAAAGTAGTGTAATCCCACATATTTTCCCAAATCCTAACAAAGATAGGCCTGTATACAAAAGAAAAGAATTCAAATCAGAAAAATTGAAAACAAAATCAGATTTTATAGATAATGTAACTTTGAATAAAATCAAGAATAGTATGTATGTTAAGATTGGGCAGAATGGTACAAATAATTTTTTAAGTTTTTTTGAATTTAGAGATTTTTCATCAAACGAAAATTTTAACAAATTATTATTATTTATCGATTATTTAAAAATATTCAATATAACTGAAGCTATTGTATTTATAGAAAAAATTACTCAATTAATTTGTGTATCCTATTGTCTGGCGATAACTGGTACATTAGAGTTGTCAAATAATGACATGTTATTATATGACGGTATGACTATATTATTTAGCAAAAAAGGTGTAGATGTAAAAATAAAAAAAAAAGTATATCATATTAAACTACAGTATTTTAAATTTATATTAAATATATTAAATATAAATAAAAAAACAATACCTTTAGTATGTCCATGCAAATCTTATACTAATTTCATACTTAGTTATTTAAAAAGATATGGACCAAATGCAAAATGCTCTTTTTATCATTATAATAAACCAGTGTATTTAGAAGAATACTCCTCGTCTCGCATTTTAGATCAATTAATTTCGATGCAAGAAAAATTACCTTTTATTAAAAAAAACGGAAGAACACAATCAGAATTAAAATTTAATAATAATGAAGAACCAAATATTTATAGTAATATGTTTTATCATAATTTTAAATATTATATACCGACTAGAAAAACAAAATCAAATATACCTAATAAAATGGATAATCCCAATAATGACACAAAGCATGTAGACGACAGTGGTATTAATATTTATTATAATTCTAGTTTAATAGATATTAATGACACAACTGATATAAGTAATATTTTTATTGATGAAATTAAATCAAAGGTATCTCGTATAAATTCTTATAAAATAGGTAAACAAGTTTTCACCACATATGGTAACTATGGAAAGGATGATCATGATTTGGAATTAAAAGACACATTTGATGAACTCAATTATTCACGTTCAAAGATACTTAATAATTATGTTGATAATAAAAATGAAAAAACTAAGAATGATCTAAACAAAAATAAAAAAGTAAAAGAATCCCAATTAAAGACAAATAATGAAGATAAAAATAAGGATGCTCATGTTAGTAATATTGAATCTTCATCCATAAAAGATAATATCAATAAATCTGAGCTAAAAAATTCTTCAAAAAATATAGAAAATATTTCAAATAAAAAAGGAAGTTATAATAATTTTATAAAGGCTAATATTTATGATAACGACAATGTTGCAACAAATGATGATTTAAATAACCAATCTTCATCTTTGACTAATGAAGATGATGAAGATAATGACGATGATGAAGATAATGACGATGATAAAGATAATGACGATGATGAAAAAAATAGCTCCATGAAAGAATTATTAAAGTTAACAAATTCTAAGAAAGTTAAAAATGATATGAAAAGTATAAACGGTGAGAAGGTAGATGAAACAAATTTAAATAAAATAATAAGTGCCAAGCATTTGATACTATTTTTTAAAAGCACAGAAATATGGAAACCACTTGCTTATTGTCAAAATCTGGAATATATAAATAAGGCTCTTGGTGATATAAACTACAACGAAAATATTATATTTATAGAAGATTTTGAAAACAATCAGGTGACTCTTTACTTTTCTGGTAATTCTCGAAATCAAATTAAAATAAGTATAGATTATTTTATATTTTTACTAGAAAAAGTATCATTAGTAAATTATGTTGAAGACTTATGTAATAACTTTGATTTAGATGTAATTTCAAAAAGGAAACTTACAGGCTCAAATATAATTACCTCTTCATCTATGCGATTATTTTTAGAAAAAAATATAACAAATTTTAGTGAACAGTTTTTACAAAGAAATAAATATGCAAATGAATTATATAGTTTATCTACATCAAACCTTTTTTCATCTAAAAGAGACATAGTTTTAACGAAAAAATCATATAACAATATCATTTTTAATGAAAAGGATATCTTTGATATATTCAGATTATATTTGGATGAATTCATAACAGAAAAAATGATTGAAGAAACAGTTTTAATTCCTTTTGCTTTTATAATTCATAAAGAGAATATATCTACACATGGAAATCCAACATTAAATATATATAGTAATGGCCATATAAAAAAAATCAATAAAGGTGCAATAAATAAATATATGTTTTATGGTTACAAAAATATTATAAATAATATGCCCAATTTTTATGCCGATATAATTCCAAATGTGCCTATAAAAAAAGATAATTTAAAAGAATACACGCTAGTTATATATAGTGATAACCCAGCTATGACAAATATAGTTATTAAAACAACAATTAATGTTATCAATATAGCCTTTTTGTTAAGCATATTGGAAGTAGTGTTAGATACAAGGGCAGAACAGCAATTCTTTTCACATGAAAACAAATTCTTTCCATTAAATTCATTTATTATTCTAAATGAAGATATTAATTATTTGTTCTTTAATTATATGCCTAATGAAAATGGATCAGAATACCAATTATAATATACACCCCCAATTTGGTCCAACCCAATGCAATACGAATTTTATAAAATTATATAAATTATAAGATAATTTTTTATGTATTCTCAACAATAATAGAAGAACACATATTTATGAATATGTTTTAAGAAGGATCTCAGTAGGCATCATTGAAAGCTCTGTGCTTTTTTTTCCGTTTTGTCTTTCATTTTAAATTGTCATACTATATGCTATTTATATTATAAGGTTAGGATAAATAAATGGTAATATAATATAATATAATAATAAATATAAGTTATAGATATCGTTTTATACCCCTTCCTTTTTATTTAAAAATTTTGTGTTCAAACATTTTTTTCGTAGAATTTTTAGTAAACCTTTGTTTTTATCATTATCTTTTTTATTTGTTTGGAATTCTTTAATTTTTTTGCATAATATTTGACTTATTATTTATTAACTTTAATAAACATTTTTTATTTTAAATATTTCATCTAAGTAGCAACTATTTTGTAAAATTATATCGTACTGATACATATGTGTATATGCGCGTTATTATTATTCGGGCATATAAATGGTTATAAATTATACTAAATATAGCTTTTATGGAAATCATAAAATATATTATCATTGATTCATATTGTATTCTATAAAAATATAAATTTATATCTTTATAGACTACATAAAATAAAAATGCAGAAAAAATAATTTCAAGGCAAAACATCTTTTATGATCATGTTGGAGAATAAATGGGCTAATGATATAGTTCCTAATAAATTAATTATTTATTTATATTTTGTATACATTAATTATATTTTTTTATGTAAAAAACGAAAAAGAGGGAAGACAAGATTCGTAAGTTCGTATATTTTTAGATACCTGAAAATAATTTATTACAAATATATTTCTCCCCTTTATATAAAGACAAAAACGGTGTGAAGATCCAAATATTAAAATTAAAGAAAATATACAGAATGGAAAAAATAATAAGAAAGTAAATAATAAAAATAGAAAAATAAATAAGAATAGACAAATATCTTTAATAATAAAAAAAAACTGAAATATATGTTGATGTTCAAGTACTCGAAATTATTATTTTGTTCGCGCTTGTTTATACTCAAACGCATTGAAACGCCAATATAATATTTGAATGGAGTAAAAAAATATACAAATAAAAATATATGGAAAGAGGGAATGCATAAGATTCACAAATACAAAAAGGATTTTAGCTTTTTTATTATTCTCTTTTTATAAGCCATTCTTTAATATTTCATTTAGAAAAAATGAAAAATAAATTGATAAATTTAAGATCGAAGCACATATATAAATTGATTATTATTATTTTTTTTTGTATTATTTTAAAGTATTATAAATGGTGTGACTTTAAAAATAAAGTATTTTTCATTCAATTAGTGTATTCTTTTGCGAAAAAAAGTGTCTGTACTTCATCATTGGATGATTCAACATGTCACACAGTAACTTTTGGTGAATTGGATGTTTCTAATAATTCGGTATGTATTTGAGATATTCTCGATTATCATTTTCCATACGTATGAATATATGCATGGTATGATATTTGATTACTTTTTAGTTTAATTGTAATGGATATAAAACCATATTATAACATCCAGTTAATGCGTATAAGCATTTATGTAGTTTATTTTTATTGCTAACTCGAATATGTAGATATATCCAGATGTTTCTTTTCTTTTCGTTTTAGGTAGTGAGATTAAAGGTGATGAGAAAAGGAGGAAAAGGGTATTTCCTGACAATTCGAAGAGATTACGTAACTGTCTCATATTATTTGAAGTATGTAAAGGACATTCCTTTAGAATTTAGGGAAATTATAGATATATTTAATAACCATAAATTTGAGCAATACACACAAGAGCAAATAAATAAATATACATATACATGTAATGTACGTAAAATTGAAGATATAGATAAATATGATGAAAAAAATCCAACTAAATTTCATGAATATACACGAGGAGAAGCATGCAGATGCCAAACATATAATTATTTTAAAGATGATGAATTTATAAAAAGAGCGAAATTAAAATGTATTTATTATAATATGCTATTTACTGAATCAGCGACAGTATATAGTAGACATTGTCCTATTATAGATTTAATGCATTTTGCAGTTTATGATATAGAATATCCACCAATATTTAATACAATTGTTAATATTACAATAGAAGAGTATTATTACAATGATGTATCATCTGTTTTGAACAATAAATCTGATTTAGTTACAAAAGAAAAAAAATATCAATTAAATGATACTATAACAGAAATAAGAGATGATTATTTTGATTTATGGTTATTTTTAAAAGGTGAAACACATGGAAAAAGAACCCTTGTTAATTTATCAAATGATTATATTGTTATTCCATCATCACCTATTAATAACAGAGATGTTATAGCTAGTGATATAACAAGAAATTGTGGACTATCACAAAATTCACCATTATTAAAAGGTTGCAATTATTCAAGTATATGTAATATTATGCATCCATGCTTACGAAAAGCTATGATGTTACCAAAATATATGTTTGATTTAAGTGGTAAAACATGTGGAAAGTTAGGTGTATCTTTAAATACTTGGAGGAAGTCAGAAGGTAATTTTTGTGGGTCAGAAGCTGGATATTGCATATCAAATAATCTCAAAAAATATTATGATATTCATAATTCTGCATCTATAAAAGATGGTATTTCTCTTTCAAAGTATAAAATAAAAAATATATATAATTCAGAACCACAAACTAAAATATATGAATCCTATAAGTTGCCTGATTATTTAAAAGATAAAATTAAGAATAATAATCATGCGGAAATGGATGAAAATGATTTAGATAATAAAATTTTTTATAAACCAAATGTAGCTGCACATAGCCAATTCATTGATTATAAATACAATGGAAATCATAGTGTAGAAATAAAATTCGAAACAGATGCTATAGAAGTATATGAAATAAGACCCGTTTCCATTGCAACAATTACTCATGTTACTATACCAAATGATTGTGCATCTAATAATTCTAATTCAAATGAATGTGTCCTTATTATTCATGTATGGAATAATAGCAAATTTGTAGGTTCAAATTTCTCTTGCTCAATTGCATGCACAAATAAAGAAACTGACCAATTGGCTAGTCACATTAACCCTATCGCTCCTGTGCGTGCATTTATTGGACCAAATAAAAACTATGCTTTTTATTTTATAATAAAATTCTTAATAAATAAAGAAATTACAACATTGTGCAAAGCTATTGTAAAAGATTCTAATGGGAAAGAATGCTCTATAGAAGAATTCGAATTACAATCAAAAGAAAGTGTACATATAGTTGAGTCAGAAGTAGATGAAACAACGGACCAAGTAGTAGTAGAACATCATACACAATCACCTGATATTAAAAACCCTGATGAATATGTATGTAAATGTACTATTAATTTATTATGTTATGTAATTAATTTCAAAACATGCTCTAACTATTATATAAATACAGTTAAAACGTTAATTGGGAAATTTGCTATTATAGCCATATTAATTATATTAGCACCTGCCTTAATACCTCTTCTACCATTCTTTTTAAATTTCTTTTTCCTTTTTATATCTACTATACTTAAATTATATCAATCTATTATAAGCACAATAGGACAAATCAGAATACGAAATAATGATAAGCCTATTATTTATAAAAAAAAAATTCATGACATGAAAACCAACTACCTATCTGTTTCTTCATATTCGTCATTATCTGATTCAAGCAGTATATACTCCACTGATTCAGTATCTTCGATGAGAAAAAATAAAAAAAAATTCAATAAAAATAATATATCAAGCAATATAAAACATAAAAAAGGGGGGAAAAAGGTTAAACAAAAAGAGCCAAATAGAAATTCAAATCACACTTCCCATGAATATGCAGATACATCTCCGTCAGGTAAAAGTAAAATACCCCCATTGCGATAAAATTACATGGAATAGTATTTGCAAATTTGTGAATAAAATTTTATCATTAATTAAGGGAAACAAATATAAAATAAAAAGAGAAAAAAATTATAAAAAATATTACATAAGAAAAACGTCCTCTTCATATTTTTCAATTTTTAAAATCGTTTAATATGTATCACCTTTTGTATTACTATTTTTTTTTATGTTTAAATCGTTTCATTTTTTTAATTTGTAATATTTTATTTTATTTCGTTTTTTATATTTGTCCTATTTTATCATAATTTTTGTTGTTTATAAAGCGCACATGCTATACATGCATATATTTTTTTCGATGTATTTTTAACTATTGGATGGAGGAAACACAACATAGATATGCTTTATTATCCTTATGTTTTTTTAAAAATTTGTTTACACATATGAAGAAAACATATTCAATAAGATAGTGTTGAAGCTAAAGCTATACACTGTAAATAATCAAAATAAATATGTATGCATAAAAATTTGCACACCTATATTATATAGGCCCTCTAAAAATCAAATTGTCAATAGCTTCGTTTTTTATATTTTTTACATTTTCCATGTGCCGTTTTTTTACACGTTAATTTTAATTAATTATATGTAAAATTTATTCCTTTAATATGCATGCACATATCTCTCTATATATTTATATTTAGCCATTATGTATAAAAATATAAATCGTTTTTACATTTTGTAAACCCTTTTTACCAATTATCCTTTAATATATAACTAAAATATTTCTTATTTACATGCCCGTTATTGAGTTAAATAAAATTTATGAAATCGTTTTTTTTTTTTGAGTTAAAATTATATGAAATAGGAAATGAGTTCACATTTTAAGTAAAACATAAAAAGTGTAATTTTACGTTTCTTTTTTCGTATTTTTTTTATGTTTTTTCTTGTTTGTGACTTAATGTATCTAAGAAGTTTTCATTGTTTTTATAGGAGGTTATCAGCATGTATATTGTGGGTAATATCATATTATAAAAGGCTATGTACAATTTCCAACATCTTTTTATATTATTTGTGAGACTCTTTATTGTGTTATTTTTTTATTATACAATCATTTTTTGTACTACTTTTTTAATAAATTAAATGAAAATATATAATATAAATGTGCATAAGCACATATTATAAATATATACGTATTTATATTTACATTTTTAATGCAGAATTATATATTGTGAATATTTCGTATGAATTTTTATACACCTCTTTTTTTTCATTCACTCATTCATACATTATAACGTATTATTATTCTATTTTTCATGTTCTTTTATTTATAGCTGATTTAAAAAGAAAATATACTTACAATACTAGTATATACGTTATATTACATATTTTATATTGTTTAACCGTGTTTTTATTTATGATTTATACACATGTGAATATATATAATTATTTATTACAAACAAATACATGTTTACATGCATATGTGCAGTATGTAAAGTTATAAAAAATTGAATAAATGATATATAATAAAAGGGAATGAAAATATTATGATTAGACAGATAAATATAATTTCTTTAATTCATTATGTATTTTATGCATTTATTTTTTTACTTAATACATAAAAAAAATTCTATGTTATTTTAGTAAGTGTTATTAAAAAGAATTATAACAAGCATAAAATAAAAAAATAAAATATAATAAGTAATTGAAAAAAAAATAATAAAAACAATTGATATCAAAATAACGTATAATAAATATATAATATATTTATAAATGAATTAAAGAAAATAATAAAAGGACAAAAATAAATGGGGCATATAATGACAAATTATTTTAAGACGATTCATGTTAAAAAATTTGCAGCTTAAGATACATATTATATGAAAGAAATATTATTTGGGTGCCTTGCGCATATCTACATTATATTATATTTCTATACAGTTTTAATTGTGAAATGCTTGTATTTGAAGTACAATCTTCATAATATATATCAATATATATACATTTTGTATTATTTCTTTTATTAAAATATTTATTGTTTATATAATTTTTTATTATGTTCACATATTTTTCTACATTTTATTGATTTCAATCAACGATTTATTTTTACTATTTTCATGATTGTAATTCGGTTTATCTCTTCATTTTTATTTCCATTACTTATTCTTCATTTTTATTATTTTTATTTACCTATTTTTATACTATTTATTTATCTTTTTTCCGTCAAGATTTTCTCTTTACAATAATTCCTTCCATATTATATCTCAGGGCTGAAAATGACTAAATGTTTTAAAGCATTATGTATAAAAAATAAAATTACATTACATAGTCATTTTTCAATTATTCTCAAAACACAAGAAAAGCTTTCTTCATTTTTGAATGATAAGGAAAAAAATATATGAAACATTTAATTATGAAGCATTCATTATTCACCGTTTTAAGAAAAATAAAGACAAATGACAAGATTATAAAAGATAAAAACTGTACCCACAAAATAAGAAAAGTGAACAAGAAAAAAATATTGTTATTTAATAAAATTTCTAAAATGATTGATAAAAAAAAAAATCGAAATAAAGAATTTTATTTTTTTTATTTCAAAGAAATAAACACCAAAAAAAAACATAACAAATGCATAAAAATATCACATTTGCATTTAAAATTTAAAGCTATAAAAACTAAGGGTAATCAAAATAACGATTATCATGTAATGGATGATAATAGTATGGTTAAAGAAGTATTGGATTTGAAACGTTTATATTCAAAAAAGCATATGCTGATTAATGATATAACCAAATCGATACAAAATAAATTAACAAGAGAATGGTGGAATGACGGAGAAACAAAAATATTATGCTATAATATAAAAGAAAGTGCAATAAAAAACATCTCAATTAATAATTTATTTATGATATTAAACGATATATTATGTCTGTCTTCTCATAATTTTATAAATCCTCAAAATCGAAGTCATTTTGCTACATATATGGTTTACGATAATTTTTTCCAAATAATCGATTTATGTAGTAATTGGTCCTTCGGAATGGATATCAGCAACGGATGTTTCTCAAAATCAAATATGATTATCACTTTCATTCAAAATAATAAAAGTAGTGAAAATTATTATGATGGTAACAAAACTGGAGTAATATATATAACACTGTTACACATAATAAATAAAATAATAAAAAATTGTAAAATTAATGATATTTTATTTTGCATATATTTCAGAAAATTAAATAAATATAGTTCATACAAAATAAAAGGAATGATACTAAGTAATAATATTAAAGACAATAATAGAAATGTATTGCATCAAAGTATGAATATTTTTTATTATTACCCTTTATATAATATTATTAATGAAACAGTGATTTATTCTATAAATATAAGCATGCTCAGTTTCTGTTATTTTAAAAATAAAAGAAGTAATAATTTATTCTTAAAAATATTAATATATAGAAAATTATATTATATATTATTAGAATATTATAAAATATGGAGTAATAGAGAAGTGTTGTTGGCTTGTTTTTTTTATACCGTAGTAAAATTTGTAATGTACATATATTTATATATAATTATGTGCTTTTATTATTTTTTAACATCTTTCTATAAATTTATTATAAATATTGTATTGTGTTTTTTAAAATACAAAATAAATTTATTTTGTAATGCTGAGGATATTCAAAAGAAGAAAATCTTAATACCTATTTTTGAAAAAAAAGAAATCAGCAATTCATCCTTTTTACACCTCTTTAAAATAACAATTATCCCCGAAGATAATTATATAGACACAAAAATAAAAAATTCTAAGAAAAATACTAAAATAGATGGAGAATATAAAAATATACCATATGTGAATCGAAAATCGTATTTGTTTAATATGTACTCGAAAAATGAAAAAACAGTTTTATCACGGCATTTTTCTTTTTTTCCAATAATATGTTCGATGGAAAACAGTACCTATATCGACAGTGACGAGACGAAAAACAACAAATATATTCTTTTGCTTAGTAAAAAAATTAATAAAATAATGAAACTTTCCCAAAAAATAAACAAAAAAGGAATGCCAAAATGTAGCTACAAGAATAAAATAAACAAAAATATATCTAGCTATAATAAGGCATTTATGCTGACAAAAAATGAGAAAAATCATAAAATAAATATGAAATGTTGGAAGGAATACGAAAAAAAGAAAGAGCAAACTGAAACTGATGGAACCATATCCAGTTCATATTTTGAATATGAAGATGAATATGCTGAAGAAGATGAAGAAGATGAAGAAGATGATGAGGAAGATGACCAGGGAGAAGAAGAAGATAAAGATGAGGAAGAAAAAGACGAGGATGAAGATGCCGAGGAAGAGGAAGAGGATGGAGAGGGTGAAGAGGAAGAAGATAAGGAAGAGGATGAAGAGGAAGAAGATGAGGAAGAAGAAGAAGATGAGGAAGAAGATGAGGAAGAAGAAGATGAGGAAGAAGAAGATGAAGAAGAAGATGAGGAAGAAGATGAAGAAGAAGAAGATGATGTTGAAGAAGATAAAGGAGAAGGAAAGTGGCATAATCAATATAAAAAAGGAAAAATATATAATAAAAAAAAATACAAAAAAAATTACAAAAAAAAATTCCCAAATGCTATAAATGAGGAATCAGAAAGGGAAATGACAAAAGAAGACAACTATTACTTTAAGAAAAAGGAGCTATATCTTAAGAAAAAAAATAAAAATTTTAAACATAATTACATATATTTGAATAATTTATATAAAGAAAACGCATATATAAATATTGCAAATATTTCTAATTTTATATCCGTAAGCAAAGACAAACTAACAGCCATGTATTCTGCTTGGGGTAAGCATGCAGATATCGCATGTGTTCAAATAAATAAATGTGCTTTGCGAGATTGTAATATTTATTATTTTGAAGTCGAAATATTACAGTGTACGAATTTTTCAAAAATAGTTGTTGGAATGACTAGCAAAAATTATACCGTTAATAAAAACCCAGGTTTTGAATATAATTCATTTGGTTATAAAAGTGATGATGGCAAAAAAATCATCGATGGAAAACTTGATAATTATAGCAGTGGATATACAAAAAATGATATAATAGGTTGTGGTATTAATTATTTTGATAATAGTGCTTTTTTTACAAAAAATGGAAAATATTTAGGAAAAATATGTACTATAAACCCTAAATATGATTATTATGGTACTGTTGGTTTAAGTACATTAGGAGATAAAATTAAATTTCATATGAATAATTTTATTTTTGATATTTATAATTTAATACATGAAGAAAATGAAAAAGAAAGAAAAATTATAAAATCAATTTATATACAAAAAGATATTTATTCAGATATTATTAAAGCACATTTAATAAAATGTGGATATTTAAATACATATAAATCTTTTCTAAATTTTTTAGATCAAAACAAAAATGCAGATGATAATAGTAGCTCTGGATGTTCTTCACATACAAAAAATAGTATAGATAATATGCTCAAAAGCAAATATAATTTACCGCAAAAATGTTTGGATAAAAATGAACCCATTACATCGACTATAAAAGATAATGCCAAAATAATCAAAGGCAGCGAAAAAAATAACAATAAGGAAAATGAAGTAAAATTGGAAGATATTGGATGCAATGGGAATAATGGTAATGCTGAAGTTTTCCCTTCAACTGGTCCTATTGATGAAAATATAAATACACCAAAAATGAATACAAATAGAAATAATAATACAAAAGATAATGCCCAGAATGACAATGGTAGCTTGAACAATAAACAGGCAAATATTTCACATAACGATAATAAAAATGAAAATGTCCAACATAAATCACAAGATGACCAAGTGCAAAAGTCTAATACACCTAATACTACAGAAATTGGAAAAAACTGTGAGGGTTCAATGAGTAGTGTTTATAACATACATGATGCTTCTACAAATATCGAAATGATTATATCAAACGAAGATGGAAGTAGTTCCATAAATAATAAAAATTGTGATAACAAAAACTTGATGGATAGTGTTTTAATTAGCTATATAGATAAGTTTGATAAATTGAGCAAGGATGATAATGTGAATAATGAAATGCCAGCGAAATTTGATAATGAAAATGCAGAAGGGAAAGAACGCAAATTTTCCGAAGTCATAATATATGATAAATATGAGCTAACAAAAAATGAGAATATCGAACATGAGGAAAAACATATAAATAGTGTAAAATCAGATGAAAAAACAGGAAACATCGAAAAAAATGAAAAAAACAATAACGAACTAGCCGATAATATTCCTGTAAAAAAAAATGACTCAACTGTGAACAAAAAAACGGATGAGGATCAAAAATATAAAGATGATGCGAAAAAAAATAAAATTGAATCTTTAGAAACAAACGTGGTGAAAACTTTCAACCTGGATTTACTTAATAATTGCACAAATGCGAATATGGATAGTATTTTATTTCCATCTCGAAAAAATAATTTAAGTAGTTTAATGAATGCAAGAAAAGATTCAAGTTCAATATTATTGGGTCGATTAAGGAATAAAAGAAGTTTAAGCACAAAAGATAATTTAAATATGTTAGGAGCAGATCTTACGAGCACTAAAAAAGAAGCTAAAAAAAATGAAACTGATATTAATAAAAAAATTCATCTTTTATTTAAAGATAAATTTAATGTTATAAATAATAATGAAAAAAATAAAAAAAAAGGAAACAAAAGTTCTTCGGATAAAGAAAACGTACCAAAACATTTTAGAAATTTATATTTATCTGATGATAAATTAAAAATAATGCAAAATACATTAGAAACGAGAAATACTATAAGAAATAACATATTAAATGGTAACATTATTAATGTGCTAAATATTTTAGAAAACAATTATTCAGAATTGTTTACTAACGAAAATGGACATCTTCACATAGCAATGTTGTACACACAACAATTAATAGAAATTTTAAAGCCCCATAAAAATTTTATTAAAAAAATCGCAAAAAAAAAACCCCAAAAATATTATAACAATAATTTAGAAGAGGGTATATTAACTCAATCTAGTTTGGAATCGAATGAAACTATAAGTGATGATTATTTTTATGATGATACCAAAATGGAATGTGATTCCTCGGTTAGTCTATTTTGTGATAGTTCAAATAACGAAGAAAATAATTTCGATCCAATGAAAATAAAAGTATATAAAAATGGGGTTAAAAAGGAATGTAGCGGTGTTAGAAAACAAAGAACAAATTTGGATAACTATAAGACTAATACAAGTAAAATAATGGAAGGCCAAAACATCGGCACTGACACTAGTACATATAGTAGCAGCAAAAAATGTAATAGCGATAAATGTTTCAATAAAAAAGAAGAAAATAATATTTCATGTGACGTTTTTAATCAAACTATGAATTTCACTCCACTTAATGGAGATATATTAAAAGATAATAATACAACAAAACACGATAAAAATGTTCTAGATTTTAATAAAAGTGAAAACGCTGATAATTCAGATAATGCATTTAACAATAAACTAGATATAGAAAAAGATAAAAACCTTATTTTGAATAAACCCGATTTAAAAGATGATGATAATTTGAATACAAAAAAAATGGACCAAATTATATATAAAAATATACAATCGAATTATGATAAAGAATTTTTTGCAAAAAATAATTTGCAAGAAGAGTATGAACTACATTATAATAAGCTATCAAAAGAATATGAATTTTTTGAAGATGATAATCCATATAAAAATAAGAAATGCTATTATGGAAATATTTCTAATAGCGATGAAATAAGAGGCAATGAACAGTATATGAATAATAGTAATTCAGAAAGTGAAATCGATTCAGATTGTGATAGTAATGATTCAAATTTTAAAAAAAAATATTACGAATTTAATGACATAGATTTTGATCAAATATATAAATATATTTATAAAAAAAATGTGTCAGAAAATGATAAATTAAAATTTAAAAGAGATCATTTATATTTAGCATTATTATGGATAAGAGAAAAATTATCTTTATTTAACAATTCTCAGCACCCCGCTATTCGGCAATGCATTCAAGATATTACATCTCTAATTGCATATCATAAACCATATAAACAAAAACTTGTTCGAATGTTTTTTTCAAAAAATAGGAACCTCCTAACATTTAATTCCGTCAACGAGGGTATTTTAGGTAAAATTTGTAAATAACATTTCATTATCCATGTTTTATTTGTATTTATTGTCTTTTTAACATGCACTTTTTAATATGTTTCGTATGCAATATATTAAAATATAATAAATGAAATAAAGCATAAAACTTTATAAATATTGGTGTTTCATTTGAGCATATTCTACAGACATATGTTGTATGTTTGCTTTCCTTTCCTCGCTGTTACTCATTCAACGGAAACTCAATAATATATATATATATATATATATACATGTTTATATTTTGTTTTCGAAGGTTTGTGCCTTAATGTGCCCATATATTCCCCACTGGAAATTATTATAAAGCACTTAATTTTATGCCGAAACTTATTGAGGGAAAAAAAAGGGAATATCGGTATAAAATATGATTGTAGCTACGTATGTCAGCCTTACAAAAGATACATGATTACAATTAAAAATCAAAAAAAAAAAAATATATATTTTAAAGAAACCACAAATAAAAAAAAAGAAAAAGGAATATTAAGTGGGAAGTTCACTGAAGATAATATATTATCAGTTTTTCAATAAATTTCACCAAGGATTTTAAGTCCATGGCTTTTGTTTTTACATTACCCTCATACATATATGTATACACTAAGACAAGCTAAAAAAAAATTAATTAAATTCAAATGATTTTTCAAAAAAAAATTATACTATACATACACAAGCATACCCTTAACTATTATATATGCGTGAACTATATGCAACTAAATCATTGTTTATTTTTTGTCCTTATAATATACCCATATATATAATATATATGGCATATTTTTGAAATGTGCCCCCCAAAATTTCAATTAAAAACATTTAATTATGTGCCTTTATTATAATTAGAAACGGATAATACAAATTGGTGTTTCCTCATTGTAATTTTTCATTACATATATTTTTTTTATAATATTTATTATATTGCTTCATTATTTTTTATTTGATTTTTTTTTTTTTCAATAATTTTTTTATTGTAAAAAGAAATGAATATTCTTGCTACATACGCAATACATATATAAAAACATAACGATGTTTCCAAAATAACAGAGTGATAAAAATATATCATAAAACATTAACTATATAATACCTTCAAAGTATTAAATTTCGGGGGGAATTATAAAATATGCATTTCCAAAAAAGCAAAAACTAAAAACATAAGAAATCGTTACAATATTGGCATAAGCATGCCAAAAAAATACCATTTAAAAATGTTCGCTTTTAAAATGTATTAATTGATACACACTAAAAAATAAATAAAATAATAATAACATTATAGAATATTAAATAATAAATTAAAAAAAAAAACTTGTGCTAAAACTCCATGTTTACAATATCTTGCTTACTACTTAATTTTTGATGGAACATAATTCAAATGAAAGATACATATTTAAACCAAATTTTTTGGGGGAGGGTTCGTATGGTAAGGTATACAAAGCTTATGATACCGTGTTAAAAAAGGAAGTTGCTATTAAAAAAATGAAACTAAATAAGATTAGCAATTATATAGACGAGTGTGGTATAAATTTTTTAATATTAAGGGAGATAAAAATAATGAAAGAAATAAAACATAAAAATGTAATGAATGCTTTAGATTTATATTGTGAAAAGGATTATATAAACTTAGTTATGGAAATAATGGATTATGATTTAGCTAAACTAATTAATCGTAAAATATTATTAACAGATAGCCAAAAAAAATGTATTCTTTTACAAATTTTAAATGGCTTAAATACTTTGCATAAATACTATTTTATGCATAGAGATTTATCACCAGCAAATATTTTTATAAATAAAAAAGGGGAAGTTAAAATTGCTGACTTTGGTTTATCTTCTAAGTATGCATTTGACATGCATTCAGGTAAAATGGCAAATGATAAATATAGTAAAAGAGCTTTAAACTTAACAAGTAAGGTTGTTACATTATGGTATAGAGCCCCCGAATTATTAATGGGGAGTAATAAATATAATTCATCAATTGATATGTGGAGCTTTGGCTGTATTTTTGCTGAACTTTTATTACAAAAGGCATTATTCCCTGGAGAAAATGAAATAGATCAATTGGGAAAAATATTTTTCCTCTTAGGCACACCAAATGAGAATAATTGGCCTGAAGCAAAACACCTTCCTTTATATACTGATTTTACAAAATCGAATAAAAAAAATTTAAAAAACATTATTAAAATTGAAGATGATGATTGTATTGATTTATTAACTTCATTATTGAAATTAAATTCACATGAACGTATTACTGCAGAGGAAGCGTTAAAACATCGTTATTTTTTAAACGACCCCTTACCATGTGATGCTTCACAACTTTTCATTGATATGTAATTCACCAACAGATAGTGGAAAGTTACATAAGTGCATATACATACAGTATTATATAGAACTACTATATTATAGAAATAAATCTCTATATTTGTTTTATTGTTTACTATATATTTTTTGTTAATTTTTTTTCAAAGGACAATTTTTATATATCCAAGTTTGAATTGTCTGAAAATCCTTATTTAATATTTTTATAAATTTTATATACTCTTTTCAAGTCTAATTTTTTTATTAAATATTCTAGTTTACCTCCTAAAGAAAATATTTATACACATGCATGTATATTTGCTCATTTTATAATTTTCTTATACTATTATGGTCAAAAAAGTTGTAACATTTTTATTTTCTCAGTAAAACTTTTACAACGGAAAAGTATAATTTATTATTTTTTATTTTTTTATGCTACATTTTTTCATATTTCGTATGTTTTTTATTTTTATGTAAAATGCAAAAGAAAGCAAATTACAATTTTTCGACTAAATTTATTATTTTCTTTATTACAGTAAATTTAATGTACTTATTTTATATTCTGATTAAGGGACTACTCGAATAGTATTTTCTTGGGGAATAATTACAATATACGATTGCATATATTTATCCATTTTTTAAAATTGAATTATATTATTAAAATTAAAGGTATTTCGTTATAGCAGTAATAAAATTTTTTATGATTTTTTTTATTACCATATAAAATGTAAAATTATCTTAATATATAAAAAATATAATATAATACTTATAAAAGCTTAGCTAGCCATTTTTTTAAATAACATTTTGAGTATTAATATATTTAATTAAATAATTTTTTTCGTTTTCATAGTTTTCTATTTTTTATGTTTTTGATTTTTTTTTTTCTTATGCTTATTTTCACATATGTTTTTACCTTTGTCGTTTTTTGGTTGATTTGCATTTTTTAATAAGCCTTTCCAAAGCGACTTTAGCTCTACAGTATACAAATTTATAATTTATATTTGGAAAATAAAAATAATAAATTTATATGTAGCTCGAAAATGCCCTTTGGATGTAAACAATGTTATCATTAGAAGAAAATATAAAATTTACAAAAAGTTGTAATGCAATCTCAATCTTTTTGGTAAAACAATATGGATGACGTCTTTTTTGAAAGATACAAAAATAAAGAATGGTATGGAAGATACAATTTAAATAAACTATTAATAAACATAAATGAAGAAGAATATGATGAAAAATTCGGGAATGAAAATTTTTATGAAATATTTGATCGATACAACAAGGTATCATTTAATACAAAAATATATGAAAAAATCATTAAGAAAATATGTTATCGAAATAATTTGAAATATGTTAATTATTATGTTAATAATTTTGAAAAAATAAAAGACATTAAAGTGTTAAAGGAACGAGGGGAAGATAGGATATGTGTTTTAATACTTTGTTTGAATTATATATATTGTAATATAAATAATGAAATAATGACAATATATGAGTTAAAAAACCAAATTAAAAGAAATCTAGATAAAAAAAGAAAAGTGTATTGTAAAAATTTAGCAAAAATTATATTTAATATTTGTAATCGATTGAAAATTAAAAATTTTATGAATAATGATTTTTTACCATATATGGAAAAATATATTATAACCATAATTAATAAAATGAAATTATTAAATAGCAACGCCATTGATCTTAAAAAGACTTTGCAAGTGCAGGAAAAAAAACTTAATGCTTTTGATGACATATTTGAATATATAAACAATTTTAAAGATAATTCTGAATTGATATTAGACAAATCAGATAATCTAACAACAAATTTGATAGAAAATGATGATGACACCCTTATTGATCACTCTATTGTATCCCTAGAAAGGTCGATAGGAAAATCAGCACCCGAGTCAATAAATAATGAATATAGCGATGAATTTATCAATAAAAATGATAATAAGGATATCTTAAAAAAAACATTGAAAGTAAAAAATGGCGATCAATATACGCATGACAATAATGATGCAATATCTGAGAATATTCACGCAAATGATTATTTTTTTTATAACTATATTTTCTCTGAACGTGCAGATAAAAATGATGAACATTCTTGTGACAATGACAGTGGTTATTCTAATACTAGCGAACAGTTGGTTGTTATTAATAAAATGGGAAGAAAAAAAAAACAAATTCCAAACAGTAAAATGAAAAATAAGAGAAACAATGAAAATGATAAACTAAAAAAAGTATATAATACAACAATTTCAAATTTAAGTGAGGATAAAAAAAAACAATACCCCCAAATATTAATTGAATACTTAGAAAAAAATTTTAAACCACTTTCTCTATATTCATGTATCTTATATTCGTTTTTTATTATATGGAATAAAAAAGAAAATATGGATACAAATTTATATCATAATAAAAGTAGATGGAGTGGTGATAATTTGCATTATTTTTTATGTTCATCAATAATTATAACATTTAATATTTTCAATATAAAAATAACAGATCAATTTATTTGTTTTTGTCTAGATGTTAATCAACAAACAATAATAACCCAAAAAAAAGAAATTCTAGAGTTTTTCTTATTAACATTTAATGAATTTCTTGGATTTAATTTAAATAAACACAGAGATGTTTTTTTTTGTCTAAGAATAATATTTAGCAACTATTTATTACTACAAATGTATTTATTCTATATTATAAAAAATTATGAATTAACTAATAAAAGAGATTTTTTTTTGTCGTTAGAATTGCTGCAAATATATATAGCCAAATATTTTAGAAATATAAATAAAAATTTTCTTAATTTGTCAGATATTATAATAGATTATAATTTTTTGTTTAGTTCAGAATATGTTTATAAAGATTTCCACGAAATTATTTCACAAAATTATGATTTAATACATACTAAAAAGTTATTAAAAAATGTTATAAAAAAACGTTTATCAGAGAATGAAAAAAAAATATTTCAAGAACACAGCTTTAATGAGTTATACGATATAGATTTAAAAAATATAAATATGTACATGAAAAAAATTTTTTCTTATAACATATTTAGTGATCATAGATTAAAAACAAATTTTGGTAAACATGGGGAAAATAATCAGTGTATGGATCAAAAAAAAAATGATAATATTAATGAAAATTCAAGCAAACAATTTGAAAATAGTGTAAGAAAAAACAATAATGACAGTAGTGTTTATGGAAGTAATACGAATAACGCCGATAAAGCTAATTATTCAGAAAATTATACAATTCTTTGTAAAGACAGAGAGATATTGTCAAGTTATGATAATATCCGTGCAGGCAATTATTGTAAAGATAACAAAGAAAAAGAATTTATCATTTTCAGGCATAATAGTAGCATATTATATAACTCAAATAAAAATAATAATGAAGATAGTGATACTTATGATAAAGAAACTGAGAAAATAAATAACGAAGAAAATAATTATGAGAACTATTATGAAAATGATAAAGTTAATACAGCATGGGAAAATAAAGTAGACAGCTGGAATACAACTATAAATAATAATGATGGAAAATATTTGGAAAATGAAATGATAATAAAACCAAGTATTATAAAAATTGAAGAAGAAAATAATTTAACAAGTGTAGAAAATTTAGATGATGTATTTATAAAATATGAAATGAAGTCAAGCAATAATAAATTAGCTAATTTTATAATAGAAAATAGTAGTAATTTAAAAAAAAATGAACGATTTATTGATTTTTTTAATTATATTCATGTTTTAAAAAAAATTAATTTGTCTACAATAAATGAAACAAATTTCGAAATAATGCATTATTATAATATAAAAATAATTGTTCGATTTTTATTTTTTAATATATTAAAGAGTATTATATATAATTGTTATTGCGCTGAGTTTTTTACTCCAAATAAAATACATCAATCTATTACTAATCGAAAAAACCTTAAAAATGTATCCCCACTATTTAAAGGCCAGATAAATAATCTCAATGACCAAATAAAAAATAAAGTAGCTAATAAAATTAAAGACTTCAAAAATAAAAAACATAATTTTGAAAAATATCTTATTTGTGAACAAGCCTTTTACATAAAATTTTTTAAAAATTCAAAAGTATTTAAAGAAGATATTCAAAAAATTTTAGAGGATAACAATATAGTCCTACAAAATGTTAAAACGTTGTTATATTATTCTGACAATGAAGAAGGGGAAAATACAAATAATGGCACTCAGTCAAATAATTATGATAACAATTATTTGAATGCTCCTATTAATTTGTTTGAAAAATTGGAAGGTTATGTAAACAATTGTAATACTATTTATGATACTACGAGCCACTATGAAAACAATATAAAAAATAAAAAACGGAGAGCACATGATATAAAAAACACTAATCAAAATGAAAAACACCAAAATGATCTGATTATATCTGATACTTATGTTCCTTCAAAAAAAAAAAATAATAATAAAATCAATAAGAATAGTGATAATAATCGAAGCAAAAATAAGCAAAAAATAAAAATTCATTTATCTTCTTTAGACATTATGAATGATAACTCAAAAGATTCCAAAAAATATAATAGTACAAAAAATGAATCATTCAATTTATTTGAATATATATATAATATTAAAATGATGAAAGAATATAAGAACTTAGAAATATTATTTGGACAAAATTATTTCACTGAATTATTTAATATATTTAATAATGTTAATTATTCATTTGGTAGTAAAAAAAAAAAATTAATAAATATGAATAGTTGTTTATTTCATACTTATCACATAATAGGCATTAAAAAAATATCAAATATTGGTTATAACTTTACTTTTAAAAGCGAACTTAATAATATATATTCTAAAGTATTAAAAACCAAAATTTCAAATGTACTATCAATACAAGACATCAATTATTTATTTAACAAATTTTTTTATTTTCTCTTTAAATATATTAAGTTACATTGTTGCTTCTCACAAACAAACGGCGCTAATTTATATTTTCATCAAAGTGATCACGATTTGTCTACTATTTGTTTATGTAACACAGACAGGTGTTGTTATAAAATAAAAACAATTGTCTTATTTGAAAACTTATAATTTTGACACGAAATACTTCATGAAAGCCTTACATATATATGCGCCATAAGTATTATCCACATCGTTTCTTATTAATATTTTTTTCACGATTTTTTTTGTATTAAAGATACATGCCTAATACATGTATTTTCATTATAACAAACATAATTTGTTATTTCCTAATTTTGTTAAGAGCATTTTATTTTTGTATTTACTGTGCACAAAAAAGCATAGTATTTAATTTATTTATTTTTTAAAAAATTGTTTTTTCTTTATATATATAGATTACATAAAAATTACAAAAATAAAAAATCGTAATATTGTTTATTATTAATAAATAAGTTTTAAATGGTGAAAAAAAGTAAAATGAAGTAAAATAAAATAAAAGTTATAAAAATCAAACCATGAATATAACAATAAAAATAATATAAACAAAATGTATATATACATATATCCATGCGGGTGTATGACAATATCAAGGATGTAAACATCAACATAAATGAAAAATGTTTACTTAATAAACAGTATGCTTTAAAAAATAGCATTTTTATTAATAAGGGCTAACAATAACTATCATAAGCGAGTCTATATACGCATATAATACGTATGCATGCAGTCATACGTATAAATGTATAATATATATATATATACCAAAAACAGAACTGTAAATAATTACAATTTCATGGCCTTTTTTGCGCTAAATATTAAACTAGAAAGGGTTCTTTTTTTATTTGTTTTTTTTTTAGAAGATTCATCATTATTTTTACTTTTTTTGTCACGATCTTTTGTTGACTCTACACTTGATGATGACATAATATCTGTACTTACGTTATGATCATTCTTAGATTTGGGATTTTTTTTTTGTTTATCATTTTTGCTTAGTATAGATGAAGTCGATGCTATAGTATTGTTACTAGCCAATCTTTTATCTTTTTTTATTTTATCATCAGCATCAATAGTAGATTCAAAAATATCTTCTGCCACAATATTTTCATTTTTGATATCTATATGACAATTATTTTTTGAATCTTTTCCATTTAATTCATATTCAATATTACCTTTCTTTGACTTGCTATTACTACCTTTTCTTTTTACATTAATTTCTCCATTTGTAATATTTATAGAATCATCATTTTTTGTTAATGCTTTTTTTTCACCCTTATTCAATAATGAATCGCTATTGTTATTATTTGATAAACTAGTGCTATATACAGAACCCTCCTTTTCGCTTGCCATACTATTATCATTTCCCTTCTTCGTTTGCACATTTTTATTTGCATTGTTAGTAGTATCGTTAAATATATAGTTAGTTTTTTTTTTTAAATTTGACTTTTTTTTTCCTTTATTATTACTATTATTACTATTACTATTACTATTATTATTATTATTATTACTATTATTATTATTATTATTATTACTATTATTATTATTACTATTATTATTACTATTATTATTACTATTATTATTACTATTATTATTATTATTACTATTATTATTATTATTATTATTATTATTATTACTATTATTATTATTATTATTATTACTATTATTATTACTATTATTATTACTATTATTACTATTATTATTATTATTATTATTACTATTATTATTATTATTATTATTATTATTATTATTATTATTATTATTATTATTATTATTATTATTATTATTATTATTATTATTATTATTACTATTATTATTATTATTATTACTATTATTATTATTACTATCATCACCACCATTGTCGCTATTATAATTCATAGTAGTTTCCTTTTCTGTATCATTTGTGGTTTTAGTATTTTCTGCTTTTTCTTGTTCATTTATACTATTCCTTTTTTGGGGACTTTTTTTTTTTTTTTTAGATAAATTTTCTTGGCTATTTAAACTTTGTTGTTCCAATCCGTTGAATAAATCACTATTTTTTGATGTATCTAATAATTGCGAATTTTTTTTTTCATCCTTTTTGTTTTTTTTATCTCTACCTCTTTCCCCAATTTCTTCTACTTCGTTCATGTCATTTAATTTTGAATTATTTTTTTCAGATAAATATAAATTATTATTGTTTTCGTTATTATTAGAACTATTTTTATCATTTAGTATATTATCATCATTATTTTTACATTGATCATCATCGTTTTTTTCACTGATTTTATTTGTTTCTAAATTTGCGGAGTTATCATTATGTATAGAGTAAGATTTGCTATTATCGTCCTCTATATTATTTATATGTATTGAATTTTTAGAATTGTCTATTTTATTATTATATCCATTTGCATTATTATAATTACCGCTTTGCGTATTTGCCCCTGTTCCAATATTATGATCATTCATTTCATTTTTTTCTATTCCATCTACTGAATTAAAATCAATATGTGGTCTTCCCCTTTTCTTCTTTTCTTCTCCCCTTTTAAAATGTGGATACTTGTCGTCAAAATTATCATCAACACCTTCACCTGCAATATCGCTTATCAAATTTTCATCCTTCTGATTTAAATCAAAACTTAGGAAAAAATCATAAAGTTGCCCAACCTTGTATCCCTTTAATTTTAATTCATTAATGTCTTTCAGCATGCTAATATTTGTATTACTTACTTCCATAATTAACAATCGCTTAATTAATAAAAAGAACAATATCGGGAGTTTCATATCTTTACAAAATGCAACCTCTTTTTCATTTAATAAATCTAGAGCTAAAAATGTTTCTATATTTAATTTTTTATCATTATTTTCTTCTAATTCTTCGCTTTTAATTTTATATTCATTTTTTGAACTTTTAAAAGATTTTGTTATTTTATTATCAGTATTTTCTTGTTGTTGTTTTATCGATTCTTTTGCTCTTCTATTTTTTTCCACTTCATATTCTTGTACTTGTTCAATGTTTTGTAACCCCAAAGTTTTCCATTCTTGTAATTTTGTTAATCTTTGGCGCAACTTTTGTTCTTCTAATAATAATTGTATAAAATATTCATGATGCTGAGGAGATAGAAATCTAGATAAAGGTTTAAGAGCAGTATACAATTCTTTTTCTTCTTTTGTTCTTTTTTTATCTTTTTGTAATTGTGACTTTGTATCCAATAAGCCCCTTTCAATAACAGTTCGTTTTCTATAAATTCTTTCATCTAATTTAGAATTATATATTTCTAATACTTGCAATTTTAATTCTTTTTGTTGAGGCAAATCAGACTCTTTAAATTCCATATCAGCTAATAACAATTCAGCATCATTGTCATATTCTATATCAAAATCGCCTCTCAATGGCCAATAGCCAATGATTTGTGTTCTTGTATTTTTTTTATTTTTTGTTTGTACATAATCTTCATTTTCATTTATGTCTTTTTCTATAACATGTTCAATATCATATGGACTTCCATTTGGTTTTATTAGTAATCTTTTATTATCGGGTAAAGGCGCACAATTAGATTTTAAATAATAATTATAATAATGGGTTTCACATTCTTTATTTGTTTTAGGAATTTTTGCTACTGAATTTACTAAATCTGCAACTTGTTCCCAATTACCAAAACCATATTTACTTATTCCATCCAATAATAATAATTCTTCTTCTGCACTCCAATTTAATTTATATAATGGAAAATCATACTTAGGTATTGGAATATAATTGTGATAATTATAATGTTCACATTTTTCAGATTTTATTTCTTTCCCGCTACTAAAACAATTTATACATAAATCAAAATCAACACAATCTGCACAACGTATACGAATAGTATGTGTTATATCTTTATTACAAATATCACAATGATAGTTGCTATCAAATATATCATCTTCTGGTACACCTTCTATAGTATTATTGTTATTATTATTGTTATTGTTATTATTATTATTGTTATTATTATTATTGTTATTATTATTGCTATTATTATTGTTAGATATGCTTAATAGTTTTCCTTTCATCATCTCATCGTTTACCCTTTGCATTTCATTTAAATTTTGCATTGAATCGAAATTTGTATTTATTCCAATTATATTATCTTTATAAATTTGGTGATGAACATTTACAGGCACATTTTCTTTAAATGGAAAATTCATATGTTGAATTGCCAAAAGTTGCATCTGTTGTTGTGGATTATTATGATGCATCTGCATTCCTCCTTGCTTTTGTTGATTCACAAGTATCGAGGGTATACCTTGTTGTTGATGTTGAATCATTGTTTGCTGTTTTTGTTGTAAAAGATTTTGCTGTTTTTGTTGTTGCTGAATATACAATTGTTGAGGTGTTAAATGACATTGTTGTAGAAGACATTGTTGTTGCAAATATGGATTATGCATCCATTCAAAAGGAATTTGTTGATGTGAAACTGGCTGTCCTGGTGTTGGTGATCTTTGTAAAAATGATGCATTATGTGGTTGATATACATGTACCGAATTATTATTGTGCATAAATTGTGGAATATTTTGTTGATTTAACGACCCATGAGGTGTTGATGCAGTGTTACCGCCTCCCATTGATGGTATATGATTTTGTTGTCTATTCATTTGTGGATTCATAGATACGGTATTCATATTCTTTTGAGGTGGAATCATTTGTTGTTGTATACCTTGTGCATATTGAAATAATTGGTGTTGAACTTTTTGTAAATTTTGTTGGGGTTGCTGCATTAACTGTTGTGAATTAGCATTTTTTCCTTGCATCATGTATTGAGAATTTTGTGGATGTATTTGCATTAAATTATGTTGCATATTAGATTTATTAGCAGGATTTGCTTGTAAGCCATTTCTTTGAGGTTGTTGCAAATGTTGCATGGGTTGTTGTTGGTGTACTTGTTGAAGGTGTTGTGGAGCATTCATACCAGTGATATTAGAATTATTTATATTTTGAGATGGATTATTTCCTTTATATGCAAATTTCATAGAAACTGGATTGACATGATTAACTTGATTAGAAATTAACGATGAATTAATACCTGTAGTCGAATTTCTTTGGCTATTATTTGCTGGTTCAGCTGAATTTACAGAAGTTATCGGATTTCTTGGAATTTTTTGGGAAACCATAACATTTCTTTGATCATTTGGATTTACAGGAACCATTTGTGGGATATTTAATAATGGTGCATTATTTCCTTGCTTTTGTAATTGTGGTTGATTTGAATATTTACCTTGACTCCCTTGCATCATATTATATTGATGCATATTTTGTTCATGTAATAACTGTTGCAAATTTAATTGCTGTTGGATTTGAAACTGTTGATGTAATGAATTTTGCATAAAATTAGAAGGAACTATATTATTTCCATTATTTCTATTACCTTGTGTAGGATTATTTAATTTGTTATTATCATTCTTGTTATTATCAACCAAATTTTGAGTTCCAATATTATATAAATTTTGTTTTGGTTTTAATAAATGTGATGATTGTTTCATATCATGCATTAATGAATCAGAAGGCATATATGCATTACTACTATTATTATTTAAATTCATAATTTGATTTAATGATGGATTTCCAATTCTATTATTATTAATTTCTACACTGCCCCCACCATGTGATATCATTCCAGTGGTATTCATCATATTTTTTATATTTTTATTGTTGATAAAATGAATATTATTTAAATTTTGATTATTCATATCTGTTATCCCTTCTGGCATCATTCCCTCTTTATCACTTAACGAAGCTGATGGATTTCTGTTAAACCTACTATCTACTTTATTTTCCATATTTGAAAAATTGCTTACAAACATATCACTATTTTTGTTTATATTATCATCAATATTATTATAATCTCCATTATTCATATCATTGTTATATGTATTTCCGTTTTTTAATTTTTCCTCTAAATTATTTTTATTCCCATTTTTTCTTTTTTCATCTTCTTCATCTGAATCATAATAGTTATTACCATTATTATTATGATTATTGCTGTTGCTATTATCATCCCCTCCATCCCCTGTACCCCCTGAATCCATTCCATCATTACTATTCCCGAAAAATTGATTACCATCATAATTTCCCAAATTATTATTATTTACATCTCTAGAATTATTATTATTCGAGTAGTTGTTATTCGAATAATTATAATTTTTATTATCTCCATCGTTCATATTACTACAACACCTTGGAGAGTTTTTTTTATCATTATTTATTTCCGATTTTATTATACGCTTTAAATTATGTTCAAACTTATTTAATAATTTTGTATATTTTTTATCACATTTAAAATTGTTAATATATGGGAAAATGGGTTTAATATTAAAAATCGTTTTTTTATTTTGACTACAAAATTTATAACGATCAATATCTTCCTCTATATTTAAAAATATTTTTAATTTCATTTCGTTATATATAATACTGTATTGTTTGAGCATGTTAAAAAGGAAAAATAAGAAAATCTTATAAATGTATTTAACATGCCTTATATTATTTTTGGAGGGTAATGAAAATTTATTTTTTGCACTGATATATCGTTTTATTAGTTTAAAAATATTATGGCATAAAATGAATACATTTGTATCATTTATTTTGTAAGGATAAAAAGAGGATATGCAACTATTTTCCATTTTTATTATCTCTTCCCTTATTAATTCAATTATATTAATAGTAGTATAATTTTTTTTTTTCATATTATGAATTAATTTTCTAAAAATTTTAAGAAAATTTTCAAACAAATTATATTTAAAAGGATTTATTATCATGAATCCATATTCCTCATTCTTATTTTTATTATATTTAATGTTGTCACTTATTATATTGTTTAATATATTAATAGTCCCTGTTTTTATAAGCCTTACATATTTTTTACATAAAAAATAGTTAATAAATTGATAAATATTTTTGTCTATATATATTAAATGAAAAATAAATTTATTCGATATTTTCTTAATTTCAAAAGTGCACTTAAACATTCCAAATTTCTTTATTTCATCTGATATAATAACTAACTTAATATTTTTATTCAAAATAAAATGATATTTTCGGCACATTATCATTTTGTTGATATAGACCACTTCTTTGAAATCGTTTAACATATTATATAAGAAGATATCCTTTTGGAAATTTTTAAATGTAACAATTGATTTTATTTGATGTATAAAAAATGGGAAATTGGGATGAATAAATTTTTGTTTTTTTTCATTTACCTTTCCATTTTTATTTGTTTCTATTGCATTATATGTCATGTTTGATATTTTTGCTTTTTTTTTTGAACCATTTAAAATAACAAACCCTTTTATTTTATGACTTTTGCTATTTACATTATTACAAATAATATTTTTTTTATATTTGAAAACAAAATTATTATCAGTATATTGACCATTCAAAAGTTTAATTCTTCCTTCTTTCAAAAAATTACTTATTTCTCGATTTATAATTTGATTATTATAAAATGGCATATCATGATATACTGAATCGCATTTTACCAGTTTATTTTCATTTATGTTATTATAGAAACCTCTAGATATAATATACATATTTGTAGCAGCATTGTTACATTTTTGAGAATTATTTATTATATTTCTAATATTATTAACATTAAAATTTATCTCATCATTGTTATTATTAATAATTTTATTTCGATTTTTATTACCATTATCGTTGTTATTAATTTGGATAGTATTCACATTGTTTTTATTTTGATTGTTTACATATTTATACAAATCATTATGGTCGTCTTTTAATGCTTTTTTATTTAGCGTTTCCCCATGTTTTATCAAAAATCTGTAAATGATATGAAGCCGAATCAAATACTCATAATATTTTATCAAGTTTTCTGTATTATTTAAATAATAATTACTAATTGCATTGTTTGCATATGGTTTTAATGCACATGAATATAACTCATCATATTTATACACATTATTCATTATATATAAATAGCTATGAATAATTAATAATAATGGAAAATATATTTATCTATAACTATCTATATATAAATGGAGAGACATATACATATGTATATATCATATATGTATAAGCACGTGTTTATTTTTGATGCAATTATTGCCACATAAACTTATTTGTGTTCCCCCCTTTTCATGATTACATATGTATTTATTTGGTATTATATATTCAAGTGTTTTATCTTCAAATTATTCACAGCACTTAAAAAAAACGCAAATACTTTTTCTTTTTCTTCAAAATATACTAATAATTATACGCAGTCTACCCCCCTTTTTTATGCTTCGGTTGGTAATGTTTGAATATTATATTTGAGTATACAAATATAATATTAAAATTATAATTAAATATGATTATATAAAAAAATAATTCATAATTAATTACAATTTTTATGCCCATGAACCATAAAATTTATAAAAAAAAACGAGTTATATATGTAAAAAATATACATATTTTTTATTTCATCATTGTTTTTTTAAAATTATAAAATCATTAAAATTGTTTTAATATAATATATATTTGCTTGGTATTATAAAATATGTATTATTATTTCCCCTATTATTAAAAAAAAATGAAAAGGCTTCAGGTTATTTGTATATTCATAAAATTTGCTATATGGGAGTATAGATGTATAAGTTTATATACATGGGGATCATTGCTTATAGTATTTCTCTTTACAAAAATATGTATAATAATATACATTTATTTTGTATTATATACATAAAATATTAAATAATTTTTTTTGAATTATTTAAATATATTTATGAAAATTCATATATATTATATTTATTTTTATTTTTAAATTTTATTTGTTTTTTTTTAAGTATAATTATGTTCCTTAATAAGTAAAAAAATGAAATTTTTTGTAAAGAAAAAGCATAATTTTTCATAACATTTTCCCTTAATATATAAAAAAGCAAGTAAATATAGGTAGTCAAAAAATAGGGTATATATTTAATACTATAAGCATATATAAGTTTATTAAATTTAAAATATTTTTTATATATGAAATAAACATGGGCACGATCAAAAAAAAAAAAAAATAATATAATGAATAGTTCTTATATATTTTACTTAACAATAAGGTATATGAATTGAATAAAATATATTGTTTATACTTTAAAAATAATAAAATATTATAATTAATTATACACGCATTTTTTTAGCATAATTTAGGTATTGATTTGTGTCAAATGCTGTATTGGTGCTTATATTAATAAATTCCTTTTAAAAATATTATAAAATACATAATAAAAAAAATATATGATAATCAACTTTTTAAAAAAAAATAAATATATGAAAATAGTATCCCACTTTCATATATTAAATAATAATACTTCATTTTTTCCCTTTTTATTTTTTTGTAAACATGGGAAATAATCAAAGGTATATATAATATGTTTCAAATCCCATTTTTTGTTGTATTTTATGTGTGTTTATTTTATAGCCATATTCATTTGGATGTTTTCATGAATTGAAAGGTAAAAAAATAAAATTTATAACTAATCCCTCATTTTGTTTGCTTATAATTAGTATGTATTATGTATATCACTTATATTTCGATAACATTATCAATAGCTTCCATACATATAATATATATATATATGGTTCGCTCCGAAGTGAAAATGTACACACATGATGTATAATAAAGGATAATCGAAATTACAAATATGTTCTTAAAAATAAATAGAAAATGTAAAAAAAAGTCATAAAACAAGTTTATAAATAAGAATGCTAATATATATAATTTAATAAAAATATTAATAAGTTTCTTTAGTCTTTTTCTATAACCATAATATTGTATACATATATATTGTACATTATGTATGTGCACACACCAAAATTATATAGAATATATAAGTTAAACTCGAATTATATACAAACTTAATGTCAAAATAGGCAGTTAAGATAAACAAAACAACTATTCCCTCTGGTTATACATATAATCATTTTCACTAGGTTTTAACAAAAAAAATAATAAAATATAAATACTATATTCTTCATATCTATCCAATTAATGATGAATAATTAAAAAATTAAAATAATATCGTATCATTTTGTTTAAATTGACTACTATAGTAAACTGAAAAACAAATAGCAATATAATGTGTCTTATCTGCAGAAATATTAATAAATGATAAGACATCATAAATAATTATATGCATAAAATGAATGATTATCATATATATATATATATATATATATATATATATATATATATATATATATATATTGATAAAAACTATAAAGTTATAAATAATAATTTCGATTTAAACAAACTGTATAATGTCTATAAGAAATGGCACATCCATATATACACCAAAATATATAATCTATCATCATCTCATGTGTTTTTACATAAAATATGTAATACAGCTTTACAAATTCAGTAATATGATCAAAATATATGGATTCAATTTTCACATAGTAAATAATATCGTTCATTTTATTTATATGCAAACAAATTAACATACAATAAAAATATTTTGATTAATAATTTTGAGGCAATTATATTATCCCCATATATATCATGACGCAGCTATTCATAAATATATATATAAAATTATATACACATATATAGAAATCTGCATATATATATATGTATTCATACAATATATATTGTTATGTATTCCCATGAGCATATCCATGAAAACACAAAATGATACTAAAAAAATATGCATAAAAAGGGAGATGCAAATAGCAATGAATGCTTTTTTATATATAGTTTATATATTCTCATAATATTAAAAAGAAAAGGAAGAATGAAAAAATAAGCGAAACATGGGACAATAAAATGACAAAAGATGCATATATTATATTCACTAAATAGGATTATATAATTTAATAAGGTATTAAATTATTAATACTAATAATTTATGCGTCCTCAATTTCTTTCTATATATCTTTTAATTATAACAAGTAAAAATACGAACATAAATATTAAAATAAAAATATGGGGCAAACAAAAAAATAAAAATAATAAAATAAAGCAATGTGCCAAAAAATATATATGATACATGAGGGCACTGCAATGATACGCATCTATATTTCGCTATATGTTTGTTTTTAAAATAAATATATAAAAATATTAATTTAATTATGGGAAAAAAAATTAATATAAAATAAGACTATATAAATCCTGAAGAATAAAATAATAATAAGTATTATATTATATAGAATAAACCTTTTCCAAACGGTGGATGGTATATATTAACATTTATACACATTAAAAAAAACACATATATATACAATGGTCATGTTTTAATAAGCATATGGATTATAGTCTTAAAAAGTGCTTAGATAATATTATTTACTTTTCGTCTTTTTTTGTAATTAAAAGAGTGCTATAAATATTGAAATAATTTTATTGCATAAAATATTATTTTAAAAAATCGAAAATTTTTGCGCATAAAATACTGTCTATAAAATCATGAATATTGAATATTATAAATTATTTAGCCCTTATCATATAATGGAATGTTCATAAAATATTATGAAATGCATTGTATAAATATATCACACTAAATCAATAAAAATCGTCTTCTTTAATGTATTATTTTGTTTCAAAATTTTTGTCATTTTATAATATAGCGATATATTTTAATCATTAGGAAGCCAATGAATTTTATTTGGATTTCTTTTCCTCTATTAAGACAAAGAATAATAAAACAATTTTTATTTTCACATATACTATATGATTGTAACATTTCAAAGGAGATGATAATATATGAAAATCGAAATTACAAACTATATTTACCTCATCAAAATATATATTCCACCAAAACAAAAAAAAAAGTTACATAAATTTTAATGTATATTGTATTAATCACACTATATTGGTGATTGTTCCTTTAAAATTATGAACGTTCAGGCAAAAAATTAAATGATAAAAGAAAATAAAGAATTATAAGTCGATATATTTATATTTGAGTTTCGTAATATGTAATGCTTATAGCATTTTGGTGTATACGTATTTATTACTTTATCATTTAATAAATGTAGACTTATTTAATATGACATATTTTTACTTTTTATATTTTTTGGAATATAAATTAAGAGATAAAAATAAAATAGTTAGTATTATAGCAATTCCAAAAACAACCAATTGGAATATTTATATGTTTTATAAATGCAATATATTTAAGTGTATTATTTATCTTTCTTTTTATGTTATCTTTTGTTTAAAATTATGTATTAAACACAAATTCCATAATGTGTAACATAGTTATACAACCCAAATTGTGTGTATACGTATATACACACACAAACTGATACACCTGAGAATCGGGTATACATAACGACATACACTATCTGAATAATAAAGTATTTTTAAACTTCATTTACCTAAATAACTCTACATTATAATTTCCGAATTGTGCGCATACTAAATATATAAAAATATATATAATAGCAAAATAATACATATAAAAATTATTTTTTTGGAATTTTAATATTTTCTATAGTTATATGATACCACATGATTAAATTACACACATAAAATACATGCATTGTAGAGAATAAACTTATTAGCATATAATAAATAAAACAATCTTTCTATTTTGTTTAATTTTTAAAAGCTTTCTTTAATCTTCTATACATATATTTTTTTAATGGTTTTTTACATATGAAATAAAACTTTTATTTTTTCATCCTTATAAATTTATATTTGTTGCGTATTTTATGTTTTTTATAAAATATTCAAATTAAAGCTACTTATTCAAGATATTTTAATTTTTGAGAAATAGAAATTACACAATAAATTCCTACATTTTATATATGCATTTATTTTTGTTATTTTTTTTTCAATAGATATCAGTGATATATTATTTATGAAGAAATAAAATTTTATGAGACTTGCTAAAATTTTAAGAATGTTTTTTTTTCTTTATATTTATTATTTACAATTTAATTAATTTTATACGTTTATATGCATTCTCCTCAACTAATAAAATGGAAATGTAGTAAGAAAAATGTTAAAAATTATAAAATATTACATGGTGAGAAATAAAAATTAATATATATAAATACATAAATTTGTTAAATGTATAAGGTGTTAAATATACATACAAATTAATCAGTTTATACATATATAATTTTTTTTTTTTTTGTGGAAAATAATTTTAATAAAGAAGATAAAAACAAATACTCACATTAAGCATAGTTTTTTATAGAGTTATATATGTATAGATTCGAAACTGGTTAGATAGTGTATATAAATAAAAAAACAAAATGAATAACTCTCAAAACTTTGACATACATAACTTGAGAAAAATAGGGAAACTTGGAGTAACTGTAGGAACAATACTTGGTTTAACATCATTTGGTAGTTGGTTACTTAACAACAGTTTATATAATGTCGAAGCAGGAAAAAGAGCAATAAAATATAATAGACTATTTGGTCTATCAAATAAAATATATGGTGAAGGAACACATTTTTTAATACCATATTTTGAAAGATCAATTATTTATGATGTTAGAACAAAACCAAGAGTATTAATGTCCTTAACTGGTTCAAGAGATTTACAAATGGTTAATATAACATGTCGTGTATTATCCAGACCTAATGAATATAAATTAGTTGAAATTTATCGAACCTTAGGTAAAGAATATGATGAAAAAGTATTACCTTCTATTATTAATGAAGTATTAAAAAGTGTAGTAGCACAATATAATGCCTCTCAATTAATTACACAAAGAGAAGTTGTAAGTAAATCAGTCAGAGATCAATTAGTTCGTCGAGCAAAAGATTTTAACATTCTACTTGATGATGCATCAATTACTCACTTAAGTTTTAGTGCCGAATATGAAAAAGCCGTTGAAGCTAAACAAGTAGCACAACAAGAAGCGGAAAGAAGTAAATATATTGTTTTAAAAGCAGAACAAGAAAAAAAATCTACTATTATTAAAGCTCAAGGAGAAGCTGAAGTTGCTAAATTAATTGGGCTAGCTGTTAAAGATAATCCCGCTTTTATGGAATTAAAAAAAATCGAATTATCCAAAGAAGTTTCAAATATAATTTCAAAATGTCAAAATAAAGTTATGTTACCTGCTGATTCATTACTCATTAATTTTTCTAAATAAAATTAAAAGTAAACAATACGATAAATGAACAAAAATATTATTATTACATATGTTAAAATATTTATTTGATCATATATACCTGGACCCATGCGCACATTGTGCATTTATTAATGTATATATTCTTATTTGCAAAAGTAACGAAAATAAATATTTGCTTCTTCGTATAGCAAATTTTCTGCTAAGTTTTCTACTCATAACTATACTTTTTTTTCACTTTTTAATTTTTCCTATATTCTTATATGTCTTATGAAATTCAGTTTCATTTTATATACACATTAAAATGTTTATTTTTTATGAATTTTTTATTTTACAACACTTTTTTGTTTTTTGCTGTGCATTTCCTTTTTTTTAAAATAATTCTTTTTCTTCTTCACAAAACAGTACCCTTTTATTAATATCTTCCTGTTTATTATGTATAGGAATATACATATATATATGTATGTGTATGTATGAATGCATTTATTCCAAAATAATGCACTAATAAATGTATATATATGAAACTGATATATATATAACATTCTTTAATTTGTTATTTTTTTGGCATGTTTCATTATGCATTTACAAACACACACATATATGAACAATTAAAACTTTTTTATTCCACATTTGATAATGAACAATCATAATCCTATGCCATTTTTCGGCTTTTTAAAACACAAAAAATAAGTGAATACGTCCGATCGACTTATCTCGCACATATATAATATATTCATTATGCCATTTTTAATGAGCATTTGACATATTTTCTTACATTCAATTCAACAAGATTGTGAGGATGATTGAAGAAATGGCTATAGTATTCACAAGATCTGAGAAGAAAAACAAGCATTTAAAATAAGTAATAATTTAAATTTTTTTCATGTTATTTATATTATATATATATTTATACCTTATTTGATATGTTTTGGAACACCATTTATGTATATGAGAAGCATAATGGATTTTCCTATTTTTGTAAACTTCAAAACTTCTGTTGTTTTTATTCTGTTCATTCATAAAGCTTTTCTTTTTTGGTTCTGTATCGATTTCTGCTACGAAACCTTGTAACTCTTTTTTGCTTAACTTACATATTTCTTTTATGTCTATAATTTTTTTTTTTTTATTTGATTCCAACAATGTTTCAATAAAATCGATTATTTTTAAATTATCTGTGTATAATGAATATAAATATATGAAAACTATCTATACGTGTTAATATACATGAATAAAAAATAATTTTTAGTAAAGAATGTTTTTAGCTCTTGTTAGCCCTATATTTGGGAAATTTATTTTATGATTTTTGATAATTTTTGTTTTTTTTTACCTTCATTTTTTTCATCTAATACTTTGAACAATTTTGTTAAGGTGATTTCTACTAATTCTTGTGCTGGTATATTTGCCTATGAAAATGGAAAAATAAAAATACATATTCAGGAAATAATTGGTGGTTTAACATTTTATAACATCGTAATTGATCGAATAAACACACAAATATATATGTATGAGTTGATTTTTTTTTTTTTTTGATACCTTTTCTGCAATTCGTATTGTCTTTTTTTTTGAAAATACGCAATTTGTTCCATCAGTTTGACAGTCTTCTTTTTTTTGTTTGTCATCCGTGATAATATTGTATATCATTTGCATATTTTCTAATTTGATCATACTAATAATAATAGTAATTGATATTTTTAAAAACAAATTTACATCTAATTCTAAATTTTTATCAAAATCTAATAAACATAATATTGTATGAATCGTATTTTTATTTAAATATAATTTATCACAATTATCTAAAACATGTTTACAATCAAATATATGAATTTTCTTTTTATTTTTTAAATTATGCTTTACTAATTGTTCGCATAAATATTTTTGTAATAAATTTGCATCCCTTTCAAAAATACTATTTCTAATTCCTTCAAATCTACCAAAATTTATCAAAAATAAATAAGGTGTAAGCTATAATGAAATTGGCTAATAATATATTAATGCATCTATGCATATATGATGTTGTAAAATTGCATACATTTGAGCCCTGTAATATATCATTATAATTGTTTTATATAAAAAATAAGAAATGAAATATCAATATATTTTCTTATACATTTCAATGTTTTCAAAAAATAATAATTTAAAATCATTAAGATAAATGTGAAAATAAATATTTACCTAAGCCTTAAAATAACTTCTTTGATATTTTTGTAATAGACATAATTATCATCGTTATAATGAAAAATGTGAATTAATAATTTATATTCTTGTTTTGATATAATATGATTATTTTCTTCAAGAATTTTTTTAAATTGAATACGATGGATATATCCACTATCACATAAATCATATTTTTTAAATTGAAATAAAAGACTATCATATAAAAAATTCAACTCCTTTTCATAACATGCATATATTAATTGTTTATATAAAATTAAATCGTCAAAATTAATATCTATAAATAATTCTCTGTTTTTTTTCAATTCATATAAATATTTTGGTAAGGTGTTTACATAATTGTTGTAATATATAAATCCGTTGTCTTCTTCATCACAATATGAAATATATAACAAAAAATCGTAATAGTTGTTTGTAAATATATATTTATAATATGATTCCATATTATTGTTACTATCTTGTTCATTACTATTGTCAAAAATAAATATATTAGAATTTTGGGGGATCTCTTCAGGGGTGTCAAAAAATATATTAAATCCATTAAATATATTATTTATATAGATATCACAATTTTTAATAAGATTTATTTCTTTATTATTAGTATTAAATAAATTAGATAAATATTTTCTATCTTCTTTTTCTCCATTTTTGTTTTTATCGTTCCATTCCGCTTCAGAATTATCATTTACACTTAAGCATTCATCTTCATCCGTATCACAAAAAAAATATTTGTCTGATTCATTTGTAGTTTCATTTAATTCTTGCTCTAATTTTTTTTCTTTATTTTTTTTATTTTCAAAATATAAATAGCTAATACACAATTTGTAGTTTATCATTTTTAATATTTCAGTATAATAGTTATGTTTAAGTTTTCCTATAAAACAAAAGTATATAACCAAATTATATAGCACATTATATTGGTGTCTTATTTTTGTGAATATTATATATATGAGATACTATTAAAATGAGTAGAAAGACATTTACTAATTATATTCTATAAGATCATATAAAGTGTAAAAATAATTATTATAATTATTAGTACTATTTTTCGTACCCCTCTTTTTAATGTCTGCATTGGAAAAGTAAAGATACAAATTAGATTTAAGAAAAGATAAAGCTTCATTTAATTTATCATTTTGATCATTTTCCTTTTTATTTAGATTCAAATCATTTTTATCTATATTATTTAAATATGTTTGGGAATTAATTTTTTCTAACTCATAAGTTTGATCATAAAAACAATTTTTATTCAATATATTTTCATTTATTAATTCGTCTGATTTTTCCTTTTCTTGATTATTTTTTCTCAATAACTCTCTTTCTTCTTTTATTTTTTCTAGTATTAATGAAATCTCTGATTTTGGAACTGCTTTTTCAAATCTGGTTTTCATAAATCTATAAATTTTATAGAAAATTTATGTAACCAAACTGTGTATAAAATATATTTTTCCAAGTTTTTTTCATATTTATTATTAAAGAAATAGAGATTAGATATATAATTAAATAAAATTAATATAAATTTATTATATCGTAAAATATTTTTATCTCATTTTAACTTGGATGACAAATTTATGTTTCCTCTCAATTTTTCTTTGTCTTTTATTAATCTATGATTTTCGAAAAAAAAAAAATATTTTAACAATAACACGAATATAGCTTGGTCACATTTTATATTATTATGATTACTCAATTATTTTATTGCACATTTTGCATATTTTGTTACTTATCAATCCATGCTTCACAGTTCAAGTTCATATCTAAAGTCCGTGTTAGAGTTTCGTTTTCAAATTTAAATGTTACAAAATATTTATCATTATTATTTGTATAAACACTAAAAGGATCTAAGTTAGTTGCGCTTAATTCTGTTATTATAAAATATGCATCTATTTTATATTTGGGAATAGGCTCGTTTTGGTTTTGATGAAAAAAAATTACTTTATAACTGTTTATTATTTTGTGATATATATTAAAAAAAATGAAAATTAAATAAAAATGTGTTAAATTTATATGTACATCTATATATATATACTATGTTGAAAATGCTTATATTTTTGTACGTACTAATGCTCCCTTTTTTCTTCATCCTGGCCCGTGACATATATTTTATGGGCGTATCTGAATCAGTTTTTACAAAAAAAAATACATATATATATCACATTTTAGAACATGGAAAAATGTGTATTTTAGCATATCCATATACATATATGTATAGATACAGTATTGTAGACATTTTTCAATTTTCATAGATTTTTATTTACTTGTTTGTCCATTTGTTTATTATACTGATTAGTAATTCTATTTTTTCATCCATTTTAAATATTGTTATTATTACTAATAAATTATGCAAGAATAATTATTATTTATTTTATTTTATTTTATTTTATTTTATTTTTTCTTATATAACTATAGATCACAAACCTTAATATTAGTATCATTACATTATTTTTAATAATATTTTTTTCGTTAAAAATGAAGATATAATATAATTTTTTTTGCAATATTTATGATCATTAATATTACAGGTTTAATTTTTTTTTTTATATATTATACTTTTTTTCCAATTATATTGCGTCTCTCACTTTTAAATATTTTTTATGCACAGAAAAAATTGTCTGAAAATTTTATCTCCTTAATATTATTAAGTATAAAAATAATTTTTCGTTCAAAAGTTAAATAAAATTTTATATTTAAATTTAAAATAAAAAGGTAATAAAATTAAGCAATTAAATAATAACTTTATAAACAAATGAACAAGCAATAGATGGATAAACAAATGCAAATCGGTTTAACTCTATGATAAAAAGTAGGTGTAGAAAACATTTTATATTCGATAATATAAAAATATAATTAAAAATATGTAAATGCAATACAAATATATGAGATAAAAGTTATGGATTTCCATTTTTAAAAATATTAGTGAAAACCACCAAAAGTATATTATTTTTCAGTTGAAAAAAATGTATTAGTAAATTGTGTATAATCCATAAAATTATTGAAATTATTATTATCAAAATTATTTTGTATAGATTGTTTAATTACTTTTTGATCATAATCGTTAAATTTAGACCAATCAGAACATACGTTTATATCTTGTATATAATTTTTTCCTAATTTAACTCCAGGTATCTTCATAATTTGCTCGATGGTTAAATTATTCTCATCAAATGTTTCTATATATGTTTTATCATTTGAAATATTTTTTTGAAATTCTTTTAAAAAAGTTGTTGGCATATTATATTTTGTGTCATCTTTATAAACAAATTTTGTTTCTTTTGTGCTATGATTTGAATTGCTTTTTATATTTTTTTCATAATTTTTTAAATAATTATTTTGTAATTCGTTTTGGTATCCACTTTTTGCTACATTATTTTGGAAAAACCTTTGTGTCTTCAAAATGCAATTTCTGTTTCCATTTTCTTGATTATTATGCATTTTAATTGTATTAGTAGAAATCATATTATTTGTCTGTTTTTCTGATATGTTTTTTTTCAAATTATTCATAGAAAGTTCATTAGAAACTGCTTTTTCAATTATGCTTCCATCAATCTTATTCATTCCACTATTATTAATATCATAATTTATCTGATTTCCTTTTGTCACAAAATTGTCATTGGTTGCTTGCATAAACAAGTTTGTTTCATTATTTACCTTTTCAAAACCTGTAATTGGTTTTAAAAATAAATGATCCTTGTCATATATATATTTTCCTATATCTTCATTTGTATTATTACCCATATTTATTATTCTACTATTATTCATTATATCAAGTTTACTTTCTCTTTTCATGAATGATTTGTTAAATTCATTTGGTAATTCAATTTTGTTTTTGTTTATTATTCCATGAATAATTGGATTATTTTCGTTAGAATTTCCTTTTGTATTTATATTGTTTATTATATTTTTATTATGATCATGAAATTTTGTAAAAGGCATTGCTCCGTTTAATGTGCTATTTCTTTTATGGAAATGGATAAAATGATCACCCCCAGATCCTGATCTCACTCCTGAGTTAGTTGCAGCTTCATATATAGATGTCGTTATTCTATTATTATTAACATAATTAGAACACGATTTTTTTATGTTTAACAATCCTTGATTTCCTCTATTAAATATATTTGAATGATATCCCTTTTTATATTTCATATCAGGATTATCCACATGCATTTTATATGTATGTAATGTATTATTATTATTGTTTACTATATTATTATTATTACTAGAAAAGTTTTTATAATGAATATTTGAAGCTTTTATATTATCACATATTCCATTATTACCAAGTTTATCATTATTTAATTTGTCAAAATTTTTAATATTAGACAAATTATTATTCATAAGATGCATATTACTGTTTCTGTAATTAATTATATTATTTGTCTGTTTTTTTATTTCATCTACATTATTTGAAAAATTGTTCATTTTTTTTATATTACCATCATTTAAATTATATTCCTTGGGATTACAAGATATATTACTAATTTTGTTATTTTCATTTTTTGATTTATTAACACATTGTGATTCTTCTACTTTATTATTTTCGGTTTTATCTATTTTTGTTTTATCATTATTTTCAGATTGTTCTATCATAAAATTTGTATTATTGTTGTCTTTTTCTGTATTTGATTCATTTTGTTCACATAATTTATTATTATTTACATCTACGTTTTTAGAATCTTTGTTTTCTTTTTCATCATTAATATTCAAATTTATTGATTTGGTAGATCCTAATGTAAATCGTTTTATTCCATTTGTAAGGATTTCTGTAAATCGATGATATACATTTTTAGATTCCTTTTCATTCTTTTCACAAATTTCTCGAGATTTATTAGTTTCTTTTAAAATATTTGCAAAACTTTTTAGTTTGAACAATCCACTTTCAAAATTTGATAAATTTTTGTTAGTAAAATCACTATCTCTCTTTTCGCTAGTTAGATTAGTAGTGGAATTAATAGTAGCATGAACATCACTTTTTGAACTTAAATATTTATTTTGTGATTTGTTTCTTCTTGAATTAATATTTGCATTATTTTTACCAGAAAAATTATTTATATTTCTTCGAAAACCTATATATATATTATTATTATTTGGTATCTTGGTATAGCTGATACTATAACGTTTGTTTTTTTCATCAATTATTTTATTCTTAAATTGATTTAAATTTGATATACTTTTAATTTTATATTGTTCATTATTTATGTTAATATTATTATTTTCCCATGTATTTCCAATAATGTTTTTGTTTACATCTGATTTAGATGTATTAGCTACAGAACCATCTTTTTTTAGTATCATTTTGCTTTTTTCATATACACGATCATTATCTACGTTTATTCCATTAATGGCGTTATTTATACTGATAGTACTTCTAACTTTATTGAAAGAGTTGATATTCATATGTGGTTCTTTTCCAAGGATTGCATTTTTATATGGATCCAAATTAGATGCAAATATATAGTCCTCATTTAATTTACTAATATATGAATTGTCTATTGTAGAATTTAAATGTGAAGAAAAATGCAAACATGGGTTTTCTTTATAATGAGCTGTATTATTATTAATGCAATTTTTAGCTTGTATTATGTAATTATTTGTATTATGTTTTATGTTAGGATGGGCTCTCAATTTTTCGTTCCATAGATATTGATTAGAATTGATTATATTATCAGTATTTTCATTAATCGAGTTTTTTTTTATGAAATTGTTTTGACAGTTGTCCTTAAAAATATGATGATTAAATGATTCAGGTTTTCCAAAAGCTTTATTTTCATTAATATATCCAGAATTTGTTAGTTTTACAGTTTGTGTATTATAGTCATTTATATCACCAATAGTTGGAAATAAAAAATTTCCATTTTTATATAATGCGTTATTTGAATTAATATATCTATTGTTTTTGTTCATAATAATATAGGAAGGTATATTATTAGTATTATTCATAGAACTAAACCTTTTCATATAATTTTGAACATTTTTCATATTAATATCATTTGTATAATTTCTCATATAATTATTTTTTGCATCATTTATTTTAGCATTTACACAATTTGTAACTCCCTCTTTTATTTTTTTATCAATTTCATTTGCATTTTTAACTTGTTCGCCATCTTTTCCAACTCTGTCTATTTTTGCTTCACTATTTTCAACTTTGCTTTTTTTTTCCAATCTTATTTTTTTCTTTTTATTTCCATTTGTACTATTAGAGTTAATCTCATCAATTTTGCTATTACTATTCTTTACCACATTTTTACATTTTATATTTTTTTTAGAATTATTTTTTATTTTTTTGTTTTTATCATATGAATGTTCACTATGATTTGTTATTTTTATATCATTTTTAATCTTTTCGATATCAATTATATTTCTTTCTTTTTTCATTTCCTCTGTACTTTCATCTATACTGTTGTCACATTCAAATAACTCCTCACTATGTTCGGTATTTTCGCTACATTCGTTATTTTTTTTGTAATTTCCCGAAGATTTATTTGTGCTATTTATTTCGCTTATTATAATATCTTTTGTTAAATTTCTAGTATTATTTTCTGTATCATTTAATGATATCTTTAAATTTTTTGTTATTTTTTTTTCCATTTTTATTGAATGTTTTTCATTAGTGGCTTTATATTGATAATCCTCTTCTTTTCTAATTTCAGAATTACTATTTCCACTATTCAACAATTCAGTTGTGTTTTTTTCTGATTCAGCTTCTATATTATCACAATGTTTAATCTGTTTAGATTTTTCTAAAATATTTTTTGATGATTTATTAAGTTGCGATAATATTTCGTTATTTTTTAGAGAAATTTTATTTGTTCTTAAATAGTCCAATATAATATTTTTTAAATTCTTATTTTTTGAATCGTCTAATAATATAAGCTTAATTATTTCATTTAGGTGTTTAATTAAATTGTCTATATCATTTGGTGTTTCTACAATTCCATTAAAGCTCGATGAAAATTTGAAAACTAACAATTCAAATAATATTTTATCTTCATTTTTAATAGAACTACTATTTACCATTAATAATAATATGTTGTTAAAATGAATAATCATTTTTAAAATTTCATTAAAATAATTATTATTTTTAGAATTTCTTTCAATAATATAAGATTTTAAGTTATCTATATTGATATATATTTCTTCTTGATTTATCAAATTATTTTCTTTTTGTTTGTCTATTTTATTTTCCTTTTCTTCATCATTTTTCATATTACATTTTTTATGTTCTACTATAGAATTAAATAATAATCTTAATTTTTCTACATTTACTTCATAATTTAAACTTATAAAATAGTTTTTAAATTTTTCAAATGTTATTTTTTCATCCTTAATATTTAATATATCATTTAAAATATCATTAGTAATATAATTTGTTTCCAAATTTAGAGATTCCTCTTCAGTTAACATGCTACCTAATGGTCTTTCTTTTAAAGTAATATAATTTTTATTTATTTTTTCTAAATTATTCAATGTCAATATGCTATCTATATCTACTTGTTTATTTTCATTATTTTCTCCTTTTTCAATATCTATTTTTTCATCAAAACTTGTAGTTGAATTATTTGAAGAATCTGATCCATATTCATATATTTCATCATTTTCTAAGTTAGTATATGAATCTTTACATGTGCTATTTTTAAATTTTTCATCAGTTTTTAATGTGTCTATATTATTTTTTATTTCATTTTTATGAAAATCAAAATATTTTGATAAATTAGAAACTTCAATTTTATGTCGATTAAAAAGTTTATCTATTCCGTCTGATTCGTTTTCACTAATATTACTCAAATCAGAACATTCACTTTTTTTTTGAATACTATAATTATCCAATATTTCATTATTATTATATATTTTTCTTTCTTCATTTAATGATTTATTATCAGTTTCTTCTTCATCACATATATTACTATATTCTATTTTTTTATTCTTATCGTTTTCCATTTCATTTATTATAAATTTATTTAATCCTATATTTTTCATACTACTAAAATCATAATCTAATTTTGAATATACACTTTGTTTTGTTTCTTCAGATATAGAAGATATATCTATCAAATTAAATGCTTCACTAAAAATAGGGGTGTGACTTTTTTTATTATTATAATTTAGTTCTTCTAAAAATTTAGAAACTAACTTTGGTTTTTCTGCTTTTTCATTTGCATCTTCTAACATACTTGTGAACTCAGATTTTTTTTTTTTTTCAGAACTAGCTAAACTCTTCATGCTTATATCTGAACATGTCATATTATCAGCTATATTTAATAATAATGTTTCTTCTTTTTTCTCATCAATATCATTTATTTTTTCTTGGATATTATCATCAAGGTGTTTATTTTCGTTAGACATTTTTTTTTCAACTTCAATTAATTTACTAAAATTATTGTTAGAACTATTTAAATTTACGTCATTAAAAAAACTGTCAATGTTGCAATTATTTCTGTCCTGTTCATGCATATTTATTTCCTTTGTACTATCATTTAATACACCTTTCATATCTCTGCTTAAAATATCAGAAAATAAATTTATATCATTAGTAGGTTTGTTATGTGATGCGTCATTTTCCTTATCTGCATTTATTACGAAATTTGTGCTATTATTCAAACTCATCCTTTCCTTTTTATTTTATACAAATTTATTTTTTTAGCGAGCAATTTTTTAGAAAAATGGCATAAACAGTTGGATAAGTATATCAAAAATGTGGAGCAATTTGAAGAAGCACCAAAAGTGTTGGTAAAAAAAGCAAACAAAAATATATTAAACAAACAAAACAAGCTGCAAAAGATACAACATTTAGCACAATTTGAATAGTCGCATTAAACATATACGTATCTATTCATATATATATATGCATATTATTATTTTTAGAATATTACACTATTAATTATTTTATCATAATTATTATAAAATCAAAAAATAGTATACATATGAAAAATTTATGATATAATCCTGGAATATGATACAATCCAAATATTCATAAAAGTTAAAAACAAAAAATTAAAAATTACAAAACTAGGAATTGTCTAAAGTTTAAATATCACATTGGATGTTTTTGTGAAACAAAAAATAATACAACGAAAAAAAAACATACAAAAATGGGCATACTCAAAAAATAATGCATATATAATATTATATATAACAAATAATGTCTTTACAAAAAAGAAACAATCTAATAATGTATTATTTTGAGAAATGTATAGAGAATAAAAACAAAAAATCTACAATAAAAACAATTTAACTTTTACTTTTTAATTTGTTTATTATTTTGAATTTAATTTGGTTTTATTTAATAATATAAAATAATTAAATATAAAAAAAAACATTTATTTATACAATTCAAATACCACAAAAGAATGATACTAAAAAGACAGAAAAAACATATTAGTACAAATAAATAAAATAATAAAAATGCACAACAGTGCAAAGAGTATAATATAAATTAAGATATTATTTTGAAAAGTGTGTAAACACAATTTCATATTAATTTAGTGAATTATCTGTTTTTAATTCTTTGTATCTTATAAGCATACATATTATTCCATTTTTATAAATGTATTTTAAAAATAAAAAATATATATTAAAAAAATATTTTAAATAAAAAAAGTAATAGAAGGAAATATACTGCAAATAATATAATTGGAACCTTAAAAAAAAAAATTAAAAAAATGTGAATATAAGGAATTAATTATGTTCATAATATAATATATAAAAAGATCATGTCGTAATTAGAAAAATTCTATTTATTATTTTGTTTTCAATAGTAATCAATGAAGATAAAAACCGGAATAGTTATTTCATGAAAAATGCAATATATATATATATAAGAAAATACATTTACACATATAGATATATGAATGTATATTGTTGTCAATTTTTTTAAAAATAAAAAATTCTATTTGTAAATCTTTTAACTAAGCATAGATTTATAAGCTTATTATAATATATGCATGTATTATTCTAGTTATGGAATTTGAATTTAGAAGGATGTTTATGTTTCTACAATTAATGAAATCGATTTATAATTCACTATATCCCTTAAAGAATAAAATTTAGCGTATAGGCATGTCTTAAATAATATATTATGTTCATAAATCAGTGAGTTTTTTCATTTAATCTAATTTTTTTATTTATTATATACTATTTAAAAATAGCAAAAATTATAGACCGTATATATTTTTTTAGTTAATCATACTTTTATAGAATATTAATTTAACTGTTAATTTAAATTTGAGTTTTATTGAAATAAAAATATGAACATATATGTTGCATTATTGTGGAGTATTTTTATGATTAATATATAAGTGAAGTTGAAAAACATAAACATTCTTTTATATGTCTAGAATATATATATATATATATAATTGCATTGTCTGAATTCTAATTCCTATATAAATTTTATATAGACGAATTTATTTCCACAGTTCTGAATGCATTAATAACATACATGCCAACCATTTCGAAACAATATATTCTTATACATATATATAAATCAAATGATTATTTTTGGGATGTTATATTTAATTTAGAGCTTTATGAAAATATCTATATACTTGCACACACTATATTTCAAAAAATTCATTTTAATTCCCTTTTTTATAACACACTTAAGTAATACATGAAAATGATATTTCAAATTAATATATAATTTTTATAATAAGTTAAAATACATTTAAGTTTAATGGATAGGAACTATTATTGTCAACTGTAAAAAAAATGGATAGATAATACAAAAAATATAAACATTAAATATTGTGAGGTATTATACTTTTGTATATCATGAAAGAAAAACTATTTCACTGCTTTTTAAATTAATATATACCATAATTATTATTGGGGTTATTATAATAATGATGCATATATTATTGAAAGGAACATTACATAACATTCTGCAAAGAAATGTACATAAAAGATACAATAATAAAACAACTTATCCCAAAATAATTAATATTTATAAAAAATAATAAAAGAAAAAAATATTAAAAATTTACTGTTATTTATTTTGTCCATTATATGTGCAAATATTTTTCCCATAATTTTTCTTAACTTTTTATTATGCTTATATTATAAAGTTAATGATAATAAATATAAAATGGAAAAATGTATTGATATAATTTGTTATTCTTATTTAAAATTTTTTTTTTTTCCTGTCAAATTTGGAGTTAATGCTTTGATAAAGTCTTTATAAAATATGGAAATCTTTAAGAACTATGATGAATGATATTATTTTTTCCTTTTTGAAATAAAAGGTGAAATATACAATTTTAACAAAAATTAAATCCTTTTTTGATAATTGATGCAAAAAAAAAATTCGGAATTTTCATTTATTTATTTTTTATAATATACATTGTGTATATTATTTTACTTTTCCAAATAATTCCTATTTTTGTTATATTGACAATTTCTACATTTTTATAACGAAATTTTAAAAACACGATAAAGAAATAATTTAATTATTAAAAAAAATCAAAAAAAAATACAATGAATTTGCAGTGAAGATATGGAAGGGTGGAAAGATTATTCAAAATCATTAGGGTTGTATGAAAAAATTGAAAAATTACATAAAGAGCATATAAATGAAATAAAATTTTATGAGGGATACATAAACAATGAAAATAAATTAGGAAATAATAAAAAAAATCGTGATATTATAAAACCGAGTATGTATAACTATGATGTAATGAATTATTATAAAGACGAATTAATATTAAAAAAAAAAATTTTAGAATTATCTGAAGATATCATTACAGCAATAAATAATATTTATGATATGTTTCGGCTTTGTAAAGAAAATGTATTTTTATCATTTAATGGAGGAAAAGACGCTGTTGTTATTTTACATTTATTTAGATGTGCATATGCAAAATATTTATATGATATAAAGAGTAAAATAATAAAACCCAAATTAATTTATTTTAAAGATGATACTAATGAATTTCCTGAAATTTATCAGTTTGTGAATGAATGTGTATATATATATGATTTTGATCTAAATATTATCAATGGCAAATGGGAAACTAGTATAACACATTTTATAGAATTTATTCAAAAAAAATATAGAGATACTTGTATAGACAAATTAAATATAAATCAAACAGATTCTTCTTTATTATCTACTTCTATAGCATTTATTAACGGAACTAGATATAATGACACATATAGCGAAAAATTGCATATTTTAAATGTTAGTTCAAAAGGGTTTCCACCTTATTTATATTTAAATCCTATATTTTATTGGACATATGGAGCTGTTTGGACCTTTATTTTATATTTTAAATTAGATTATTGTATTTTATATGACCATGGTTATTCTTCTATAGGCTCTATGAATGATACTATTAAAAACGAATTTTTAAAATGTAATGATTGTTATTTGCCTGCTTATTTTTTGAAAAATTGGGAATATGAAAGATATAATAGATTATTTCATAAAAAAAAATAAATATAATATTACAAATCATACTAATCCATACAATTTTTTTTTTTTTTCAAGAAAATACCAATATACATATGATAAATATATTTCTTTCTTATTAATGGTGCTTTACTAAATACCAGAAGAAATAATATGTTTTATCCCTCCCCAAAAATAAATAAATATAACTATTTTTTAGTCCCATTATTTTTATTATTTTATAAATTCAAAAGATCAAGAATCGTGATCAAGGTCGTATAGACAATATGCTTTTACAATTTCAACAAAATATTTTAATAACCTCGAAAAATATGAACAGTTAATAAATATTTTCATTTTTTTCATTTCATTTTTTAAATTAACAAAAAATATATAGCCAGCATTTGTATACGCATTTTTTTAAGTAAAACTATTTTCGTTTACAATTCTTTTTCACATTTTATTTGTTCATACGTACCTCTCTTTTTGCTTTAATTTTTACATTTCATTTTGCCTTAATTTTTTTTTTAATTTTAAATAAAGTTATAATTAAAGGACTATGTGTGGGTATTATACCCTTTACAAAATCCAATTTGAAGATCGAATAAGGAAATAAATCGTTTTCAAATTCGTACTTAAAAAATTAATAGAATTTTAAGATAATAATATATAGAGAGTAAAAGGACAGCTATGTAGAATCTCGTTTATGTAACACATTAAGCAGATGTTTATAATTATAAAAAATGCTAATAATATGTGTGCGGGATAAAGAGTTGCATATAAATAAATATGTAATAAAATTCATTTTAATTATAATAAAAATTCACAAAAAAAAAGCACACATATACACAAAAAAAACGCAATGTGGTAAATTTATTTAGAATAACAAAAATATATTACACAAAAATCAGAAATTTAATTAAAATTTTTTTAGAAAAATATTTTTTCCTTTACTATTTTCCATTCAAATTTAATTTTCATTTTGACCATTATCAGAACTATCAGAATTATATTCATTCAAAATTGTTGAAATATTTTCTTTTTTTTTAATAATAAACTTGTAATGTGTTTCCAAAGGTTTTTTCGAAAAAATTAATTGATTGTTTATATTTATTCCTGTCTTATTATTTTTTATGCTATTATGCTTGAAAACAGTTTTATCTTTTTCTGAATTATTATTCTTTATTTCATTTTCTTCCTTTTTATTTATCGAATTATGTTTCTTTGAAAAATTTATAGATTTTTCATCTATTTCATTTATATCGCTCATTTCATCAATATCAATCACATTCTCATAAAATTCATCATCTTTTACAATAAAATGAGAATTATGCGATTTTATGTTCATTATATTTTGAGATAAATTTCCAATTTTCCTATTTTTGTTAAGAAGGTCAAAGAATTTTTTTTCATCATCAAAATCGAGATTATTCATAAATATATTATTTTTATTATTTTCCATTTCATTTTTTTCATATAATTTATTTAATGCTTTATTTATACTACTAAACTTATCAATATGTCTTTTATTCATATTTTGTAATTCTTCTAATTGTTCATTAGTTTTTAATTCTTGTAAAGCATTATATGATTGATTTTCAATATTTTTTACTTTATCTTCTTCACCATTCGCATTTGATCTATAATATTCATCTGCTATTTCTTGTTCTTTGTGAGCATCATATGTTCTTATACCTCCTTCTATTAATACATAATCCCCATTTTTTGGATCTGTTTTAAAAATAAATTCATTTCGACATTCTGAGCATTTTCCATAAAATTTCCAAATTGGAATATTTAAATACGTTTCATCTTTTAACTTTTCAACTCTTGAATTAAATTTTGTACCCACATAAGTAAAGGCTTTACATTTGCTACATTTTAATGTAAATGGATACATCATTCTTATATTTAAAAATTTCTTTTTCTTTTTATTATACTTATTATTTTTATTCTTCTTCTTTTCTATTTTTTTCATTTCCCTCTTTTTTTCCATCAATTTATCCGGATCAAAATCCGGTGGAATATATTTGTTCAAAACCTTTCTTTCTGCCATTTTTTTTAAATATTTGTAATAACTTCAAATCATAAAAACATATCGATTAAAGCATATAATTCCAAACTTGATATTTATACTTTTATTACATATATTTTTGAAATTATTTTTATTATTCAGAAATATTTTATATAAAGATTATGCTATATGCTTGAGGCGTATGTGAAATATTTTGGAAAAGGGAGAAACAATTATGAAAGTTTTGAAAAAATTAAAAATGAAAAAAATGTATAATTAAAAATTATTATTTTCATTCTAATTCACCTAGCTTTTCCTTTTCCTTCGTATATTTTTTTCAATGATAAAAAAAAAAAAATTTGCATATGGTAATTGCAAAAAAAATTGTATGAGATTTATGAAATCATTTTTTTACTAGCACAGACGGACAGAAAAGGGAGAGGTAGTATATCATTATATTTCCTTTTTTATTATCATTAAAATACGAGTATTAATTCTTTTATTCCTCTTTCCTTTATTCTCTTTTTTTTTTTTCATGATACTTAGCCAATAGCATATAGAACAATTTCATATGCCATACATTTTTTTATATCACAATTTATTTTTTGTAAATTAATTAAACTCTTATATAGCTTTTAATTCAGATAAAAAATGAAAAATTTAAGAATAATGAATAAATGTTATACATGTATTTATATGTGCAAATATTATAGATCAATTATTGTGTATATTATACATAAAAAATGTTTTATAACTGAAGATTATATTAGCTTCCCCATTCAATATACATATTAAGCTTTTTTTAAAATGAAAAAAATTCAGACATTAATTTATCACTTTTTTTATGAAAATTGTTACTTTTGTGCATGTACATCATTTTATGAAATATTGGAAATATAGAAAAAATAGGCGCATATATCTTCAAATAAAAATATATAAAATTTATGTTATATATTTTTTAACATAATTGAGGAAAATAAATAGAACCGATTGATAAGTGTATATATACAAACACTTGGATGTTAAGGAAAAAAAATCGACTATCCATTTGAATTCCTGTTATAATTGTAAAAATATTTTATTCCCCATATTGCTAACTTATTATGTAGCATTCACATTTTTATTATAATTTTAGAAAATCAATTATTTCTTTTGATCTGTATCTTTTTTCTTGTTTAAATCACATTCTCTCTTTTCTTTTTCCTGTTGTAACTGATTCGCATCTAATACTTTTACGACAAACTCATTATTTGGACGATCATCAATTAATATGCCCATATTAAGAAGGTGCTGATCTCTCAATATATCACATTCTTTTAATAAGTTTTCATTATTTGTTTTAATATCTTTTATAAATTCGTTAAATTTTTTATCATTGTCAAGGGAAGCTGTATCTGAAGCATCAGTTTTAATTTCCTTGGATACCTTCCTAATTAATTTTGCATTTTTCTGTAAAATTGTTCTTATATTACTTCGGTACGAACCAAGAACATGTAAAAGGTTATCGAAATTATTTGATTTAGTTTTTTGTGGTTCATCATAAAATAAACCAAATGTAGTCATAATAAAATTTATATATTGCTTCAACTCTAATAATAATCCTATTTGTATTTTTCCATTTTGTAAATAAATATTGATTTCTGTAATTAATTTTTGAATTGATACTAAAGCTTCTGGGGTGTTAAAATTATCGAGAAAAAAATTATGAATATTAGTTTTAGTTTGTCTAAATATGTTATTTAATTTATTATCTGTATCATTCCAATAAAGATCACAATTATTTAGATCAAAATTTTTTATTTTCATATTAATTAGTGCAAAAAAATTTGTAAAAAATTTATCAATTTCTATGCATTGCGTCATTCCTTCTCCATTTGGGCTATAATTCATAAAACTATCCCATTTATTAAGAAGAAACAATATACGTATTTGGTTAGATGTATATTTTTTTAACATGTTTTTTATTGTTATAAAATTTTTCAAAGATTTGGACATTTTCAATCCTTCAATGTGCAAATGACCAGAATGTAAAAAGTAATTTACCCATTGACTATGATCAAAGAAAGCTTCACTTTGTGCTAATTCATTATCGTGATGTGGAAATCTTAAATCTACACCACCACTATGAATATCTAATACCTTTCCTAATATATTACTAGCCATTGTTGAACATTCAATATGCCAACCTGGTCTGCCTTTACCCCATGGTGAATCCCAAGATGGTTCGTTAGGTTTTGATGATTTCCATAAAGCAAAATCGTAAGAATTTTTTTTATTTTTTGAGATAACTCCCAAATCTCCTTCTCCTTCTAGTATTTTTGTTTCATCTTTAACAGACATTGGTTCCATACGTGCATAAAAATGATTAGGGTTTTTTTTAAATGCATCTATATCAAAATATACACTACCTTCACTACTTACATATGCATATTTATTTTCAATTATTTTTTCTATAAATTTTATTATTTCATTTACATATTCACTAACTCTAGTTATTGATGATGGTAATAGAACATTCAAACTTTTCATATCTTCCCAAAATTCATATTCCCATTTTCTAGCTAATTCAGTAAAATTTACTTTTTCTTCTTCACTCCTTTTTATTATCTTATCATCAATATCTGTTATATTTATGACCATAAATACATCATACTTAAAATAGTTTGTCAATATTCTTCTAATTATATCAAAACTTACATACGTTCTTGCATGTCCAAGATGAGCTGCATCATAAACTGTTGGCCCACATGCATACCATTTTATGGTGTTTCCTTCCTAAAAATAAGAATAAAAATGAAGAAAATCAAATAAATAAAAATGGAATAAAACTAAGATATTATTGGTTGATTAGAGACATTTCAATGAAGTAGCAATCCTATATTGGTTTACTTGAATTCAGAATTTTGAAAAAAAAGTTATTCCTTTAGATCGATAATGCATATAAAATACCTTTTTTTTTCAAAACAACCATGAAACAATTTATTTAGTTGCGAAGTATGTATAGACTTACTTGTGGAACAAATTCGACTTTGCTATGAGTCAATGAATTATTCACCATCAAATTGGTAATTGTTTTATTTTCCTTGGATGGCATAGTCCATTTTGGTAAATTGCTGTTAGCCTCCATGCTTGAATGAAATACCTTTTTAATTATTATGTATTTGTCTGATTAAAAATGTTGTAAAAAAATATAAAACCAATTAATTCATGGATTTCAGTTATTTGCTATATATATTTTTTTTTACTACTTTAGAGCGTACACACAATAAAATTAGCAAAATATATATATGATATTTTACTAAATTTAGAGCTACACACAGTTTTGCATATAAAATTTTCATGAAATAATATAAGGATGATATTTGAAGGAAAAGTATTGAATTTTTAAGGGAATAAAATTATGCATCATGTATTTATGAAAATAACATTTCGTAAAAATCAATATAATGCCATACACACACTTATATGTAATATGCTATAATATTTACAGCATACACATGTTTTTTATTCGCATATATAATTTATGAACTGTTCATAATTTTTAGTATTTTTTTTTACTTTTAATAAAATTATTCTTGCAATGCAGGTATTTTGGAATAAATAACATTCCCTTTTGTGAAAATTTCCCTTTTTTATTAAACTGATTTTTAAGGGATATGTTTTTTGTTGTTTTATTTTTCCTATTATAGTAACTATTAATATTTATGGAAGAACAAAATAACGTTTTTCTATATAAGGTCGAAAAAAGTGTCAAACATAAAAATTTAAACAATTTCATTTAAATCAATAGCACATCCATATATACGTATGTATTGTAAATATGTATATAATATATGAATAGAACTGATAATTATCAAATTCATAAATATAAAAAATGCCTATAGAAATCATCAATGCTGCATTATCATTACTACTATACTTTAATATTCACTTATTTTTCCCTTTTTTGTGGTTATTATAATATGCAAATTTTCTCAAAATTTTTACTAAGTGTACATTTTTTTGTATTTTCTATAAATGACAAAAAAAAAATACATAATTGCCCTTAAAAAAAAGATAGATCAATTTTATTTGCAATATGTATTTATAAGGGCAGTAAAAATATTGCTATTAAAATTTTTATTTCGTTATTAATACATATCATATTTTATTAAACCGTTTTATGTTTTTAATCTAAAGAATTAATAATATGCCACATGTAATGTAGAAAAATTATAACGTTATATTTTGTTATTATATCTTTATTTTTTTTTATAATTTATTTAATTTTTTCTTATGTGCTATAATTTTGCAATATGCTGATTTTTTCAAAGGGGACTTTTTTTCACCAATAATATATAAAAATGCATATGTTTAAAAAAAACGTATCTTTTCAATTTATTAAGAAAAGATATTATATTTAAATAAAAATATTAATAGGAATAAAAAATTCCGAACATTTGTAGTCGTATATATTTTATTTTTTCATTACTCATTATATTCAATGTCTGACAACACAAAGCAGAGCAATAGTAGTAGCAATCAGAACGACAACAATATTAGCAAAGGATATGATGCAAAAAAGGAGAAAGTATTAGAAAATAAAAAATGTAGCAACAATAGCGATTTTTCAAAATGTGACAATACTTATAAAGATTCTATATCACTTAAAAGAGAAGATAAAAGTATAGAAATGGAAAAACCACGCGATAATAATTTAGTATGTAAAGGATGTGGCGAAAATCTAACGAAAAAATTGAGTTGCCCTGTATGTTTAAAGAACAAAATAAATAGCTATTTTTGTAATCAAGAGTGTTTTAAACGCTCTTGGAAAGAACATTCTAAAATGCATAAAAGTGAAAATGAGAATAATGAAAAGAATGCAAATAAGGAATCAAAACAAATTGAAAAAAACAATTGTACAGAAATAACAATAAAAGAATTATTTCCACAAAATTATGACCCTAGTAATAGAAAATATTGGATTTATGATAATCATTTAAGCAATTTTATAAATTATGATTTTACTGGAAACCTAAGACCATGGCCTATATCAAAAATGAATTATGTACCTGACCATATTGAAAAGCCAGATTATGCCATTACTTCAATACCTGCATCAGAATTGAAATATAAAAGAAAAAGTGATATATATGTAAATAATAGTGACGAAATTGAAAGAATAAAAGAAGCATGTATATTAGGTAGGAAAACTTTAGACTATGCGCATTCATTAGTTTGTCCAGGAATAACAACTGATGAAATTGATAAAAAAGTTCATGATTTTATAATTAAAAATAATGCATATCCATCTCCATTAAATTATTATGAATTTCCAAAATCATGTTGTACATCTGTAAACGAAATAGTATGTCATGGTATACCAGATTATAGACCATTAAAAAATGGAGATATTATAAATATAGATATAAGTGTATATTACAAAGGTGTACATGCAGATTTAAATGAAACTTATTTTGTTGGAGGAAACATATCAAATGAAGCTAAACAACTTGTAGAAACTTGTTATTTTTCATTAATGGAAGCAATTCAAAAATGTAAACCTGGTATGTTATATAAAAATCTTGGAAATATTATAGATGCTTATGTATCGAAAAAAAACTTTTCAGTCATTCGTACTTATTCAGGGCATGGGGTAGGAAAATTATTTCATTCAAATCCAACTATACCTCATTTTAGAAAAAATAAAGCTGTAGGAATAATGAAACCAGGTCATGTATTTACAATTGAACCTATGATTAATCAAGGCCATTATGCAGATGTGTTATGGCCAGATAAATGGACATGTGCAACTGCTGATGGAAAATTATCAGCACAATTTGAACACACTTTGTTAGTTACTCAAACTGGAGTTGAAATATTGACAAAAAGATTCCCTGATTCCCCAAGCCTTGGATTTGATACAAAGGATGAGCTATACATTATGTGATTCATAAAAAATGATAAAAAAAAAAAAAAACAAGGCATCAATTATGAATGAATTAAATAATATGTTGTTATATCGAATCAATATCATGATACACAATTTTGTTAATGTGTATTTTTATTTTTTTTTTAATGTTGTTTTAAAATTATGTGGTTAATTTTTTTTATTCGTATTTTCAATTTTTATGCCCACTTAAATCGGGCATATGGTTTAGTTTTATTTTGTCTGAATATCAATTCACCAAATTTAAATATTTTATATTTTTTAATAAAATTTCTATTATGTTCATAATTTTTCATTGTTATAAAATATAATAACTCAAATATATTTCTTTTAAAAAAGAAAAAAAATTAAGAAAATATTAATATTTTTTATTCGTGTATTTTATCAAGAAATTTTTTATTTCGAATTGTTTACCTCATGAACATATTTATTTACCACATGCTTTACCTAATTTTAAGTTTGCCAAATAATTGAAATATATACAAACTTACATGTGTATATATTATAGGAATGTTTCTACTTTTCGAGCTACTCATCAACATATATACATGTGTGTAGCTATAAAAAATAATTAGGAATTTGTTTTTTTTTCTTTATTAAGAGATAATTATTTTCAAACAAATATAATAAATAGTTATTTTTTTCCCTTTTTTTTAGTAAAATGATTTAAAACTATGAAATATTTTTGATAATGAAAAAGCTAATTGAAAAAAATGTAATCAAAATAAATTATAACACTTTTGTAAATCAATATAAAAAAGCTTTTAAATGTGAAAAGGATATAATTGATGAAGAACTATATGAACATTTTATTATAAATCCTTTTACTTACTCTAGACCATTTGGATGCTTGCTTCCTAATTATAACAACACAGAAAAATATTATTTAAATGGGATAAATATTTTTGAAATAGTAGATTATGTTAGCATAAATGAGCGTTTGTATAAATTTGAAAATGGAGATAATGATGATGATAGTGATCAAAACGAAGAAAATTTCACCAATTTGCTCGAAAATTCAGAAAACGAAGATATAATAGACTATAGTAACAGTGAGGTGGAACATGGAAATGGAAATAAAAAGGGGATAAAAAATAAAAAATCGAGAAAAAATAATGAAAGTATGAAAAACAAAGGACGCAAAAAAACAACTAATCGTAACATGAACAATAATAACTTCACTACACAAGTAAAAAAATGCAATAATAAATATCGAAGAATTTTTCGTTTTTTACTATTTGATGGTAAATATTTTATTTATGCTTATGAATACGAATTTAATGAAAATTTTAATTATCTTGAGACAAATAAATATAAATATCCAAAAATAATTTTATATAATAACCCAGTTATTAGGCGTAAAGTAATATTATTAAAAAAAAACCAAGCGATTATTTTATTTAAAGGAAATACAACAATAGAACAAAATAGTTCCAATATAAAAGATGAAGAAAAATACCATGATATAGTTAACGTTAATCAAAAAAATTATTTTAATTATAATAATAAAAAAGATGAACTTATTCCTATTTCTACAAAAAATGAATCAAATTATTATAACTGGTCTGATAGTTATAATATGTCTAATCAAAATAGGAATCGTAATGATGATCTAAATTATTTAAGCAGAGAAAATAATATAAGACATTTTTATTACGAAAATGAAAATTTTAAAAATACATATACCAATTCAGGCATTGGCAAAGACGAAGAAAATTATAATTATTTTTATAATGACAACAATTCAAAAGGTCATAATTGTTTCACATTTCATCAAAATAACGATAATAATGATAAATACAAACATTTTAAAAGTTGTACACCCTTAAAACAGGCACCTAATATTAATGAAAATGTATATAATAAGAATTTTATTCAAACAAACTCAACAAATAATAATTCAAAAAATAGCAATCAACTAATAGATTTAACAGAGGATTTTTTTTCATCTAAATTTTTCCAAAAATCACCGGATATAAATAACACATGTAATGATGTTATTATTTTGGATGATTAATTTTTTTTGTTTTTTTTTAGTAAATCAAAAATGTTTATATGTCAATATGCATATTTATGTAATTAGAAAAAGAAAGTTATGAGAGGATCGAAAAAAAAAATAAATATATGACCCCCAACCTATTATTAACCATGATACCCGAATAGTTATATTTCATCATGCTTTAAAAACATATTTGAACAATATTTCGTGCAAAAATTGGTGGTAGGCATATTTATTATACTTTATTTTTTTTTTTTTCAAACTGTATAAACAAGTTTATGAAAAATTTTCTTTAAATCCCTATATTAGTTGGGTTATTTTAAGGGCTAATGCGTTTTATGGCTTTTTACTAAAATTTTACATGAGCAAAACGAAAAAAATATGCACACAAAATTAAAAAAAATATGCACACAAAATAAAAAAAAAATATGCACACAAAATAAAAAAAAAATATGTACATAAAATGAAAAAAAATATGTACAAGCTAGGAATAAATTAGGTTATCTGTCGATCTACACACATCCTCCCATGTTCCGTTGTTTTTTAAAATTTTATATGCTCTTTTCATCTCATATATAATTGTTTTATAATTTTGAGGTAAAATATTAGCAACGTTTTTTCCTATTTCGAATGGGTTATCAACGAAAAGGTAATACGATTCGTAGCTTTTCAATGATGCAAAATTTTCATAATAATTATTTATGTCGCGTATAGCTATTATACCACTTTTATATTTATAGCCATAAAACTTGAAAAATTCTAGCATTAAGGTTGAAATGTCTACTTGGCTAGCATGGTCATAATTTTTATTATCGCTACTTATACCATTTTGGATATTCATTCTTTTTAGTTCTTCTCTTATAATAACATCGTCTTGGCAATACTTACAATCAACACCCATAACATAAAAAGATTTTTCATTTCTTCTGATTGATATATCTTGAAGTGAAGTTAATATTTTTGGCTCCATAACATATTGTAAAAAATGAATTACCATTAAAATTAATGAAAAGGATGACAAAAACCCTTTTGACCTATCATTTATATTTCTCTTTTTTGACCAGTATTTTAAAGCTATTCCCATTAATTGTAATCTTTTATCTATACTTACATATTTTTGAATTAATTTTGAATTAATTACTGCTAAAATATTATTTACTGAAATGTCACATGATAGTTGAAATGTATTTTTATGATCATCACAATAAAAATGTATTATTGGAACTTTTGCTGAAAATCTTTGTTCAATTATTCCGTTATGATAATTATTTAATATTAAACATATTTTTTTTAAAAAACTTATCTGATCTTTTCTATTAAGCAGAATTGGAATTTGTATGCATATATCTATGTCACTATTTTTCATCCAAAAACCATTTATAACAGAACCAAATGGAGTAACATGACAATTTTTATATTGTTTATCAATTTCGTTTTGCAAAATTTTTAAAAACTGTTTTATATTGTTAATATCATTTGAGGATGGCCTTAGTTCTATTTCTAATTTGCTTAATTCTTCATTTAAAGTGTTTATTTTATTATTATCTCTATTATAATATAATTGTTCATGTTGTGTTATGCATTGGTTTAAAACTTGTTTCATTTTGGAATATTCATTATTTGAAACTCTGTAAAGTATATTGGGCCTAAAATTGGGGGTCCTATTTTTATCATTATTATTTTTATGTAAACATATATTTGTATCACTATCCCTTTCTTTTTCTTGATTTATTTTTCTAGAATAATCATTTTTATCTTCAATTTCTCTATAATACTCTTTCTTGCCATTATTTCGTTCTAGAATATATATTTCATCATCTGATTCATCACTATTAATAATGTTATCAGAAAGTTCCTTAGCAACCTTAAAGTTTGTTAATTGTATTTTTTTATTTACTTCATATGTTCCATCATTGTATATATACTGATTTTTTATAGTACTAAACTGATATACAAAGTTCAAATTCACTACAACTGGGAATGTGAATTGCGGCAAACTGTTTATATTTGAACAATAACTTAAATTATATATTTTTTTATTTTTTTTTATTATTTTTGAAATCATTGACAAAAAGCTAACGTTCATTTCATTTATTCAGACTACTTGTATATATATTATTCCTCAAAATATATGATACACCATGATATCACATAAGTTGATGAGAGGTGGTATAATACTTATTTTTCAAAAAAAAAATTATATCCATATGCTTTTAATAATTTTGCATAGCGTTTTATTTTTTTTTACCACCCTTTTGGATCAAAAAAAAATATGTTATGTTTTAAATATAAATTTATTTGTGCTATTGTTTGTATAAATTTATTTATTTTTGGAAAATAAAAACATAAGAAAACATATATGGAAACACGCTCTTCACGAGTCTCAAATTTATCCCGCTGTTTTCTGGAAATATAAACATACCCGATATGACCGTTTCATCATTATTATCATTATTATTATTATCATTATTATTATTATTATTGTTGTTTGATTTTTTTGTGTAAAAGGCCACAATTTGGAAATTAATTTAAATAATGAAGATAGCAATTACTGGACCTATTTTACATAAAAAATAAATGCATGACAACTACACGTCCATGTGTGTATTATAAAGATTTATCATGCTTTAAAATAAGAACAAACCAATAAAATTCACAAGTTACGAATACAATATACTTATTCCTAAATATTTTCATAGGCGCGATACAGATACAAAAGAGTCGCTTATATATATGTATAAAAATAACAAAGTATTTTTATTCAGATATGTTGTTTTTTATGTAGGTGAATTTAGAAAGACATAAGCTTATGAATTAATACAGAAATTTAATTAAAAATAGCATTTTAAAAATACTAATATGCTTGTAAGCTAAAAAAAATAAATAAAATTATATGCACAATTAGATGCATAGCTATATATGAGAACATTCTCAATTAAGCATACGGCTAATACCATGTTAAAATATTTCTTTATGGTATTACCAAGTACTTTTAATTTAAAAAAATAAAGTATTTAAAGTAATATATAATATGGTAAACATTTGGATTGATTAAGGATTTTGAAATGAATATGAGGTGGGGCATTTGTTTGTTTGCTTACTTGTTTGCTTGCTTGTTTGCTTCCTCATTTTAATACATTCCCCCCATGTCACCCATTGGATTAACCGAGTTCATGTGGGATGACATTTCTTCAGTTTTTCCATCTTTTGAATCTACAATTGCAACTTCAGTTGTTGTTAATAAAGATGCTATTGAGGCTGCATCTGAAATGGCGGTTTTAACAACTTTGGTGGGATCGATAATTCCTGATTCGATCATATTTACATATTTACCTTCTTGAGCATTAAATCCCATATTTGAATTTTTTTCTTTAAGAATATTTCCTGCAACAACAGATCCTTCATGTCCTGCATTTTCTGCAATTTGTTTGATTGGTGCTTTACAAGCATCTTTAATTATATTAACTCCGACTCTTTGGTCATAATTATCAGTTTGCACTGAATCTAATTCTTTTGAAGCAAATAATAGTGCACTACCTCCACCTGGTACTATACCTTCTTCAACAGCTGCTTTAGTAGCACATAATGCATCTTGTATTCTATCTTTAATTTCATTAACTTCAACTTCACTTATACCACCTACTTTTATTAAGGCAACTCCACCAGTAATTTTGGCTAGTCGTTCTTGTAATTTTTCTTTTTCATAATCTGATGTGTTATTTTTTATAGCATTCCTAATACTTTCGCATCTTTCACTAATTTCTTCTTTTTTTCCTTCACCTTCCATAATTAATGTATTATCTTTAGATACATTTATAGATTTAGCTTTTCCTAAATATGAAATTACATCTGGATCATCTAATTTTAATCCTGCTTCTTCAGTAATAACTTTAGAACCTGTCATAACGGCTATATCATGTATAAGCGCTTTTCTATGCTCACCAAATCCTGGAGCCTTAACTGCACATATTTTTAATCCTAATCTTAATTTATTTACTATTAATGTAGCTAAAGCGTCACTATCAACATCTTCTGCAATAACTAGAAGGGATGATTGATTTTGTAATACATGCTCTAAAACTGGCAACAAAGATTTCACACTTGATATTTTCTTTTCATGTATAAGTATATATGGCTTATCTAATTCTACTTTTTGATCTTTACTATTATTAATAAAATAAGGAGATATATAACCTCTGTCAAATTTTATACCTTCTACAATTTCTAATTCATGTTGTAATGTTTTTCCTTCTGTTACAGTTATAGTTCCTTCTTTTCCAACTTTTTTCATAGTATCAGCAATTAATTGACCTATGTTTTTGTCGCCATTAGCTGATATACTTGCTACATTAAATATTTCTTCAGTGGTTGTTACATCTTTTTTTATTGAATTTAAATATTCTAAAACTTTTTCAACTCCTTTATTTATTCCTCTTAATAGATCCATTGGGTTCATTCCAGAATCTACTGCTTTACATCCTTGTTGAAAAATAGAACGAGCTAAAATTGTAGCTGTTGTTGTTCCATCACCTGCTTTATCATTTGTATTTGCTGCAACTTGCTTAACCATCTGTGCTCCGAGATTTGCTAATTTTTTATTAAATTCAATACTTTTAGCAACTGTTACACCATCTTTTGTTATTTTGGGCGATCCAAATGATTGCTCTATTATTACATTTCTTCCTTTGGGTCCTAATGTTACACTAACTGCATCTGCTAACTTGTTACACCCTTTTGTAAATATAAAAAAATAAATAACATTTATGTCTGTGCATACTGCATCCATACGAAATGCATACTATATACATACTATATAAATACTACATACATACTAAATGCATACTATATACATACTATATAAATACTACATACATACTAAATGCATACTATATACATACTATATAAATACTACATACATACTAAATGCATACTATATACATACTATATAAATACTGCATACATATCAGTGCATGCAAAATTGTAAAAAGAATAATTTTAAAAATTGTTTAATTTTGTTATTTAACCTATTAGCATAGCTGTTCTAGCATCACTTCCAAATCGAATATCTTTGGCTACATTTCTTTTTTGAATTTTATTTAATATTGAAACACATTTATCTGCATTTCCATTGTGTATTGTTTTCCCACACAATCTAGATAGCATTTTGAAAAAATTATATCAAATTAAAAAAATAATTAAAAAATTAATTATATATATATTTATTTAAAATTCTGAATTATTACAAAAATAAACCAAATATATCTTAGAGAAATTACCAGCATATTATAATATACGAATTGTTGTTTATAAAAAAATATAAATATAAATGTAACATTAAAATGTATATAGTGTAAATTAAAAGGAAAAAATATTTATGTATATAGAAGATCTATCGCTTATATATAAATATATGGATATGGAAAAAAAAAAATTTTAATTATATCAAAAAATAAAAGTATGTATATACCACCCTATGTTTCTTTATTCAGAATATTAATTTTATAGGCGACGCTATTATTTTTTTTATGGGAAATGAGAGCGCCTCGAAATAAAATCACCTCATTTATAAATGCGCTTCGATATTATATTTGATATGCAGCTTTAAGCATAAACGTATAGTCACTTTTAATAATATGGCAGCTTTAATAAGATAGTTATTTTTTAAGGTGCATAATAATAGTATTCTTTGATAACTCAGCACATGCATTAAAAAAAAAACATACAATTTTAAATGAATGTATATATATTTCGTATGAAATATAGAAAAATATTTATCTTTTAATTAAAAAGAGGTAAAATTAAAAGTGTATATAAAATAAATACATTTTTAATTTATTTATATTCTCCAATTACTAATACCCATATTGTGTTAATATATGCAAAAGGATATATTTTGCGGAAAAATTAAAAAAAAAAAAATTGATATTTACAAGATTATATAATACACATATGCATATTACACCAGGGTGATTTAAAATATATGTTTATTTTTCTTAGTCTAATTTTTTTAAAAATAATGGAAAATTTTCTATAATATATTTATTATTTATTTCATGTTCTTGACTATGCTCAACACTTTCCTTTTTTTTTAATTTTACTTCATATATTTGTGTATCGTTTGAAATATTGAAATTTGGGGATGGATTCTAAAATAAAAAAAAACGAATAAAAATATGTAAACGGCTATTATGCATATACTAATGTATTATTGTCACATATATTTACATGATATATATTTCTCGGTTTTATATATACTTGGGTATTCTGCCAACTAAAGTCTAAAACTTCTTTCCATTTGTTTGAATTTCTGTTTATATTAATTTTTTCTAATAATTTTGGTAATTCATCAAAGTTTAAATTATATGGAAAAAAAAACAGTTTTTCTGAGCTAAATAGTGTAAAAGTAAATGGAAAAATAAATGTGTTATAACATAGATGTTATATTATTGTTCGTTTTTGCATATAACATAGTACCTTTCAATTATAGGAGAGCTCATAGAATTTATGTAAAAATTTGTATTGACAGAATTGTGTATCCTTATCTATAATATTACAAATATGTATAGAAATAAAAAAAATTGGAATTTAAGTTACATCACTCATTTTATTAATTTTTTTTCCTCTTATTATACCTGCTTCGAATTTACCAAAATATTACAGTCGACACAATTATAAATTAATAAAGATGATTCAACTGCTGGGATCCTATAAAATAAAAAAAAAATTTGAATATAAGAATATATTATTTGCTAATTCAAAAGATGTATAATTGTTTTATGATTAAAAGACTTATATATTTTTATGTGCTATTTTTTTAAAATCATACCAAATAGTGCAATTTGTTATATTTTGTATAAAAACAGAACTTAATATGTCAAGGAATATAATTTCACAATTATTCTAAAAAAAAAAAAACTCATGTCATTTAAACACACGAACTGAAATAATAATGAAATAAAAATTTTATGAAATATATATAATTCACTTATTTTTTGTTTGTGTTGTAACCATATTATTTATTAGTAAACTTGAGTATGTCCCTTCGCCTATTCCTCTTATTATTCTATCCAATAAATTTTGAAAAATAAATAATTCATAAAAATAACTACATTTACATTTCTTTATTTTATCTCAAATATATGCATATATCCCCATGCAATATAATATGATATTATATACACATTTAATAATACAACATACTTTATATTTTTATCATTTTGAAAAGACAAATTGTGTTTATTTAAATCGACTGGCATGTCTATTAACTCATTATGTTCAGGATCTTCACCAATGCAATAATTTTTTGGAATAAAAAAATCATCATCAAAATTTTGATTAATGTTTTGGCATTCTATGTTACTTTCATTTTTAATCATTTCATGTTTTAAATTATCCAGTTCTTTTGTTATTTCTTTTATTTTCTATTAAAATAAAATAATATAAAAATAATTTTTTTTTTAAATATATCAGAATAAATATGGAATAAAACTATAATTCATTTTAATAATATAACAATTTAACCTTTTCATAAATAATAATTGAACTGTGCCTAAGGAGTTGAAAATATACATTTGATATTTTTTCTTTTAATTTTATACATTCAGAAAACAATTCATTAATTTCATGTAACTTGCTGATATTAAATTGGTTATTTTTCAAATCTGAAACTTTATTTTCAATGTCTACATAATGAAAAATATATGTAATATATTTATATTTACATTTTTAACGATTATATAGACAAAATAATAACAAAAAGTGGAGAATAATTTATAAGAAAATTAATAAATTATAATACTAAAATATTTAGCACACGCACATACACATACTACTACACATTTATATATCTAGAGCGTTTTATAAGACATTTAATAATAAAAAATATATTAAACCTTTTAATTTTTTATGAACTAAATCATCACAATCGCCTTTTGTTAATTTTCCATTCATTGTTTTGTTTTTTTTTTGAAAACAAATAAATAATAAGTATATTAATAATTGTATATTTGTAAAAGGATACACCAATTTTAATATTGATAAAAAAAATGATAAAACCTTAACAATAATAGTAAGCAAGGTGAATAGAATAATATAAAAAAAATATCAAAGGAAATAAATTATTTACAGGATCAACAAGTAAAATAAAAACAACCCCAAATATAAACATTGGTTTTTTTATTTGATTAAAATTTTGTATATTTTAAAAAATTAATATTTCAAATAAATGAAATATATACACAAAGTATGAATTTTTTAACTTTTATGTATAGTGTATATATCATTTCATAGCTAAATCATTTTTATATTCGTTATATAGCAATGATAATATTTTTTAAGAACTTTTATGATTTAAAATGGATAAAAATAAGAAATATATTGTACAATAATTTTAATAGTACATTTGTAGGGAATAATTTAAAATGGTAAAACACAATTCCCCCAAATTATGTATTAAAGCTTTTAATAAATATTGTATTATTGACAAATGTGTATTTTATTCACATTCTAATGCTTAATATTAACATATTTCCTAAAACATCTAAAACGCATGAATATAATATAGGAACAGTTATATTAAATTTATTTTTGTACTTTTTTTTGCATTTTTTTTGTGTTTTTTTATATTTTTACAATGTTTTGGGAAAAAACATACTTGGAGTATTTATTGGGAAACTACTTATATAATTATTAATTTCCTCGCCATAAAAATTAGCTGTTATGTCTTTAAAATTTTTAGGGAAATTTAATTAAATAATAAAATGTATTAAAACAAATATTAATTTTTTATTTTAATCAATATTAAAATTAAAAAACACATATAAATACACACCATAGGCAAAAAGAAAAAACGCACATGCGTGTATACTTTTGTATTTAGAGCATTTCATGAGATTAAAAAAAAAAAAAAAGGCAAAACTTCTGGGAATTTATATAAAATATATAAATTGTAAAAATAAGATATATATATTATTATTTTATCATCTTATTAGCGATTTGTCATTAATTACCACTATTTTTTCGGGATTTTATTTTACTTATTTATTTTATTTTATTAAATAATCTTTAATTTTGTTTAATATTATTTTGACTTCATTTACTCGTATTTTAATTATCATAAATATTACACCAAATATTCCTCAGTTAATTATTATTTTAACAAGATGGATAAAGAGCAATATCACACTCAAGAAGTATTATTGAAAGCTCAGTATAATGATGAAATATTGAAGGAAAATCAATTTAGATGGGTAATAAAAAATGGATAAATAAACAGAATAGCATGGACTAGTAATATGTACATATATATTTGATTATTGTTTCATTGAGTTGTTTTCTTTTTTTTCTTTTTTTTCTTTTTTTCTTTTTCTCAAATTTTTATTCCTAATATGACTAACCTTAGGTTATGTTCCCTATAAAGTACAAAACATTTTGGGTAAATTCAAAAAACATGAAAATTATTTGGCTTTTGCATCAGAATATGCAGATTTTATATTATGATATGCACATATATATATTTTTTTTTTAGAATTATTACAAAGAAATAGAATCCCTTTTTTGGACTGCAGAAGATCATAACTTCGATAAAGACAAGCCCTTTTTGAATAGTATGGATAAAATTACATTATCCAAATTGCTAGAACTCCTTTGTTTTTATAGTTTAAAGTAAGAAAAATAGTTAGCTCAATTCGAAAAGCACACACACAGTTTAATGTTAGTCCGTTTTTATATGATTGGCAATTTCATCTTCTTTCTTTCTGTCTATTTGTTTTTTTCATTTTTTTTCATTTTTTTTTCATTTTATTTCTTTTCAGAGATTTACATTTATGCGACGAACAAGCAATCATAACGAGCAAATTGTTAGATATCATTCAAATACCAGAGGGAAGAGCATTTTATGGATTTCAAATGTGCATGGAAAATATACATAATGAAGTATATGCATGTATTTTTGAATCATATTCTTCAGATTCTAAACAAAAAAAAGAAATAATTGATAAAGTACTAAAATATGAAAGTGTTTTTAAAAAACAAAATTGGCTATATAGCGAATTTGAAGCTAATATTCCTTTTTATAATAAGCTTATTCTTTTATATATATCAAAAGTACTTTTTAATGGAGGTTTTAGTATATTAGCTAGTCATTGTAAAGAAAATAATATTTTATCATGCTTTACTGGGGTACATGAAAAAATTCAAAGAGATGAATATTTGCAAGGGGATTTTTCTGTTATGTGTTGTAATCATTTAAATAATAAATTAAAATATGAGAGTGTACTTTATTATTTTAAATCTGCTGTTGAGTTAGAATATAATTTTTGTGTAGACATGCTAGATTTTAATTTTTTAAAAATAACAAAAGAACAAGTAAAGCAATTTTTGCAATATTTAGCTGATACTATGTTACTTAATTTAAAATATCCAAAACATTTTAATTCAAAATATCCATTTACTTGGAAAGAATTTTCTAAGGTATTCAATTCTTATTACTTTTTTATGTTTACACACTTTATTTATCCTGCCAACTTTTCATTAATGATATATTTTTTTTTTTTTCAGATTGTTGTCAGTGAAAATGCAAAGAACGAATCTGTTAAAAAATCTAGCGATCTTTATGGAGAAAAACAAATAACCTTTGATGAAGATTTTTAAAAAAAAAAAAAAATTACATAACTGTACCTCATTATATATTGTCTCGTTTTATAAATATAAATTAGCAACTATTCTTTCATTTGTATCATCAACATATTTTTTTTTATCGAGTTAATGTCATGAAAAAAAAAATAAGAAGAAAATGTTCCATATATTTTTTGTGTGTATTTTTATTATCATATTTCCAATCGAATAAGATGAACGGAGTAGGAATTTTCGTACATCATAAAAGTATTTTACATTGTATTTATATATGTCTCTCTATGGCACATATGCATGCATATACACAATATTGTTTATACGCAAACTTGTATTAATTACTCATAAATATTACTATTTACAAAAAAAAACACAATACAATTGTGCGTATATATACATATATATACAAATATGCACACACATGTGCATAAAAAAAAACCCAAATATTAAAAGCCATTTAAAATAGCTAAAGAATAAAAGATAGTAAAATGCGCCATAAATAACAATTTTGATATATACATCATTAATTTAAAATAGGAAATCGATTATTACTTAAAATTGTAAAAGTAAAGATTTTTTATATGGTAATGTTTACAAAGTACCTATAAGTTTGTAATCATTTTATCATTATTTTATTTATATCATTATATGAACATTCATTTTGTTCTTTTTCTTATTTTGTATTTCTATATTTATCACGGCGTTTTTGAAATAATTAGTTCGCGTAGGGCCAAGGCACTAACAAATTTGCATTTTTTTAATTCATACAATATATTATGATAAGCAAAAATATGAAAAAAAAGGAATGTATTGGAAACGGGGAAAAATGCTATTTAAGATCGCACTATTTAAGATTGTACTATTTGAGGGGGGAAAGACTTATAAAATGTATAAATTTATTAAGCTTATATAAAATAGGAATAAAAAAAATAAACTAGGAAAATCCCTCTTTCCATTTATATACGCACTAATAATATAGGTGGTGTGTAGTAAAAAATTTGTTAATTTGCAAGGCTACCATTATATAGTAAAAAAATAAAAATTAAATTATATAAAATTATTTATAAAATTATTAATAATATAAATATGTGCGTATGCATGCTTATATATATTTTTTATTTATCCAAAATATTTAATATTGCATTTATAGAAATATGTAAATAAATAAATAAATGTATAAATTATTAAAAAACGCTTCTGTGTATATATATGTTTCACAAAAAAAAATACTTTGTGTTATATATAAAGATACAGTTATATCTACACTAATCCCCTTATATATTCGAATTTCAATAATACACTCATAAAAATAGCAAAAAACATGCTACATATAACATGCATAGGAATAATATTATATGGTATATGCATCACAAAAATTGAAAGAGGCTATATATGAGGTGCTTTTTTAAAAATAAAATAATAGAAAAATAAAAAAAACATAACCCACAATCCGATAACATAAAAATAAATTTCATATATATTTCCTGCATATATATATTAAACTTTCATGCTTATTTTTTTTCTCCTATTTTAAATTATACTATTTTATGTATGAATGCCTCAAATATATAAATTTTTAAGCTTGCCATAAAAAATATATATTTAAATATTTTTATAAATTATAAAAATATATAATTCTACAAATAATTACCGAAAAAAAAAACTTTTATTTAATTCATTCAAACAAATTAAAATAACATACAATTTTACTCTCTTATTTGCTAAAATATTTTCACATTTAATTAATAAATTTTCGAATTAACAATTTTTCACTTTTTACTTAATTTTCCAAAAAAAAATATTTTTATTAAAAACTTTTTTTTTTTTAAACACCATGGCTCATGTAATAACACGCATAAATGCTCGTGAAATATTGGGTAAGTTTCTTTTCCTATTATTTCAATATTTATTAATATTTATGAATGTATATAATACACCTATTTAAATATTTGTATATGTTATGTTCATATATTTAACCTACCAACAGCTAGCTAGCTAGCGAATTCATGATAATTAATCCGAAAAATTATGAACATATTTTTTATTAATAAAATGAATATATATTTTTTGCCATTTTTTTTATATTCCTTCTTTAGATTCCCGAGGAAATCCTACCGTTGAAGTTGATCTTGAAACCACCCTTGGAATTTTCAGAGCAGCAGTACCATCAGGAGCTTCAACTGGTATATATGAAGCCCTTGAATTAAGAGATAATGATAAAAGTAGATATTTAGGAAAGGGTGTGCAACAAGCTATAAAAAATATTAACGAAATCATAGCTCCAAAATTAATTGGATTAGATTGTAGAGAACAAAAAAAAATCGACAATATGATGGTTCAAGAATTAGATGGAAGTAAGACTGAATGGGGATGGTCAAAGAGTAAATTAGGAGCAAATGCAATATTAGCTATTTCAATGGCTATATGTAGAGCAGGTGCGGCAGCAAATAAAACATCCTTATATAAATATTTAGCCCAATTAGCTGGTAAAAATACAGAAAAAATGATTTTACCAGTTCCATGCTTAAATGTTATTAATGGAGGTTCACATGCAGGAAATAAATTATCTTTTCAAGAATTTATGATCGTTCCAGTTGGAGCACCAAGCTTTAAAGAAGCAATGAGATATGGAGCTGAAGTATATCATACTTTAAAATCTGAAATTAAAAAAAAATATGGTATTGATGCTACAAATGTTGGTGATGAAGGTGGATTTGCTCCAAACATATTAAATGCTCATGAAGCTCTTGATTTATTAGTAGCATCTATTAAAAAGGCAGGATATGAAAATAAGGTAAAGATTGCTATGGATGTAGCTGCTTCAGAATTTTATAATATCGAAACTAAAACATATGACCTTGATTTTAAAACACCAAATAATGACAAATCATTAGTTAAAACCGGACAAGAATTAGTTGACTTATATATTGAATTAGTTAAGAAATATCCAATTATTTCAATTGAAGATCCTTTTGATCAAGATGATTGGGAAAATTATGCAAAATTAACAGAAGCTATTGGAAAAGATGTACAAATTGTTGGTGATGATTTATTAGTTACTAATCCAACTAGAATTGAAAAAGCTTTAGAAAAAAAAGCTTGCAATGCTTTGTTATTAAAAGTTAACCAAATCGGTTCAATTACTGAAGCCATTGAAGCTTGTTTATTATCTCAAAAAAATAACTGGGGTGTTATGGTTTCACATCGATCTGGAGAAACTGAAGATGTATTTATAGCTGATTTAGTAGTTGCATTAAGAACTGGACAAATTAAAACAGGAGCACCATGCAGAAGTGAAAGAAATGCAAAATATAATCAATTGTTTAGAATTGAAGAATCATTAGGTGCTAATGGATCATTTGCTGGTGATAAATTCAGATTACAATTAAATTAAAGAAACATAGCTAGATTTAATCACTTAATATTTTAAAATCTTTGAGCATATACTAATTACGATAAAATAAATTATTTTACATGTATATAGGTATTTAATTTTATTGATATACTTAAAGGGTGTATATATTTTATGTTTGCTTTTTCTTATGAATTCGAATACACACAAACAAAAAAATATGCATATATAATTATTTTAATACTACTTATATATCGTCCTTTATTTTTAATACGATTTAATATAATTGTTAAAATTTATGCTCAAACTAAAAACTGTTTAATTAAAGAAATTGATATATGATGATCATAAAAAATTATGGTTTAGTCTGAATTTATATATATCCTTAACAAGATGCAAAATCTATTGATTTAAAAAAAAAAAAAAATTCTCATTTATTTAAACTATAGTTGAAAAAATAAACATAAAAATTCAACTATATTAATATATGAAAATTATTGTTAGTGTTCTATAACATAAGAGATAAAATAAATTTGTGAAATTCAGGGGAAGAATATTCTCAAAATAATAGACACACATTATTAAATGAATATTTTTATTATAGTTATAATCTTAGAAAGATAAAATAAAATCTCAATATGTGAGAAAAAAAAAAAAAAACATATACACACACACAAAATATTTGTATTAAATAGATGTTAAAAATAGTATTCATATTGTAAATATGATTTTTTGAAATAAATTTTATATGGAAAAATAGGGAAATATATTAAAGCTCTATTATATTGTATTTATCCGTTTTGAATTTTTTTTTAATAGTTTAGTAGGAATATCAAAACCTATGGATGTGTACTATACCAACGTTATGTTTGTAAAATATAGATAAATCGCCCATTTTTACAATTTTCAACAAAATATGAAATTTACTAATTTTGTGAAATGATCGTATATATATATATATATATATATATATATATTTTCATTTTATTTATTTTCCCTCCTTTTTCACTTTGTGTTCAACTAATATTTTATTCATTAAATTGTTTAATACATAATTCCATGGATATATAAAACAAACATAAATTAATATAAATTTTTAAGATAGAAAAAGGACAATTATATATTTTAATGTAATAATTTTCATAATTTTTTCGTAATTTTTTCTAGTATTTATTCTATAAAATGTTGTTAAATTCAATTTGGTTTTTATTTTTTGCATTATAAAAAAATAAGTGAAACATAAACTTTTTGTTTTTATTTTACTGTTTATTTTGTTTTTTTTAAATTAAAAATATAATTTTTTTGGTGGAATTTCCAGATATATGTTTTAGTGCTATTACACCAATTTTGTTAATTATTTTTGTTAATTATTTGTTAATTATTTTTTTAGCTTTTTCATATTTCTTTTTTCCGTCTTTCCCATTTTATTTATTAAATTTTTTTTTCATTCAGATCATGAGTTATATGGAGAAATAATTAAAAGTTAAAAATATTAACCAAGAGCTGAGTGAGCAATATATTTACCATTAAAAAAAATATAAAATAAATACATATCGAATGCATTTCTACAATTAAAAACCCGTTGTATATAAGACAAATGTATGTAAAAATCCATTTTGTCTTGTTTGTCTTTTAACTAAACATTTAGATTACACGCATTAATGCAATTCTTTAAATTGTGTTATCAATTGACCTGTTCGATCTCTATCCTCCTATATATACATGAGTTGTTACACTATTTTTTCAAAAATATATCATGCACAGCAATATTTTTTTAATAGTTTAAGCATGCACATGGCATTTTTCTCTTTTTTGATCTTAATATATATATATATATATATGTTAAATATCCTATACCTGGGTATATATGCATGCACACAAATATCGTATATACATATATGTTTTTTTTTTTACCTTTTCGATCCTATTTATAATTCATTTTTTTATAACTTTCAGAATAATCACTATTTTTACTATTACACTTTTGTAATTCCCCAAAAATATATTCAATAATCCACATATATATAAACATGCGCATATACATACAACAGTGACCTTGTTAATATTTTTCTTTCTATTTCATTTTTATTTATTACTTTATATGTTTTATCTATGAAAAATAACCAAATTAAAATAATAAGATCCTTTAATAAAATAAAACTGTAACCATAGTAACATACAATATTATATTAACAAAAAACAAAAGTAAAAAGTGTGGCACCCTATGCATATATTTTCAAATATTTCCAAGAGCAATCAAATGAATGCAAGGCAATATAAAGGGACCATAAACTCAAGAAATAAGCAGGTAGCCAATAATTCCATAAAATTCGATTTAAATAAAAAAAAAACTAGCCCCTCAAATGCAAGTTTTATACAAAATAATTTAAAAGTGAATATGCAAAAACAAAGTAACAATATGAGAAATAGTATAGGAAACAACATAAATCAGTTAGAATTAAAATGGAATAAATATTTAGATAACGTGTTAAAACTAAATGAATATGTAAAACTTCCAAATAGTGTAAATAATGAACATGATAAAAAAAAATGGAAAAAAGCACACACTCTAAGAAATAAAATGAAAGAATATGATCTTATGACAAGAAAAAAATTATTTAATAATAATATTATTAATAATAAAGCCAAGTTAAATAGAGAAAGATATATTGTGTTAAATCGAATCCCTAGATATAGAGAAGCATTCCCATCTGTCTTGGATACTTCAAATAAAATAAAAGAAGATATTATACGCACTTATCTTAAATCCCATGCATGCTATTTAGTTTCTGAAATGAAAAAAAATAATGATAATAATAATATGAGCTTTAGCAATATCATACAAATGAATAATAACACAACAGGTATCAATCCCTCTAATATTACTGCTAAATCTATGAAAAATATGCAAAAAAAAAATAATAGCACAAATGGAAAAGGTAATAATTCTTTAAATTATTTATATAACAAGACAATAAATTATTCAAACGGAGAAAAAAATAAAAAAAATGATCTTTCATATAATTTGTGGGAAAAAGCAATGATGAAAAATTTAAAAAAAGAAAATATGATGAAAAAAGAAAATGGCAATAAATCTTTGAAAAAAATTGATCAAAAAAAAAACAAAAAACAAATATATAATTATCGAAATAATGCTAACAATAATTATAACGAAAATGATCTTAAAAATTATAATATTCAAATAAATGGTGTCTATTCCAATTTAAATAATAATAATAAAAAAAAAAATATGCCTAATATAACTCCCAAAAATATACATATAGAAACAGATTTATATAACATTGGAAAAAATCAAAATTTATTTGATTATGGACAAAATGTTATTGTTCATGATGAAAAAAGAGAGGATGCTTATGAAATTTATCCCAATACTCAAATGAATTATATTTCAAAAGAGCAAAATAATTCCCTTCAAAATTTTAATATGCATTATTCAACTGCTGATTATTCCAAAGATGATTTGCCAATTCGAGAAAATTTTAAAACAGATCATATGCGTGATGTTTCAAATACGCAATATCAATATTCAAATAAAGGCAATTCTAACGAATATATAAGTGAATACTCAAATAATCGAATGGGGAAAAATTATGAAAATTATAATAAAAAAAAAACTAGCTGTGGTTATAAAAAAGATCGATTTTCTTTATTTGGAAGGATTAAACATAATAAAGATATAGAAGTAAAACTACTTTTAAACAAAGCCTGATTTTAGGGATAAATTGTATACATATTACAGGATATAAATTAGCAAATTTTAAGACAATGAGTGAAAATTATTGAAAAAAAAAAAAATATATATATATATATAGCTAAAAATATGAAAAAAATAAAATGTTACACACATGTATATATAGAATAAAAACGAAGTTTCAGAGAAACTAATAATATGTATTACAGTTATAAAACATTGTTTTTAACAATATTGCAGTTATAGACCATAAAATTGGTAAAAATGCATAATGTGTAGAAGAAATATAAATATATGATTACATATATTTCGAGAAAAAGAAGGGAATAATGAAAATAAGTGTGTATTTTACATGCACATGTCAGCGTGAAAAATTTTGTTATTCTTCATTTACCTGAATTGTTAATAAAATTTTGGTAACATTTATTAATTTTGTGTTTACTATTATAAACAATTTATTAAACTTTGGAATGTTTTTTATTAGTTTTTTTTTGTATTTTTTTTTTCGTTAACAATGAAATATTGTTTTTGATAAATTCACAATGGTTTATCTTGTGTATTCATAAAAAAATCAGATATGATACGCATGTTAAATGAAACAATTTTTGCTAATAATGCATAACTATTGACGTCCTTTGCCCATATTTGTTTCTCTTGAAATTTAATTATGCAATTTTTGCTATTCACTTTTTTTGTGATATTTCATTGGAGCAATTGAATAATATTATTTGTATTATTTTTTTTCTGTAATATTTGGTGATTATTGGCCACCACAGCAGCAGAATTTAAAAATTTTTAAAATTAAAATGAATATGTATTTTACTAATTTTTGAAAAAGGGAAAAAAATAATTTAATTCCAAGAAAAAAAGAGAATAAAACTAAGCCATATTTTGAAAATTTTAAAATTATTAATTTTTTAATTTCATTAATCTTTACATCTTTATCGTTCAATGGCAAACTTTTATTATCTCCATCAATAGGTGGATTTATATAACTATCTATAAATCCGTTATAAAAGCTACTTAGTGTATCAAATATTAAATTATCATTATTAAATAAATCTGAATTATTTATAATATATTTTTCTACAAATTTTAATTTATATCTTTCCTCTTCAAAACTTCTAATGTTAAACGATTGAAAAAGTAATTCGTTACGAATTTTATTGTTTGTATTATAAGCATTTTCATTTATTTTAGAATCCAAATTATTTTCCTTTATATTATTTGTTTCATTATCTAATTTATTATTTTCTTTATTTATCGATTCGTTATTTGGTGTATCATTTAATGTGTTGTCCAATTTGACATTCTTTTTTTTGTCATTAATTTTTGCAAAAACAACAAAATTTGGTGATCGATAATAAGCTAGTAAACTGATTGATATTAAAAATATTAAATAGAAAATGTTTTTTTTACATTTTTTTTTCTTAACCCTTTTATACATATGATCTACATTGCTCCAGATATTTAATTTATTTTTTATTTCCATTGAAAAAAAAAATAATAATAATAATACAAATAGTGATGAAATAGCAATATATATATTAACAAAAATTTAGACTATACAGAAAACGATAGGAGAAAAAACAAATTTAATATATTTTTTAATTTAAAATATTTTGATTTCGTATAAAATACTAGTTTTAATTTTAAATTGTTTTTCTTATAAAATGTTAAAATAGTATTAAAAATAGAAAAGACAGCTTTTATATCTTATATGGATCTGTATTTATAAGCACATTTTAGCTATACTTTTTTTTAATATCATTATTCATATTATTTTATTTTTTACGTGTCTATTTTAAAATTATTATAAAAATCAAAAAATTGTTGAATATACAAACATAATTATATTTATACATGCATTTATTTATTTTAGAAAAATTATCATTCAATTCCATTTAATAATATCATTTTTATAAAATCGCTGGAAATGTGTGTATTACCTTTTTTTTCTTTTATTTTTGTAAATTCTTTGAAATATAAAAATATATTTTGAAAAAGATAATAAGAAATATAAAGTAAGTATATTAATATATGAGATTTCATAAAATGATCTACTATTTGTTTACATTCTTATATTTATATTTTTCACCAACTAATTTTAAATTTTATAAAAACCTATATGATATTGCTTATTTAAGAATCAGATAAATGTGGGGATTTATGAAAAGGGAAAGCATATATGATTATATGCATTCCTCTCTTTTCTTTAAAATTGTTAGAAAATTAAACGACTATTCATTTTATTCATATAATACAAAATTTATGAAGCAGATTTATGTGTTATACAAAATGGATTGAACTTTATATCTGCACATTGTAGAATATTTTTTATTATGTCAAGTTTTATTTTTCTATATGTATATAAAACATATAGTATATGTATAAGGGATATACATTTTCGAGAATAATTTTTATATTCCTTGATAGTTCGCTTTTGATCAATTATTATCATACATATTGATAAAGAATATTTATTTGTAAACCTTTCCTATTTATTCGTATATAATTGGCTACTTATATAATGGCAAACTGGGAATAATATTTCCCGACAAAAATAAACCATATCATATATATAATTTTTCGTATAAAACACTAAATATCCCATTTAAAAAAAATATATTATAGGTTTTTAATTATGCATTAATAATACTTATATAATACACATTGTATTAATTTTTTTTTTTTTTTTTTTTTTTAAATATACAGAATATATTATTTGTTTGGTTATTTTATTTATTTATATACAAATTTTTGTAATTTTTTTGTTTTATTTTTTTCATATATTTTTTTATTTCAAATTGTGATTTTGACACAGAAAAATTGATAATATCAAAAATACTACATAAGAAATAGTAAGCAAATAGCCAAAACGTTGAAAAAATATATATGTAGTAATCCACACTCAAGATAAAACTATGAGTAATGATGGTAAAAACGAAACTTTAAATAAACACAAAGAATATGGAATAGTAAATAAAGTAGATAATAATACAAAAGTTATTTATTCATATCAAAATGTAAAATCACACAATTTTATAAAAACTGAAAATTCACACAAAGGTGGTTGCCCCTATGCAAAAATGACAAAGTCATATGATTTGCCAACAAATAAAGAAGAGGAAACAAAATATAACTTACCAAATAATACACAAAATGATAAAATAAAACTCGAAGAAATATTTGCACTTGGAACATTAATGCAAATATCAAATAATATATTTATAAATACTAATCATAGTATAACAAAAGAAGATATAAATATAAAAAATTGTAAAATAGTAATATATGAATCAAATAATTCTTTACCAGATTTAAATAAAAGAGATGACGAATTTATTAATATGCTATTTTATTTTCAAAATAAGAATTATCTATTTTTTCTTATATATTGTTTAAATAAAAAAAATGTAGTTTATTTAAAATTTTTTAATCCTTTATTAATTGAAAAGGAAAATATAGAATCGATAAATTTATTTTTTATAAATAATTGTTTTCCTCATATTGTCTTAGGTTTGAATAATGGGAAAATGTGTTTATATAATCATGAAGGTGTTATATGTATGCAAAATAAATTTATTGATTGTAAAATAAAAAAAATATTTTTAGAACATAATCATAATTATATTTTATTTCTTCATGAAAATAATACAATTATAAATTCAAATTCAAATTTAATTAAACATGCCTTAGAAACAAATAATAAAATATTACCCATTGATTATATATTTACAGTTAATAAAAATATACAAATAAATCATATAATACTTAGGTATAATAATACTTTAGATTCTATAAATAGAGATTTATATTCAGCATTTGGAAAAAATGATCTTTTTAAATATATAAATAATTGCACATCAGAAAACGTAGACGAATTTGAAAAAAATGCAAATAATTTAAATTTGAATGGACCTAGAAATGCAAGTTATATTATAGCGTCAAAAAATATGACTTGGGCAATTTTAAATATAATTAAACCAAATGCTAAATTCGATTTTTTGATAAAAAGAGAATCTTATGGGACTTCAGAAAAACTAAGTTCTAAAATTAACAACTTTATAAAAAATATATTTGTAAAAGATAGTGAATCCTTATTAAATACATCTTCTAATAAAATTCATATAAATAATACTAATCAAAATATATCAATGAATAATATAAGTAACAATAATCATTCTATATACACATTTAATACAAATATGATATACACATTTAACGATCCTAAAAGACAAATCATTGATATTTGTATATGTCCATGGAATAGTTACTTAGTTTTAGCAATTGACAATTTAGGTAGAATGTGTTTATATAATATTTCAAGATTAAATATTTTGTACATGTGGAAAAGTTATAGATCGGCTTTTATGAGTTTTATACTAAAAAAGAATAATAACCAATTATCTAGAAATATACAAAATGATAATTCCACAAAAATTATTAACAGTAATATTTTTTATGTTACTTCAACTGATAAGAGTTACAAAAAAGGAATATTTTTTTATATTAAACCACGAAATTTAATTGAAATATGGGATATAAATACATTATATAAAATATATGAAATAAGAACTTTTGATGACCCAATCTTATTTAAATTTTTTTTCAAAGATCATGATACCCCTAATGATGTATATTTTTTTAATACAAATACTCACGTATTTGTGATCAATTCGAAATTTGAAGTTCTTCACATAAAATGGGTTTAAAGGACTAAGGGTTTTTCTGTTCCGCTCGGTTGTTATGTTGTGCAAACCGATTATTTTCATTATGTTCATTATTTTGCTCCGCGTAAAGAATATATCAAATCATTTTGCCTGATGACTTATCCACTCACCTTAACAATTTGTTATTTTCAGCATGTACACATTTTATTTTTTTTATTGCTTGTTCATAATTTTTTGGGGCACGTGCACACATAATGTAAACATGTGTATGTACACTTCAATGTAAATTGTTTAACATGAATAATGTAAAAATTAAAAATTAAATTCCAAATAAATTTGTTAAAGTTATATGTATTATTGGAAAAATTCGTTTATGTTGTAATTGGAAGAGCACAAAATATGTGCATTGTTTTCTTATTAAAACGGAAAGAAAAAAAAAGAAAATATAAATAATTAAATGAAATAAAATAAAATAAGTTACGCGTGTAATTGTCCTATTTGTACTTCAAAATTAAGTCAGGACATTTCGCTAGTGCAAAGAAAATTATATAACTCTATGCCTACACGAAGAAATACACATAATACATAAAAAAAATGGAGAATATGTTTTTTTTCCCCTCGTAAATTCTTACCATAATAATTTAAAATATAAATATGTCAAATCACCAAACTTTCATTTTAAACATTTTATTTATACATATATTATGTCTAATAATATGGTGTATGTTCTTTTACCGCTTGTTTTTTGTAATTTTGGATTATGAAATATCGAAAGCCATAAAGCAAAGTGTGTGGGTGGGGGAGGGAAAAGGTATGTCAATCCTTATTTCATTTAAATTAATTTGATTAAAATTAGTAAACGTGTTCCAAATCTAACTTCTTTATTTTTGAAATGTTCAATTTTCCTCTGCCAATGGAATGGCTATTGTTTCATTAGTGGGTATTTCTGATTTTGAGTATTTAGAAATATGTTTATCTTTTTTATACAATTTTTTCTTATTGAAATCGTTAAAATTTGAATGCGGGTGATGTCTGTAATCTTGTTTATATTGAGTTGGATAATATTGTTGCGAATGATAATTTGAATATTTATTTATTTGCACAGGATTTTTTTGATTATTAAAATTATAATTATTATTGTATATTCGACTATTACCTAAATTATGAGATAAGTTCCCTATATGCGAATTCATGAGGCTATTACCGTCTATATCTTTTTGAGAAGCTTTTAACAACGATTTTAAAGAATCCAAAACATTATTAACTTTCGCATTTTGTATATTTTCAGTTATATAATGTCCCATATTTATATCTCCTTTATTAGCATAAGATGGTGATCTACCAATGTCATTATATGTGTTATCATTTTCTAATTTTAACAAAGAATTTATAATTGGTGTAATATTTATATTTCCTTGTGTTGTGCTTTTGTTTTTGTATGAATTATAATTTATGTTAGAATCATGATTCAAATAATATTCAGAATTATAATTATTTCTAGATCCTAAATTGGGATTATCATTTATATTTGTATGTTTATTATGTGTTCCTAAACTAGAATTCCCCCAATGGCTTTCAATATTAACTCCATTATTTATGCCAATATTATTTGTTATTTTTTTATTCATCATCATATAATCCATATTTTTATTAACTTCATTTATGTTATTATCATAGAATTTTTTTTTAAGATTTCCATTTTCCATAGAATATTGTTTACTATTATTTCGATAATTATATTGTTCATTATTTATAGGAAAACTATAATGCTCATTTCCTACTCCAATGGTGGATCGTCTAATCATTTCTTGCTCTATATATTCATGTGGAAACTTGTTTGAATTTAAATTTTTTAAAATATCCATTATATTTTTACCTCCATCTTTTATATATAAATTGTTGTCTTGTGTTTGTCCAATAATATTACTTCCATTTTTAAAACTGTTACTATTTTTCCAATTATTTTCATATAAATTTAAAGAATTATGTTTTTCAATATCTTCCATATTTTTATTACGTTCTTTAATTAGTGATATCTGTTTCATAACAAGTTCTGCAACTGTATTACTCAATTGTTTTGATTCTACATTATTATTATTAGACATATTTTCAGTTGTATATATATAATTTAGGCTGTTATTATTAGTATTACTATATGTTGGATTTTCTGAAACTCTACTATATATTTCGCTACCTTCATGATTTGCTATTACCCCAGAATTATTATTACTAATATTGTTATTGCTTCCAGTGTTGTTGTATCGAACCCCGATATCTGTTCCGGTTTTAGTTTTGTTATTTAGATACTTGATTAAATCTCCATTATCATTTCCATCAGTATTACTATTTTTAAACCATTTTGCAAAGTTGCTTTTTGCTAAATTTTCTTCATCATTATCTTTAAATATTGTATAACTGTTATTTCGATGTGTTCCTTGAATATCACTATTTATATGTATTTCCTTACCTATTTTTAATCTATTATTTACAAAATTATTATTATTATTATTATTATTATTATTATTATTATCATTTATTATATCTGTATGTAATTTATTATAATTCCTTCCCTTTGAGTCATATTCTTTTTCATTTTTTTTTGAATATTTTTTAATATCGCCAAGTGTAAATATTTCTTGATTACCTTTTTTTCCATATATTAAAGGATTATCCCAATATTTATCCGGATCGTTTTTATCAAAATTTTCATAAGTTGGTGAATAATGTGATTGGTTTTGGTAGTTTTCATTTTCTTTATTTTGATAGTTTCCATTTCGTTCATACTTATTTCCATAATACATATTCCCATTATATCCTAATCCGTTATTTCTTTCTTTTTCAGTTAAATGAATTTTCCCATCCGCATCTATGTATATATTATTTATTGGCAAATTATAACAATTATCATCAATATATTTAAAAGGTTTTGAATTGGGATTGTTTATACTATTCAAAGAAATATTTGAATGCTTATTTGGTCCATCAAATTTGTCATAATAATATCCATTTTTTGTCCTAGCATTATTATTATATGAATAATTGAGATTCACATTTTGAGACGATATGTAATTGTTGTTATTTCCTGCTTCGTAATTTACATAATGGCTATTATTAGAATTAGAGATGTTGTAATTAATAGGTCCTAAATTTATTTCCGCTTTATTATTTGAAGAATTAAATGAAAAAGAATTGTCATGTATATTTGAAAGGTTGTATCCATCTCTAACATATTTATTAGAATTTCCTCGAATATATTTATTTTCTTTTATAAAAAAACTACGATTTAATATATCATTGGTGTCATGTTCTTTATCTGGTTTATAATTTAAAAACCGTAACAACAATAATTCATATAAATTATATTTTAAACATTTTTGTTTAGTACTTTTCATATTATAAATACGTTCGTCAATATATTCATCAATATTTTTATCACATATATCACCACTTTGTTCATTTTCAAAATTTTGTTCTGTTTCATCATTTTCATCTTCTTCATTATCTATCTTAATATTATTTGCATTCAATCCATTATTAGAATAATAATAATGATAGAGAGGTGTGTAAGCATTATTGTCATTATCATAAATCGTATCTGTACTTATGCATGTAATCCTATTGTATTTATAAACATGTTTATATGTTAGTTTGTATAAGTTATTATAATTTTTATATATTATATTTCCATTTTTATCAATTATATTATCACAACATGCATTTAAGGGAGAATCAATTCCTCTGTTATTTATGATACTAAAATTTTTTAATTCCTCTTTTTCCATTTAAATTAAATTTTATCTAATATTAAGATGTGATTAAAATTGAAAAATATTTTTTTTATCGTAAATAAAAATATTTCATTCGTTCCAAAACTTCATATATCCATAAATATATACTGGATTTCTACAATATCTGAATTAAATATGCAATTATATATACACGTATACATGTATATATATAACCTTATATATATGTATGTGCATATATTTAACTTAATAAATCATCAAAAAAAATAAAATATTACATTATATAAATAAAGAAAACTAATAAAATGGGAAAAATCGCACCTATACATATGTGAAGTTGACACTACACTAATTTGGGGGCATTATATATTTCATAAATTGTGAATTACACACATTCTTTTCTAAATATTATTTATAAAGATCTTATTTCGTTGTGAAATTTATTTGTATATACAAAAAAAAATATACGCATATACATATATGTATATATATGGAAATAGAAAAAATATATCTAAAATAATTCGATGCTATTCCATTTATGTACCCACAATATATAAGACTGACAATAATATACACATGTATATATGCAGCATATATAATTATTTATTTTATCTATGCTCTTATTATATATTAATTTTAATATTAACATACATGTTAGCTTTTTAAAATTTTCGAAATTAAAGAGAAAAAAATAGTAAGGTTTTGAAGAAAATTTAAAATTATATATAAAGTCATTCCACTTATTCAAATTATTAAACATATATACTTACATGTTTACCCACTTTTTTATTCTTTTTATTATTATTATTGTGGAGTATATTTATTATATGCCTTATAATTTTTTTCTCCCAAAATATAATACAATATAACAAATAAATAAATAAAAAAAAAAGGAAACTATTATGGAAATCAGGTACAATAGTTACCAAATAAAATAAAAATAAAATATATGAACAAGTATATGAATTAATGTGTATATATTATCTAGATTATATATTTTTTGCGTTATATATGTGTATATTGTATATATTTATCACGTGCGCGGGCTTATATGTAGCAATAAAAATATTTTATATATCATAAAAAAAACACAAATAAATGAAAGGGGATGAAAAATTTTTTTATTGGCAAAAAAAATTATAATTTAAATATTTTTATCGCGTCCAACTTGTTTGGAATAATATATAATAAATATAAATATTAATATGAATTATATATTTGTACATGTATTACAATGTAATATATATATATATTATACATACATGTATATACCATTATATTGCTACGTGATTAAAGAGGGGAAAAATAAACTATAAATATTTTTTAAAATATATACATATATATTATTTATTTAAAATATAACAATATATGAAAAAAACACATATTTAAATAATATATGTAGAAACATCTTACTATGTTTTGTATTAATTGCTTAATTTATTTTGCAGAAATTTTAATAAAAAATGAGAGCATTTTAATGCTTTAAGCTTTTTATTTATTTATTTTTTTCAAAATTATAAAACAATGTTCAATGTAATTTTATATTATACTCCTTTCACATTTACCCAAATCTCTCAATTTGCTCGCACAAGTACAGTCTGTTGCTGGTGATTTGGATGTACTGAATATGTATGTATATGTTTGTGTTGTATTTGCGTATGTATATGTTTGTGTTGTATTTGCGTATGTATATGTTTGTGTTGTGTATTTATGTGAATATGGGCAGGATGCATATCTATACAAGGGTGTGCAACAATATTAAGGAATAACTTCCTTTCCCATACAAATAAAGTAATAATAAACAATCTTTAAAATAAGCGTAGGTTTAATAATAATATATATATGATATACGATATATGTGTAAATGTTAATGGAAAGATATAATATTACAAATGCTACTTAATCCGTTTTAAACAATATTTTGTTCTTTTTTTGTGTGTGTGTAATTGGCATATATATGTACATATATTCATGTAATACACAAAAATAAAATATTTAATATATTCAAATAAATTGATAAAGATCACACATATATATATTTCCCCCTATATTTTATTATGATATAAAAAAAAAAATTGTTTGTACTATTGATTATTTCGAATGTACATATAATTTTAGTATATTTGAATAATGAATATATATAATAATATATGTAGATAAATTATAATTGTAAGCTTGTGTTATTTTTCAATGAAAATGAATAAAATAAAAAACTATATTGTAAATAATACTATGTACTCATTATTTGGTCAAATAATATATGCTTTCCTTTTTTTTGGGATGTTTTACATAAATCATAATTAAAATAATAATATGTATGCCAAATTAAAACATTTAATTCACTATTTAAACTTTTTTATAAAATATTTTTTGAAATATTTGTATTGCAAGCAAATAAATGAAATGTAAAAGAAAAAAGAGAATATAAAACGTAAAACAATTTAAAAATTATATATTTCTTTTAAAATATTTTAAGTGGTAAAACATAAATGTAGATTTTGTAATAATTAAAAGGAAATAAAAAATATATTCATACATATACATATATATAAATATGTACACACATCAAGTCTATTTTTTATGACTGAAAATGATCTAACGATAAAAATGGAAATATATTGACATTTTTTATATCCAAATATGTTTATATATCACCTTGTTTTATAATATTTTTTTTATAACAAATAGGGTGTAAATACAGTCATAAAATATATCAAATATTTAGAACTTTAGAAAAAAAAATAGACCTAATAGTGTACATTTTTTTTTATATTTATTTATCAATATAAATAATAAATGCTTATTTTATTGTTTTTTTTAAAAAAAAAAATATTTATCACAAAATAAGCATGGATTTATTATTTTTGTTTTTTATTCCTTGTTAGTATCCATAAAACACTTTTTTTAATATACTCATTTATTCATATATGTGTTAAATGCTACTATCATATTTTACTTATAAAGATATAATCACAATTTTCTATTTAGTGTAAAATGTAATAACTGTATAAAATTGTAGATAAATAAATATTAGCTATTTTTTATACAAACAATTAAATCATATTTATAAAAGTTTAAACATTGTTTGAATTTAAAAAAATAGTATGAGAGTATTATAAAGGTTTATTGTTTTATTTTATATTCTCAAATATAAGTCTTAAAAAATTAAATATATACTTTTTTTTTTTTTTTATTATCATACTAATATACATAAATAATAATATCTTACCATCAATTTCCGAAAAGCTTTTATATATATCACATATATGTAGAACGTATTAAACAGTTGAAATAACTATTTTATGAAAAAAACATTTATTCATACCCCCCTCCTATTTCGTATTTCCTTCTTTTAATTTTTGGTAATAATATAATAAGATTGTATAAACAACGAAATGAGCAAATTTTCAAAATATATTTATTTTTTTAAAATAAAATAGAATAAAATAAAATAAATGGATTTATTACACTATTTTTCACTACCATAATAAAAATGTGTTTTTTCCATTTCATTAAATTTTGCTCGATTGAATTTTAATTTGTTAATTTCGTTCATTTTTATTTTAAACATATATTGGTGAACTTGCCACTATGAAATAAATTATATTTTAAAGGAAAATCCAAAACAATTATTTTTCAAAAAGTTAAGAGTATATCAAAAAGGGGAAAAAAGGAAAACAAAAGGAAAAACAGGCAAACATGAACAAACGAAATAAATATAAAATTATAAAAATACCAAAGCGTAAATGATAATTTGGTAAATTTAATGTTTTGTATTTTTTCTTTCAATTTTGTACTATGTATATATAACAATTTTTCATTTTTCATTTTTTAATATCTTTGGATAAAATTAAAAGATTTTAATAAAAATTAAATTTGTAAAATGATAAAAAAAAAAAAAATCAACATTATGACTGGCTAATACTTAAAAAAAATGTGGTATGTCCCTTTTTATGTAATCTTCTTTTCATTTTAATTAATTAATTAATTATATATTATGTCCATATGCATATCTTCTCATTTTTTCACTTTTAACAAATTAGAAAGAAATATAAATAATTAAGAGAAACAAGAAAAAAGGGGGAAATCACATAATGTACTGAAGAAAAAAATAGTAAATAAAAACAGCTATTTTCATATTCAAACGAAAAAAAAAAAAAAAAAAAATTTTTTTTTTTTATCATGTTCTGAAATGGAGAAAGAGAATGAATTGAGCATAGAAAAAACTAACGAGTTACGAAAAAAATTAGGATTAAAGGAGTTAGAAATAGAGAAAAATGAAAAAAGTGATGATAACAAAAAAAGTGTAAGGGGTAGAAAGAAAAAAGAAAATAGAAATAATGAAAGAGAAGATAAAGCAAAGGAAAATGACGAAAATACCCAAGTAAAAACATTAAGCGAAGAATTTAAAGATGATATTGATGATGTTCAAAATTGGGTGAATAAAACAAGAAATGCTATGAATAAAAAATTAGAACAAGAAAGTATAAAATACAGTGATGAAGAAGATGATAAAGATCAAGATGGTATGTCAAAAAAAAAAGGAAAAAAACAAACAAAAAATAGTAAAAAAAATTTGAGTAATTTAAAAGTACAACATAAAAATGAAGATATTCAAAATGGTATGGTTTTAACATTGAAAGATAAAAATGTTTTAAGTAATGAAGATGACTGTTTAATAAATGAAGAATTAAAAAAACAAAATGTCAAAAACTTAATAACAAAAAATGATGATAACTATTGGAACCAAAATTATTATAATCCGCTATCATATTATGAAAATGATTTAAAAAATAAAAATGAACAAAAAGATAATAATACATCTATAAATATGATTCCAAAATATGATGATAAAGACCATTCCTTCGATATACAGATAAATTATAATGACAACGAAAAAGAATATGAACAAAAAAGTAACACAAAAAATAGTATTAATAAAATAAAAATAAAAAATACAGAAGATTTAAGGAAAAGAAATTTCAATAGTACTGATGATAAAATTACAAAAAGTAGTAATGTTATCCAAATGAAAAAAAGAAAAATTAAAAACATAAATAAAAGAAAATCAGATGATGTGTGGAGCTTCTTATATAAAGATCCAACAAATGATGAAAAAGAATCAGAAAAAAATAATGGAGATAAAATAAAAAAAGAGAAAAATACTGTAACAACAAATAATGAGAACGTAAATACAAACAGTAATATTCTACAAGATGTTATGGAAAAAATCAAAGAAGAAAATATGAACATGGAGTTTAACTATTTTGATGATACATTACTTAGTCAAAATGAAGAAGAAAAAGAATTGTATGAACTATTAGAAAAAGGCAATGATTTAAAAAAAAAAAAAAAAGAAAGAATTAATTATCAAAATGAACTATTAAAACGTATTGTAATAAATGATGATGATAAAAAAATTGATGATGATAAAAATAATAATACTATAAAATTAACGGATGCTTCTGAATTTTGTAAAAGTATATACTTACCATTAGATACGCATGAAAATATTAAAAAATCAGCATTGAAAAAAAATGATAAAATAAATGGTATAGAAATTGCAGTATCCGATCGCACAAATAATTCAAACCGACTTTCAAAACTAAATCATAATGATAAAGATGAAAATGATAAAGATTCAATAAAAAATGATGAACATGATGAAAAAAAAAAAAAAAAAAATGAAAATATATATGATGATGAAATAGATCTTTCAGAAAATGGGGTATCTGAAATTTTTAATGAAATTAAATTAGATGAAGGCTTATTTGGGGCATTAGAATATTTGAAAACTAGAGGAGAATTAAACATAGAAGATAAGATTTATAGAAATCCTGAAAATAAACCTTTGCATATGCCCACAGATAAAAATGAAATAAAAATTGATTATAAAAATGATACAGGAAAAGTTATGACACCCAAAGAAAGTTTTCGATATATTTCGTGGATTTTTCACGGAAAAAAACAAGGTAAAAATAAATTAGAAAAAAAAATTAAAAGAATGGAAATTGAACGTAGATTTAAAGAAAATCCAATGGAATCTCTTCCAACTTTAAATGTTCTTAAAAAAGTTCAAGAAGTTCAAAAAAAAGTTTATTTTACCCTATCCAACAATGGATGATATATTTTGGTTTTATTTATGGTTAGACAATTTAAACGAAATCTTTATATATTCCCAAATGTTAAAAGTAATAAAATGAAAATTATCACAACTTTACTCCACTTTTTATTTAGCATAATATTTTTTTATGATTTATATATTTATAAAGCAGCAAATAGGAAATGTTATTTCCGTTGTTTTATTGTGATTTTATTTGTTTTCATTTTTTCCCACTTAATTTTTTTCTCTCAACTTTTTCGTATTCCATTTTTAACTCATTTTTTAAGTATAAAAAATAACAACGTTTAAAGTTTCAATAAAACACAAAAAGTTATGTTTTGCATTTAAGCCGGAGAATGTGCATACCTATCGAGCACGTGCTCATAAGCATGCACACATTATGCATACACATATACATAATTGTGATACAAAAAAAAGACAAAATGATGATTTATTCCTCGGTATAATTCGGAGTTATTATATCATATATTTTTTTTCCATTTAATTAATCCCTTTCTATGTTTTTTTCCTTTTTTCTTGAATGTACTTATTAAGCTTCTCGTTAAATTTTTTGCATATCGTGATTTGTTCAAATAAATGAATTAATAGTGGTTTCCCCATAATTAATACGCTATTATACTCTTCCTGAAAAAAAAATAACAACATGGGTGTATTAAGATTGCAGCGTGATAGTTTTTTTCAATGTAATAGCTTCGTTTGGCATACTTATTTTTTTTTATTTTTTTTTTTTCAAGCTCGTATGGCCTACTTGCTTCGCCTGGATTTCGTCCTTTATCTTTGAAAGATTTTCGAGAATTTTATTTCTTTTATTTTGCTCCGGAATGTAGGAAGTGTAAAACAAGTTGAGTAAATAATTAATTTTCACGTGATAGTCTTTTACGATGTCGAGGATATGCTGCTCGTAATCAATCGTTCCAATGAGAAGCGATTGATTGCTTTGACACTTTTTTGTGTTAAGGACAAAAAGCTGTCTACCTGTTAGTCATATAAAAAAAAAAAAAAAATGGTGAGTTGTTATAGCTAGCTAAAATGGTAAAAAAATATCCAACGATACACATTAATGTGTGCAATAAAAAATAGATAAAGTAATTGACTTTTTTCGTAGAGAACATTTATAACATGCCTATGGCAAAGAGATCCGAATAATTTTTTGAAGTATAATGTCTGCTTGTTATCAAATCGTCCATAAAAATAGAAAATTGCTTATCTAAATTTTCCTTATTTTGTAATAATTTTTTGGTAGCATCTTTGTCTTCATTTTGTAAGTTACATAGATTGTTTTTTTTTTTTTCAAGGTTAAATAATAATTCTTTTTTTTCATGAATATCATCAGATAAATTTGTATCATTAATTTTTTCATTTAGATCATCATAAAATTGATCAATAGTAAATTTTTTTTCTTTAACCATACGAATACAATAATTATTAAATTTATTGATTAATAAGTTTAATGAATTATGATTATTTGCTATTAATTTTTCATTGGTTAATATACCAAAGCCTTCAGGGTTTTCTTCATTAAAATAATAATTATTTTTGAATATAATATTTTTTTTGTCAGAGGATTTTGTTGATAAATATTCTGACAATATACATTTTTCTAATGTTCCTTTAATATCTTGATTAACATTTTCAAGATTATACATTAAATTTTCAAAAGAATGTTGGTTAGTTTGGTGAATATTTAAAAAGTTTTTATTTGCCATAATGTCTTTTTCGTTTTTATCATAAAAAAATAAATGGCTGTATTTATTATTAAATAAAAAATACCAAAATGTTCCCTCATTTAATATATTATTTTCAATATAATAATCATATAATTTTTTTAATTTTTTATTTTCTGATAATATTAATTTACTAATTTCTTTATTTATTTCAACATTTTTACTATTTTTTTGTTCTTCAGATATATATATAGGTTCTTTTAATATGTTTTTGTCATTGCTTGAAAGCATATATTTATGTTCATATATATCATTTTTATGAATTTTATAAAATTCTTTTTCATCTAATATATCATTTTCTATACACATTCTGTATAAATTTTTTAAACGCTCGTCAGATTCAAATATTTTATTTAATACAACGTGGCATTCTTTCATCATTTCATTTTCATAGTCCTCTTCACTTTCTTCATCTTCTTCATTTTCTATTTCCAAATTATTTTCATTTTTTCTATCTCTTTTATTTCTCTTTAATCCACGATTATATTCCTCATTATACTCATCATAATTACCCTCAATAATTATACAGTTTTTGTTTTTTTCATTATCATTAATATTTGTATCCGTTGCAATATATTCATCAATGATAATAGGCATATTATAATCGTTTTGTTTATAAACATCTGCATTTTCTTTGTTATATGCATTTGTTTCATCTTCAATATTTATAGGTTGGTTATTTCCTTCTATTGTCTTTGATTCTTCATATACATTATATTTATTTTTTATTAAATTTAAATTAAAATCTATATATATATGATTTTTTAAATTATCTTTATTTAAATAATTAATTGCTTCTGTTACAGTATTATAATTACGTTCGTTTATAAATTCGAAAATATATGACTCTGAATTATTATAATCATGAAAACAAAAATTATTTTTCTTACTTGTTAAGGCAAATGTTAATCGTATTTTATTTTTTTTTTTGGATTTTTCTGTTTTTTTCCAACTAAATATACAAACTTTCAAATCAATATCTTCGATTAAAAAAAGAGAATTACTCAATTCCTTTTCATTTTTTGTTTTATCAGATATGTAGATAAGAAACTTGTTTGTGATAAATATATTCCCCTTTCCATTATTGTATATTACTTCCCCTGATTCAATAATCCTTTCTTCTTCCATTGATCAAAAATATATTCTAAAACTTGGGGCTTAACTATGTCATATTTATATACATATGATATAAACAAATTCACTATTCTTTATTTTGTTTAAGTTCAAAATAGCTCAAGTTGTATTCCTTTGATAATAAATTTATTATTTTTTTCTCTCTATATATATAGGTTTGTTTCAAGCTTCATTAAAACATTTCTTAATATGATACTTCTTTTGGTTTTTTTTATTTTTAACAACTGCATCTTCAAATGTATATGCATGAAAATTTTATATAATTATATAAATACATATAAAAAGGAAAAAAAATTTATACTTTTTTTACCTTTTGTTTAATTACTATTTTATAAAAAATAAATTTTAATATTTTTTTTTTATCATACATATAGTAAATATATACACATATATATGCAAGTATATTCTCTCTGTTCACGTGGTTTAATATTTTTTCAAAAAAAAATATAGCAACAATAAGAAAATGTAATGTAGTAGCTAATAAATTGAAAAACATAATAATATCACCATTTAATTCATACATGCATTATGTTATCAATATAATGTCGCTACATATTGTGATTATTTTCCTGTTTGAAAAAAATTAAAAATGGTCTCTTTAAAGGAGAAAACATGCCAAATATTTTTTTTATTTTTTATTTTAGCTTGTTAAACTTAAATTAGCTTTAAATTAGATTTAAATTAGTCTAAATTTCTTTTAAAAAACATAACAAATTAAACAAAAAATAAATACAAAATATAGTGAGGAAAAAAACAAGTCAAAAAATAAAAAAATGATATATTTCATCAAAATAAAAACGGTTAAACGAATTATATTAAATCCACTATATGTGGAAATTATTTAAGCATATAAATGTGTGCATATAAATATATATTAGATTGAGAGGCATAAAAATTTGTCCTAAAATTTTATCACAATATGGCAATGCTCAGATTTATATTTAACACATAAACTACAAAATATGAAACTATTTATATTGAATAGGCACGTATATAATACCATTGAATTTTTGAGAAATACTAAATGATTAATTGGGTATATATACAAATTTCCATTTTGTTAGTTTCTTTTATTTTTAATCGTCATTATCTTTATAGTCAAATTTTCTTCTAATGCTTATATTTGTAGGGTTATTAGTATATTCAATATTTTCTGTTTTTTTATGAGCTACTAAAAGATGTTTACTTTTGCTTATAGCCTTTTCATGAACTGATTTCCATTGTTGTGCTTTATTTGCAAATTCTTTATTTATTAATTCATTTTTTTGTTTTTTTTTTAGCGCATTTCTTTTTTTTGTTTTTTTTAACTTTGTTTTTAATGAGTCATTTTCTTTAATTATTAAATTTTCTGGTATTTTATAACCAGCTGGGGTTATTACTTCTTTAATTTTTTTTTTTTTTTTAATTCTTATTTGATCATTTTTTACATATTCACTATTATTGTAACCTATATAAGTAATCAGGTAACTGTCTCCTTTACTTTTCGATACCATACAATCATACCATTGCCTAAAAAAAAAAAAAAAATTATATGATATTTTTCAAAGAATTCTTAACTTCTTAATTTTTTTTATTCTTACCCATCTTTTTTATATAAGGCCTGGAATTGGTTATTTTCCGATGCCGATAATGTGTGCAATATTTCATTTAACTGTACATAATTTTTTTGTACTAAAACTTGCTCATTCGTTTCAAATATATGAACTAATAGTTGCTCCATATTATTTTGAATAACTACGTTTTCTATTGACCCATATACTATTTTGTTTTCATACATAAAACTGCATGTTCTCCCAATTAATAATTCTGACTCGTTCATAACATTTTCATTTGAAAATGGCTGTTCATTTTCTTCAGCTATTTGATTGGGTATTTCGTCATCTGATTCGTCTAAAAATTAAAAGAGAAAATTGAGCAAACAATTAATGAAAAATATTCGAGATAATAATAAAATAGGTAATAAAACCCATTGTATAACTAATATAGACAATAAAATCGTCGATTTATTTTTCATTTTAAATAATATCGTATGCATATATAGTTATGATAGCTTTAGAAATATATTAACACATATAAAAGGGACAATATGCACATACATATATGTTTTTTTTACTTTTTTTTTTATATTTAATCAAATCCCGAGTTAAGTTTATAACTTCTATCATATCACATTCCAACTTTTTCAAGTTTTGTATTTGCTCATTTTCTTCATTTTGATCATTTTGAATTTGTTCATATTTTTTTATTTCATCTCTTACTAGAGCTAGCTGTTTATTATACTCATTTATTTTTTCCTAAAAAGAAAAAAAAATATGACCAAGATATTTTAATAATACAAACAATCAATTATGCATCCAAAAATATTTTGTATAAATTAAAGTTCATTTGTTTCCACATGCACGTATATACATATAGAATGAGGAAATATTATGCTACCTCTAAATCTTCTAATGATTCATTAAATTCGTCCATTTTTTTCAAAATAATTTATTTTATCCATCAATAAGGTATTGAGTTGGTGTTGTACCAAACTAGCCAAATTATAATTTCTCTCTTTAAATATGTATAAATATATATATGCTATTTTATCATAGCATTTAGTCCTTTGAAATAAAAAATATGGTTTTATGGTACAAATATAAAATATCTTTATTTTATTTCTGGCTAAATAAATATTCTTCGCACTTTCACATGTATTTATTATTTTATGTTATTTTCTCGTTTTTTTTCCCGTTTTTTTCCCGTTTTTTTTCCCGTTTTTTTCCCGTTTTTTTTCTTTTTTTAATTGCTTTATCACCAATTAATGATTCGCTACGACAAACTTATTTATTTTTATATCTCTTCAATTTTTTATTTTCATATTATCTCTCAACGAGAAAAAAAAATTCAGTGATATGCGTTATATTGCTAGTATTATGAACTTAACATATATTTATAAAGTTTAGAAATAAAAAAATCGGAAAATAATTTGTATATTAAAATTAAGGGGGAAATAATATAACACACATTGCGATAATATAGCGCTGGTTGCCTATCTCCAATTTTGATTATTTTGATTATTTGACTATTTTTATTATCTTGACTATTTTTATTATTTCTATTTATATATTTTTGGAACATATTTATAGCTGTTCTGTAATTATTTCGAAAATTTTTATATTATTTGGAATTTTATTATTATTTTGTTTTTTTCCACTTTTAAAATTGCATTTTTTATGATAAAAAAGGTTAGTGATTGAACTGGAAAAATATATATACAATCTTTTTGTCTTTTGGAATTATCTAAGCTTAATTATTAAGAGGAAAACAAATGTATCCAAAAAAAAAGTAAAAAATTGTGTAAAAAATTGTAAAAGAATTTCAAAAATATCCAAGCAATTGATTAATCATTCTAGATATTTACTATATATGTTTTGGTGAAATATAATTATGTACATTTTACAATGTTGTAAAATAAAATTAAGGTTAGATATTTTGCATTATATATGATTGACTACATCGTTAAAATATTCATATATATATGGAACCTTTGAAATATAGAAAATTCTCCAACTTTATAATAATATTTTATGCTTTCACCAAATGGTATATGAAAAAAAAACAAAAAAAACAAAAAAAAACAAACAATAAATAAAGATATATATAAGTACTAAAATTGGGTAATAAAATGGAAACTGATTTGTTTAGTGCAATTACAACAAATATTCTAAAATTTACAAAAAAAAAAAAAAAAATCATCACCCCCCAATTAAAAGGAAATTTCCAACAAATTGGAATAGTGCACAGGAGAAATAGTTATATTAAAAATATATTATTTTTTTCATTTATTATTTTATTATTTTTTGTTTTATTTTTTCTATGTTTTTATTTCCCCTAAATTTAATTAACCAATTAATTTAAAAATAAATCATTGCCTTTCACGATTTTCACAAAAAATAGACGGGTAACGACGCTATTTTTAATTAATGGGAAATTATTAACATTCCAATAGTTTTAGACAATTTATATGCATACTATATTTTTCTAACATCATTTTGCACGTTCTATGTGTATTTCATTTGAGGGGGGGAAGAAAATTGTCCAATAAAAATTGCGTTGTGAATGTGAATATTTTTGAAACAAAGATATATGAAAATAGATGCAGTATAATGATGAAAAAAAAAATAATAACCAACTTAATCATAATAATATTTGGATTAATATTATTTAAGTGCTCCATACGTGGTAGAAAAGATATAACTTTAAGTAAAGCAAATCATAATGATGATAATAATAGTAATATATTATTTTCCTTAAATTATAAAATACGAGATAAATTGCATAAAGGAAAAATAATACATGCAGATGGTATAAATACATATGGATATAAACACAAAGGGGTTTCTATTGTTATTCCTTTAGTACATGAAAATAAAATAAAAGATTTTTTTTCAGTAAGTGATGATGAAAACTCATGTAGTTACTATATATATCAACATGGTGTATCAACCAATAAATACAGTATTAAATGTTATCAAAATAATTTTTGTGGAATATTACCAAATAATAAATATATTACAGAAATAAAAAATGATTTATTATATTGTGCTCATTTTAATAGTAAAGAACTGATCATATATCACATCAGTGAACCCGAATTGTTAAAACCAGATGTTGTATATCAAGAAATTGTATTTTTAGAAAATAAAAAAAAAATTTTGATTAATTGTAATACAATGTTTGTTGATATTATTTCTATAAATAGTATACCTTCTAAATATTGTTTAAATGATTATTTATTATTATATGGTCTAAAATTATGTACTAATAAAACTTATTGTCATATTGATTTTTCTAAATTTAATGTAAATTCATGCCCTATAAATGATTCATATATATTGCATATAAAATATAAATGTAAAGACCAACCCAGTCATATTTTAATTCAAAATGATTCAGCAAATCCTAAAATAAAATATTCCGAACGAATTTGTAAATATGGCTATAATATTATACAGAATAGTTTATTAAACAACGAAATAATTCCTAACCCTAAAAGCAATATTAGTATTTATAGAAAAAATATATCAAATAAATGTGAAAAAAATTATACATGTGGAAATAAAGTTTGTTCGGTAAATCAATATTGTGATGAAGTTAGTGAAACATGTAAATGTAAAAAATTTGGAATTCCAATTAATGAGCAAACTTGTGAACCTATAGATGTATGTCAATTATTGAATTGTCCAGAAAATTCGATTTGTGTACAAAATAAACAAACAAACAAAGCAGAATGTAAATGTAATGATAATAAATATTTTTATCAAAATAAATGTTATTATTCTCATGAATTTGAAGATTTTTTAAAATTAAATAGTATAGAATATAGTCAAACATATATAGATAAATTATATACTGGGTCATCACTAAAATCTGAGCATATATTCATGAAATGCCCAAAGGATTTTGAAATAGAAATTGTTAATGCATATATTACTTGCTACAATATTCCATTTTCTCTAAATAGTGTTCATAAAAAACGATTTACCTCAATTTTAAAAAAAGAATGTAATGGAAAAAATAAATGTGTATATGGTAGTAGTACAGATAATACAGAAATGCTTCATTCCCCAAATATATGTACAGAAGATTTTATATATTTTAAATATAACTATTTATGCAAAGAAAAGGAAGAATTTGATGAAGAATATGATGAAGAATATGATCAAATAAATGAAAATAATTCTGAAAAAGCAAAACCCGGATTAAAAATTATGTCTAAAACAATTCCAAAAAATATAAATGAACATGCAAAAATTAAAGAAAATAAGCATGCTACATCCTATATAAAAATATTAAAGAATACAGAAAATAGTAAAATAGAATGTATTGGGGGAAAAATTCAAATTCATAGTGCAATAATAAAAGGGGGGCCAGGATGTGAAGATTTAAATATTACAAACTCGGTGCAAACATATTGTAACGACACTAGCAATTGTGATATAGGAAGTATGTATAAATTTGATACATATTGTATTAATAATCAATATCTTTATATATCTTATGAATGTAAAAATTTATGTACATTTTGCACTAGTGATTCATCTTGCTATGGAAATAAATTTGATTATAGATGCTTTTGTGATTATCCTTATATATCAAAAAATAAACTCAATAGTTTGGTTTGTGAAATTCCTACAAGTTGTTCATCAATAAAATGTCGAGAAAATGAAGAATGTAAAAATGCAAACGGATATATATATTGCGATTGTATTGATGGATATAATATAATAGATGGGGTGTGTCAAAAAGATGTTCCATGTTTTGATCAATGCCCAACAAATAAAAAATGCGTTGTAGTAAAGGGGAAGCATGTGTGCAAATGCATTAATAGATCTCTAAATAAAAAAGGAAAACCCACATGTTATGATAGCGAATTAGACGATGATTATGATGTTTTATATGCTTCTAGAAATAAATGTAAAAAAAAAGAATATATTAATATGTGTAATAAAAATAAAGAAGTGTGTGTTTATTATATAAATACTGATGAAGCTCGGTGTGAATGTAAAGATCATTTCGCTAGATCTCCAAAAACTAATGAGTGCGAAGCTATTGGATATTGTGACAATATAAACTGTAAAGCAAATGAAGAATGTATATATTCAAATGGTAAAGGGGAATGTGTGTGCAAAAATAATTTTTCCAAAAATGGAGAAGGAAAATGTGTATACAATAATTTATGTACAGTTAATAATGGTAACTGCACTGATCAGGCAAATTGTATATATCATGAAGATAAACCACATGAATGCACATGTAAAAAAGAGGGTTATATTTTCCTAAATAATAAATGTGTTATAAGAGATAAATGTAGTGAAAAAGGTTATTGTTCAGATAATTCGATTTGTATCAATGTATTAAATAAAGAACCTATGTGTGTATGCACATTTAATTATATTAAAAAAAATGATCTTTGTGTTTTAAAAAATCCATGTTTATTTAATAATGGGAATTGCCCCAAAAATTCGGTTTGCAAATATCAAAGTGATAAAACAACATGTACATGTACAGAAAATTATGCACAAAAAAATAATATATGTGAACCATTAATAGACCAAACATATCGAAATTTTTTAATAAAATATAATGAAGATCCTTATATTTCACTTGGTGCATGTGGAATTATTTATTTTATATATAACGATAATCAAATATTATGGAAAATTAATTCTACAGAAGAATTTTATATTTTTGATTATACTTTCCCAAACAATGAGAATGTTAATGTTTATATCAAAAATAAAAATACAAAAACTATTCTTTATTTGGAAAAAATGCAGAATGGAAATAGCAAAACTTATGATGATTTTGTATTAGATCACCTGCAATGCTCATACACTAACATGTTTTTTATGCCTGGAAGGAATAGATCGTCAAATATGTCTTATTACAAATAAAAAATTTCTATAGAAATATACAACTCAATTTTATACTATATATATTGTAATATTTATCATAAATACTATTTTTTCCCCTAAAATGAGTATATATATATATATGTGTGTGTATATATATATTTTTTCTCAATATTCAAAAGATAAATATGTGTGCATAGAGAATTTTATAAATGTTAATTTATTTTGCAATAATTTCAACTACATATGCCAATTTTGAAAAAGAAACTTATCTATAGGCTTTTTGTTTTCTAAACATACTATTCCAATTTCATTACAACTGTTTATAAATATAGATATGTTATTTATTTTCTCTAAAAATGAATTTGAGAAATCTTCTAGAATTTCAAAATGAAGATTAATTGGGTCAATCATTTTTTCTATATTTATATAATGAAAATATGAAAAAATATTAATATTATAATTTTTTAACATTGTTATAAAATTTTTTAATTCCTTATGAACCACCATAGTATTCCTCTCGAATATCTGATTAGGGGTTGAATGGATAAATATTTTTAAATTATATTTTGAAATAACTTTCAATGAATTAGATTCTATATTAGTGTTATATATGTTTTTTTTAAAACCTGGATCTAAGAAATATATTGATTCTATATATTCCAAAATAAACTCTGCTTTGTTAATTTCTCTCAGTATAGAAAACAAAACACTACACCCTTTACTAAACCCTATTAAAATTAACTTCTTCTTTATAATTGTATCTATATTTATAACATTATTTACACACTTATTATGAATATTCAGTGCTTTATCTGAATTAATAATATTTCCACATTTTTGAAAATTATTATTAACTAATGTATCATCATTTTGTTTTTTTCTGGATCCATCCATTAAACTATCTTCCCCACTGTTTTCTTTTAATATATCATTATTTAATGATAATAAAATAAATAATAAATGTTTGATTCCCTTTGCATCTATATATTTATCGCTTTTACAACTTTGTGTTTCAATCTGATTTTTTGATACTATTTTTGTAACTATCTTTGAATTTCCATCAATGCTTTGATTTTTTTTGTGGCTGATTTCAGAGTTTATTTCATTTTTCGAAATAGTATTTAAAGATGCATGCTCATCATTTATAAAATTTGAAAAAGTAGAAAAACAATTAATAAAAACACTAGGTTTTATAAATATTATATGATCATATAAATATTTAGATGATATAACCCAAAATAAAGCTTCATAACTAAAACGATAATCACTGCATTCATTAGTTGGTTCATATATATAGTAAGTATAAATGCTATTTTTAAAAAAATTTGAATAATCACCTGGGAAAAATATTACATATTTACTTTCACATTTTTTATTTATTAAAATAGGCTCTCTATATAGGATTATGTTATTCCTATCATTAATCCCAGTTACCTTATGAACAGAAAAACATACTGGCATTTTCACACATTCACATATGTATACATACAAATAGAGAGATCTTAAAAAATGTGGAAAAGTTATAGAAAATAAAAAACTTTTCAAAGGGAAATAATAAATAACATTTTGTTAAAAGATAAATAGATATTCATTAAGAATTTCAAATGTTTCAACCCCCTTAAAAATATTTTTACATAATTTATGAAGCATTCGCATGCCTTTTTAAATACTTTAAAATTTTTTTTTTTTTAGCATAAATTAAAGCGTTTAATATTATTAGAAAAAAAAAATGAAACAAATGTATATGCACATTGGGGGAATTCAATCAACCCCATTATAAAACAAAAAATTTTATGTGCTACAAAAAAAATACATAAATTAGAGAAAAAAAAATTATATATATTTTTTTTTATTTTGCTAACATTTAAATAATTATATACTATATTAATTTTCTATTTTTTTTTAGTAATAAATTTTAATATATGTTTGTACCCACTATACTGTTATCCTTTTTCAGTTCTATAACATCATTTTTTAAAAGTAATTTAGCATGCAATAAAGTAAATGTCTTATCGTTTTGATTTTTTGTAGCTATTAATTGAACAATGCCATTTTTTTGAGAAGTTTGAAAAAATATTTTACTATTTACATAATTTTGTTTATATAATCCAGATGTACTTAAGATTTGTATTTGCGTATCTCCTAAAATATGAAAAAGCTGTTTATTGTTTAATACAAAATTTTTAACATAATTTAAACCTGAATAAGAATTTTTATATATTTGAATTCTTTTTATAGCTAAAATAGTTGATAAGCAAAACGCACACAACATAATTTTCCCAATATATTTCTGTGTCTTATTAAATGCTCGATTTTTATTTACATATTTATAATAATAAGTGTTTTCTTTTGGATTACCATATATTGGATATATTTCATAATTATAATAAAAAAAATTATTAATAAAAGTTTTGAAATTGTAAAAAATATCAATAATTGGAATAGTATTTTTATTTTTCACTTTTTTATTTTCACCGTGTTTCATATTGTTTATTACACTATTATTAATATATTCATTTATATTATTATTTTTTTTTTTAACAATAATAATATTATTTATTTTCCATGGGTATTGATGCTGGATAATTCGAATTGTTTCTTTATCCTTATCAGCTATATTCTCTTTTTTATTTTGGTTAGTTGTATATATTTCTGAGTTATTATTTTTATCATCATATAAATTATTCTCTTTTATTTGATTATTATTATTATTATTATTATTATTATTATTACTAGAAATAAATGGAATAATAAATGCTTTGATTTTGTAAAAAAATGATTTAATTGCTTTTTTAATTAAATATGGATTTTCAATATAATCTGAAATATCTATATCTTCTTCATCCATATCATTATTATTATTTTTTTTTTTTTGGCAATTTATCGAATTTATATTAACCAAAAATTGTTCCCCTTTTAAAGAAAAAAGTATTTCACATTTTGCTCTTTGATTGGACGAATCAACATTTCCTTTTTTTTTTATTATTTTTATTTCATCATTATTTGTACAATTTAAATGTAGTTTTGCAATATTAATAGCATCAACTATATATATATGTCTATATTCAAAATTTTTAAAATATTTCAAACTGAATACACAACCACTACTTATAAGTAAAGCCCATGTACTTCCTAAACTTAAAGCAAACATGTTACTTTTGTAAAAATCGATTATTTTTTTTTTTACATACATTTTTTTTATGAACAATATTTACGAGATCATTTTTGGTTATCTAACCCCTTTGCTTATTTTTAAAATTTTATTTCTTTATTCATTATAAACAAAACTATGATAAAATTTTATGATGATATGCATATTTTTCCAATAATATATATACTTGTTCTGAAAATATTAAGGATATAATTCCATATTATAATAAATAAAAGCCATAACTATACATCGCTCGAATTAGCTCATAATTAACTTTTATGGCTAGTTCGGTGGAATTCCTTGGGACTAAATTATACAAAAAAGAAAAAAAGAAAACGAGGGAATAATTATTGCTCTTCTTTTAACATATACTTATTTCTCATTTTTTCTATTTAAAAAAAACAGAAAAATACATATACACAAATTATTAGAATTGTAACAAATTTTATTTCATTCTTTTTTTTTTTTTTTTACAATTTTATTGGCACAATTTACACATTAACTGAAAAATATACGATATAGTGTAGCCTTCTATATAAGCATTAAGTTTTTATAAAATAATTTAAAAAAATATTTAAATAAAAAATTGCAATTTTTGATAAATTCTATGTTTAATACCTAAAGTGTACTATTATATAAACAGCATTGTTTATATATAGTTTGTATGGTAAATTTAAGCAGAATAACTAATAGTTGTTTTTTATATGGACAAAAAAAAGCATATTTTTTAAATTATTGCATATTTTTTTAATATTTTCATAATTATACATGTTTGATTACAAAAAAATGGAAAAACATCATGTGACAAAAATATGCATAAATCAATCGGGTAGTAAAAATACATATGCTTGAATCAAAATGTGAAAAGGTGTGTGAAATTGTAAAATTTCCAAATATAAATGAAGGAAAATATAAAAAAATATATTATTATATGTTTAATACATATATTAAATCGATTGATATATAGATAATACATTTCCACATATTTACTGCGAATACAGTTTATTATAATTTATTATGTGAATGAATAGACTGCAAATAATTTGTAGTTTTATGAGCATTACTTATTCAACAAAATTAACATGGATATTTTTTTCACAAAAAAAAAACAATATACACATATATGTATATGTTTCCATTTTCAATGTGTAAACACTGAACATAATGGTTTATTTCCGAAAATACCAAAATGATGAAAATACTGATATTAAAAAAAATATAAAAAAGAAATTTGAATATGGATAATTATTAATTGAGGTTTTAAGAATATAATAAATATGATTTAAATTTTTTTTATTTTTTTTTATATTTCCATTTTTTTTTGTGTGTGTAATATCTTTAAAATTTTGTATTCCTTCATGCCCCCATATTTTCATTATTTTGCTGTCTTCAATAATGTATTTATAAATAGGTGGGATAATTCCTATATAATTATTTTTATCATTTTTTCCAGTATATTTTTTGGTATATTTATTTATATAATAAAAAAAGTAACTATTATTAAATCGTGAAAAATAATCAAAAAGATCAACCTCGTAAATATTTTTCTCAGTTCCCAATAAATTTGTATAAGGAAGCAAAAAATTTTCATCTAATTTTACAAAATTAAAAAAAACAGGTTTTAATTTTTTTTGATTTTTGGGGCTATATTTATCTGCACACAAATAAGTAATGCTTTTAGTCATATTATATATAATTTTTTCCATTTTTTTTTTTTTTTTAATTTCTTTAATATAATCATGATTTTTATTATTAATATATTGCATAGCATAAAAATGATCTGTTAAATATATATCATATTTTTTGCATATTTCTTTATAATTTATAATAAATTCATAGTAAATATATTGAAAAAAAATTTCCACAAGTATATGTTTTTTTATTATTTCTTTATATATATCTATATGTTTATATAAAATATAGTATGGATAATATAAATAGACATTTCCCTTTTTTTTATTATATCTACCCTTTTTATATTTCTCCCTTTTATTTTTTATTTGTTTATTTATTTTTATTATATCACAATTCTTATCTTCTTTTAAACCCATTTTAGGAATTACATTTATTTTTTCTTGGCTATCAATTTTATCCCTTTCTTTTTCTTCATAATCATTTTTATTATTAAATATATTTGATTCTATTTTAAAAATTTTGAGATTTTCTGTAGCATCTATTATATTTACATCAGATTGTGAATCGATACTTTGGGTTTGATTCATAATATTACTATTATCCGATTCGTCTGTTTCAACTCCACTTTTTTCAAGCCTCTTATTTGATTTTTCACCATGGCTATAATTATAAAAATTTATCAAAGATCGTTGAATTGCTTTATTTTTTTTTTCTTTTTGTCGAGTTTGATAATTATAATAATATAAAATAAATGGTGAACTATATATTGGAGAAAAAGGTGGAAATGATATTTTTTTTTTCATTTCTTTTAAAAATTTATCAAAAGATATTTTATGAGTCATATAATAATATGTCTTGTTAATAATATGTTCAACATCTATATTTTTCCAATTTAGATTTTGAAAAATGTAATGTATTTCGGTATACATGTTATTATATAATAAATATTTTTTTTTCTTATCAACTATTTCTAATAGTTCTTTTTTTTTATGCAATATAATAGAACTTGTAAAATAAATAATAAAAACACCATCATTTGATAATAATATATCAAATAATCTAGCTAGCTTATTAAATTCCGTGATGACATGTGCATAATATGTAACAACCCAACTTAAGCAAAAAAAAAATTCTGTTCCACTAAGTTGTAATGAACTTTTCTTAATTTCTGTTTTATTATCTTTGCTTTTTTCATAATTTTTATTTTGTAATGTTTTTTGTTGGTTTTCATTATTTTGATTATTACGATATTGACTGTTGTGTTTTTTATTTTCACATTCTTGTTCATTTTGTAATATACAAAAAACATTATATACTTCTTCATCCAAATATCTTAATAATAATCCAACACCTTTAAATGTATTTTTAATTGAAACATCCAAAGACAATGTTAAATAATCTATCATGTAGAATAAAAGAAATCTTTCACAAAGCAAATAAACTATATATTCTTTTTTTTTTTTTTTTTTTTTATATTTTATATATTTTTCAATTTTAATATTATTAAGTATACATATTTTTTCAATATATTTTTCTTCTATTAAAAACATATTACTAATATTGTTTTGGAGAATATCGTATTGATCGTCTTCCTTTTGCTTTTTTTGTCCACCAATATTTACATTAATAGCTCCATTTTTTTCATTATGCGAATTTATCGATTTTTTTTTTTTTACTTTACACAAGTTTGAACAAGCTGGGTCGATAAGACCCGTTTGACAATGCGTGTATTCTTCAGAAGGTGCACTAAATTGGCAACATGCTGAAAATGGATGAATAAAATTAATACCAATGTTGTTTTTATTTGTATGGGTCATATAATAACGCTGTTTATGAAATGGTAAGTTAATGTGATTATATTTTTTTTCAAAAATATCTCTACATATTTTATTTATAGCATATTTGTATATAAAATGCTCTAAAAAAACATATTTTTGATATTTCATAAAAAAATTATGAAAATAAACAGTTAAGAAAACTAAACAAACATCATGAACTCCTTGAGCATAATATATTTTATTAGAATGCTTATATAAAATACTACAGATAATATTTTTTAAAATATATTGATATTTTTTTTTAATTTCATAAATAATATTTTTATGTATATTCCATGTGTTTACACTTCTTTTTACGTCTTTCTTAACTTGCATTCTTTCATTTTCTTCTAATAAAACACTATCAATTAGCCATTTATTTAAGTTACTATTTAAATCATAGTTATATTTTATGCTATTTTGTAAATATAAAGATGCTGGATTTGCATTTATATCGTTTTTTATGTTGTTTGATTTATATTTGTTAATTATATGATCAACTATATATATATCTACTTCTAATACATTTTCATATATTATTTTTAACAATTTAATTATAAAATTTTTATTAATTTTTTTATCATAATTATTATTTTTATTTCTTTCTTCAAAATTTAATAATAAATTTACAACTTGTTTTGAATTTTTTTTAATAAATCTTTTTGTTTTTTTGTTAATATTACCAAATGATAATTTTGTCTTTTTTTTAACTTTATTCAATTTTTTTTCAAAATATAATTTTAGAATTTTAGAATATTTATTACTTCCTTTTTTTTTACGAATTTTTTTCATCATAAATTCGTAATCAAAAGATTTTGGTGATAAAAAAAATCGAAGAGGGCATTTCTTTTCACTATTTTTTTCATTTAATTTATTTGATATATCATCACTATTATTTTTATAACAATAATCATTGGGTGATAACAATGTTGATGTTGTACTACTTTTGTTTTCTATAGGATGCCTAGAATTATTTGAATAATCTGAATGTTCAGAAAATTTTTTATTTTGAAATTCTTCTGAAGAATATTCATCCAAATTAGATAAATGGATAAAGAAATCAAGTTCGGTATTTTCTTTTGGCGAAATATATTTATACAAATAATTTCTATGATATTTTTTATCATTTGCAAACAAATTTGTACATTTTATTTGCCTACTATTATTTTCTGTTTGTTCTAGCATTTCATTCGTATTTTCTTTGCTATATTGTGCATTATTTTTTTTGCTTTTTTTTTTTATATTAATCAAATTTTCATTTTTATCTTTTTTTTCTGATAAAAAGCCATTTATTGTATTCCTGTTTCCGAATATGCATTTTTTTTTTCTTTTTCGTAAACGCATAGATGAAAAATCAGGATTGAAAATATCTTTCCTAGTTGAATTGGGAATTATATTGATACCTCTGTTTGTTAAGTCGTTCTGTTCAATTTTATTTTCGGCATTTTTATTTATTATATTATTCCCCCTGTCTTTACCGAATAAACTAGTTAATGTTTCTGATTTTTCATTTTGATGAATATCAGAATTAGTTTTTTCTATTAAATGTTTTGAAATTTGAAAATTAGAAATTTTATTATATTTTTTATTTTTTGTCTTTTCAATAATATTGTCATTTATATGAGAAGTAACAACAGAAGTTGTACAAAATTTTAATGATCTATATTGTGGTTTATTCCATATAAATTTAAAATGATTAGAAAAGTTATATATAAATTTATTTATATACTTTTTACATAATATATTTATTGGATGTTCATTATATTCCTTATTTTTTGATAAATTAATATTAAATCCAAGTAACAATAACCATATTTTTTGTCTTATTTGATTATTTTGAAATCCACCTTGTGTATATGAACAAGATTTTATTATTTGATATAACTGTTTTTTTTCATTATTCGATACATTTTCATATATTTTTAAAATATTTTTAAAAATTTTTAATTTTTCATTGTTTCGTTCATCATATTTATCAAAATAATTTTTATATACAATTACATCATCAAGTAAACACAATTTCTTCTCATATTTTTTATTATCTGTATTATAATGTTTATGTATATATATATATCCATTTTTTTTTTTTATTTGAAATCTTCTTTTATTATATATTTCAGAATCACTATAATTTTTCTCCCTATATATAGAATATTTTTTTTTATAATTTTTTTTTTTTTTATACAAATATTCAAAATCTATACAACTATCGTATTCTACATCCCTCCTCTTTTTTTTTGCAGAAGGCTTCATGTTAAAAAATTGTGTATATACGTTACCTTTAATTTTTCATAACTGTTCGAAAAATAGTAGGATATAAATCAGTCAAAATGCGATAAAGCAAAAAATGTTATGCATTCCACACATAATATATACAGCATACATACATATACATTTTAACGTATCCTAACACTATATTAAACTATGACTTGTATAAAATATTGAAAATATGACTACCAAATAAACTTTATAGATTGTTTTATTTAATAATTTGTATAAACTCATGAAATGATAACACTGTGTTAACGTGTGGCTGACCATGTATATGTGTGTATACATATAAAACAAATATCCTTAAAAACAAACAAAACGAAATAAAATTAATTACGCACTTAAATTTATTTGAGCAATTACTACGAATATACATTGGTATATTAAAAGTGAAATAATATGGTTATTGTTTTAAAAAAATTAAAAGACAAATATGTGCACATATGTATTAACACGCCATATGATACATACTCATTAAAAAAAAAAAATTATGGTATATAGTAGGTATTCTTATAAATATATTATATATATACATATATATATATTTTTTTTACGGAAAAAAAGCTAGTTCACAAACAAAACTATAAAAAATAATAACAATATAATACTACTCATATGAAAATGTTTTGTGTTTTTTACAAATACAGAAAATTTTACAATAGAATGCAGCTATAAAGTTATATCATCACATGTCTCATTATGTATATAAAATGAATAAGCTTTTGTATTTTATAATTTATTTACATTTATTATTTTTAAATTATAAAGAGCTAACAAAATATTTTCAATTAAATTGTATTAATATTTATGTACATATACACACATATTTTATTTTAACTTTATATAGAAATATAGCATTCTTAACGGTTAACATTCTTAAAATTATTTCGATGCATTTGAAAATTTATATATGGATAATTATAATAATATGCTGATGTGGAAATACAAAATAATTTTATATTTATAAGGATACTGATTTAAAATCACAATAATAAAAAAAAGCCATATACACGCAATGTATAAAAACAAAAAACAAACAAATTGTATAATGAAATAAACTTGTAAATATATTATACATATGTTATATATAATATGTATATTTTTTTTCACATATTATATATAAAAATGTTGAATTGAAAAAGGAATATTAAATATTAGCGATTTTTTTTATTAAATTAAAAGCACATTATATATTTATAATGGGTATGCACAAGCTTATTTGCCATATTACATACAAATAAATATGCAATGTAAAAAAAAATTAAATATCAAAAAAAAAGAAAATATGTTCGAAAAATTATACTATTATTATTCAAGTTATAAATTTTAAATAACCATATTCTTTTCTTTTTTTTTTTTAAATTATACTTTAACACTGAAGAAAAAAAAATAAATAATACTACATAGTGTTATTCATTTTAAAAATAATATGCTACAAATATAAAAAAATTTCCTCTTTTTTTTATTGCGATATTTATATATTATTTTCTTTTTAAAATGCCACTTAATATACAGGTTAATTAATATATATAACCAAAACTATATTCAAAATTCAAAACAAATAAAGAAGAGAAAAAAACAGAGCGTATATATATATATATATATATATATATATAATCACATTTGTGTCCATGATACAAAAGTTGTATAGTTTCCATTTTATAACGTCTTTTATATTTTTTGCATTTTTTTTAATATTTATTTTAATAGGGAGGTAAAAAAAAACCCTTGAAGGCAGCCAAAAAGGGGCCAGTCGAATTAACAGAGGAAGATATAGCTTTTAAAAAAGAAATGGCGGAAAAGAAAAAGTAAAAATAAAAAGAATTAAACATACATATACAATATATTCATATATATGTAGTTATATATACCATTATACATTTTTAAATCTGAAAAAAAAAATATATCTCATAAAATAGCACACAACATGTTATCACAATTTCTTTATCCCTTATATTTTTTATATATTATATATATGAATATGCATACATTTGCTTTGCCATTTTTTTTTTATCAATTGTTTTTAGGGCTGAAGAAGAAGCTAAACAAAAATTATTAAAGGCAAAGAAAAAGTAGACACTAGTTTTTTTTAGATATATAGAATATTCATATTTTATATTTATTGCAAATAAAATTGAAGAAATTGCACAAAAATCTTATTTTTTTATTTTTATCACATTCTTAGCATGAATATTGTGTTTTTTTTTCTCTTTTTTTAAGTTTCATATTTATCGATAAAATATGAAATAATTATGTAATGATGTTGATATAAAAATTTTAAATAACATTATATTAAAACAAATTAGTAACATTATTTAAAAAGTAATAATATTTAAGAAAAAAAAAATTATTTATATACTATTAAAATTATTTTGTTTGGAAAAATATATCACTATTATTTGGTATTATTTTAATAATCTTAGCAGTTTTTCATTATATATTTTCAAATAATATGAGAAATAAAATCAAAATTACTAAAAATTAAATATATAACTAAAAAAAGAAAACAACGTATCGTTAAATAATAATGATACAATGCCTATGTATATTCATAAGTTGTAATATTGTGTAATCGTTTTTTTTGCTCGTACTGCAAATATACACATAAATAAATCGATCATGTCAACATTATTTTAATTTTGACTAATGTTATATTAATATCCTAATGAAAAAATGCCACCTTTATATATTAAAAACGTTCTTTTCATTTTAGAACAAAGCTGATAATGTTGTTTTTAATAAATTGACGATTACTTCATTTATTTAATTCACAAAATATAAAAACAATTTATAGTTTTAGTTTATTATTTGGCATATATTTTTTTTTTCACCAAATTTACCACATTTTATTTATTCGTTTTTCATATTTAAGTATATTATACCTTAAATATGTCATTATATAAAATAAAATATAGTGGCTACTTAAAACACAATTCTAATATTTGTTATGTAAATAATATTATTATAACTTTTTTTTGTGAATTATAATTAATTATGAAAATTAATCAAATTTTCATAAATTTCCAAAAAGGGAAAAATATATTATTGTACTTTTCCTTTTTTAGAATAAGGAAAAATATTAATTTTTAATTTTATCATTCCATTTAATATAAGAAATTTCCAACGAGTTTTTTAAAAAATTAAATATATAGTTAAGGATCATAAAAAAAATATTTGCATATATTTTATAATAATTGGGCGTATATATAAAATATATTTTCCTTACGGTATTAGATTAAGCATAAACTGTGATATACCCCTTTACCACCCAAATATTTCAATAAAAATAAGGGATATTATTATATATTTTTTTAAGTGTACCATTAAATAAAGTGCATAAAAAAAAGTGAACTAAAAAAAAAAATTATAACATATATCTTGTATATATATATATAATATATGTAATACATTACATAATAATATATTATGGCCTATGTAATATTTAAGAAACGTAAAAGAACAAATTATATTATTTGTAAAATTTAACATAAATTAAAAAAATAAATATCATGTGATTATATATATTATTATTTATATATAAAACGTATGGGTATATATAGGGAACTGTATTGTATACATTTTAGCATACTAATTTATAATAAAAATATATGTATATCCAATTAAAAAAATAATATATTTTTTTTTTTAATAATTTACAAAAAATTAAAAGAAATAATTCACAAGCTTAATTTTGTTAATTATTAAATTTAAAATTTTTCGATATTATATTTTCACTTATAAATTAATATAACTGGAAAAATGGCAGTTGGAAAAAATAAAAGAACATCAAAAGGAAAAAAGGGTGGAAAGAAAAAGGTCACTGATGTTTTTACCAAAAAAGAATGGTATGACCTTAATGCTCCTAAAATGTTTATGGTTAGAAAATTTGGAAAAACTTTAGTTACTAAAACTATTGGAAAAAGTAAGAAATAAAAATAAAATAATTTGAAAAATAAGTTACAATTTTTTTTAAACATATATATGGCTATATATTGTCCCTGTTTGCATTATATTTTGTTCGAAATATATAACTATCTATATATTTATTTGTACATATATCGTTTTCAAAATGTTGTATATCATGAGCAATGATAGCGAATTAAAGTATATTACTATATTATATGCATGTAAATAAATTGAGTGAACATGTTATATTTGTGAACTTACTATATCATGGTGTACCTCATGTAATTTATGTTTAAAAAGTATACATTTTATATCCATTTTTATGCATACATATTCGTATTATATATATGTGCACTTCCCCTTAAAAAATATGAACTGTGCATGCTAGTATGCGCACCAATAGGTGCTTTGACATTTTTCTAACAATCCGTTTTTTTTGTATATCACGTAATACATATATGTTTTATTTTCCGAATTTTACATTAATATATTTTTTTTAACAAATGACAGAATTGGCAACTGACGGTTTAAAGGGTAGAATTTACGAAGTTAACTTAGCCGATTTAAATAATGATGAAGATCAAGCTCATAAAAAAATTAAATTAATATGTGATCATATCATAAACAGAGATTGCTATACAGACTTTTGTGGATTAAGTATAACCAGGGACAAATTATGCTCATTAATTAGAAAGGGGTATACCTTAATAGAAGGATGTACTGATGTCAAAACTATTGACAATTATCATTTAAGAATGTTTTGTATTGCTTTTACCAAAAAAAGACCTAACCAAACAAAAACCACTTGTTATGCACAAACTAGCCAAATTAAAAAAATCAGAAAAAAAATGGTCGATATTATGCACGCTGAAGCTAGTAAAGTTTTATTAAAAGATTTAGTAAAAAAAATAATTCCTGAATCAATAGGAAAAGAAGTTGAAAAACAATGTAAAAAAATATTTCCATTACAAAATGTTTTAATTAGAAAAGTTAAAATCTTAAAAAGACCAAAATTAGATATTTCTAAATTAATGGAATTGCATTCAGATCCAAAAGAAGATTCAGGAAAAAATGTTAAATCTTTACCTGAATCAAAGGAAGCTACTAACATTTTAACTGCTGAGCTTAAACATTAATAAAGAAAAAAATTTACAGAATTTGGAAAAAAAATAATATCCCATTATGCACATTTTGTTGTGTATGTATATAAAAATATGTTATTTTTAATTTTTTTTAATTCCAACATTATATATATATATATGTATGTACTTGTGCATATTTTGCACTTGTATGTGAATAAATTCCTTTTTTATGAATTAATTAATGAATGGAACTTTAATTTATTTTTTAAAAAAAAAAAATAAACAGCTTTTATGGAAAATTTAATATAGATATATATTTTTATCAAAAATAAATAAGTACAATTTTAAAACGTATGTTATAATCCATATCAAATAGATTATATACTTTTACAAAATAATAATAGTAATTACAATAAAGTTGTATATATATATATATATATATAGGAAGGGATAAATAATTCCAATTAATAAAATAGAAAGGTTTTATGTCTAGTAAACTCCTTTTTTGTTATTATTTCCATGGCCAATATTTCTGAAATTAATTAAAAATATGTACAAATTTTCGTCCTAGTTTTTACCAATGCTTTTTAGTCGTATTAATAATGGCCTTAATTCTGTAATAACAAAAATTAAAGTATATTAAAATGAATAAAATTGCAAAAACATATATTTTTAATTTTATTTATTGTATCTTTTATTTTATGTACCCTTATCGTTTTGATACTGTACATGTGTTTTCTTAAAAATTCCGCATATTTTCAAAAGCAAACCCTTCAAATGTCAAAAAATTGAAAAATCGATTATCTGTTTTATGTGCATTATACATATTCGATTATGAATTTTTATTTAAAAATGTGTACATATATATATGAACTGTAAACAAAATGCATAAATGTTTACATTCAGCATATTTGAGTGTTTGGAAATTTCAAGGTCAATTATTTTCATTTGTTCCTGGAACTCTTTTTTAATCTTCTCAATAATTAAATCTTTGCTCACAAGAATATTTTTATTTTTCTCTCTAAGTTCTACTATTATTTATATTTTTTTATTGATTTAAAATGAAATATTAATTAAAAAAAAATGTATTATACTGTTAATAACATCAGGAAAAAGAATTTAATATGAAAAAAATTAAGACAAAATAATAATAAAAAAGAAGGTACATATATGCATATCAATTAATTATATATCGATTAATTACATATTTCATTATATGATTTTTCAGACAACAATGCCAAGTCCCCTAGCATTTCGTAAATGTCTTTTTCAATGTTTTGGTATTGATTTAGTATATTTTCATATTCATTTATAAAGTTTTTATAATTGGCATTGTTTTTTATTTCAAGTTCTTTAATATTTTTTATTTTGTCTATTCGTTGTTCTTTTAGTTCACTTATTAATTTTGTTTTTGTTTCTGCATTTGAAGATAATTAAATGTATTGTGTCAAAAATGAAGTGTTACAAAAATATGAGAATTATAAAGGTAAAATAATTATAGCATTAAAATTGGGAAGGATAATAAAAGTAAATTAATATGCTACCTAAATCATTTTTTATCGTTTCGATTTTTTCTTTCAGCTCTTTAGCTTTAAGAAGGTGTATTTCCTCTTTTTTTTTGTTTTTATCGATAATAGAACTCATTTTTTTTTTGTCAATTTTTATAATTTTTGTTAAAAAATAATTTAAAATACCTTTAAGGTGTGTGTAGCAATTATAATTCCAAAATATTTTTAGTTATAAAAAAAGTTAAGAAAAAACTCATAAAAGTATAGAGTAAAAAATATATATTTATACTCGTGTAAAAGTGTACATTGTAAATATTTAATAAGTTAAACATTTTAGCAATAATAAAATATATAATATTTTTACATGTTAAAATATGTCCAACGTTATTTATATAAACATATATTTATTTTATGACCATTCTAATGCATATATTAATTTTCCTTTCAAATAAAATTATGACATATTTTTTTGTTCATATAAGTATTTAACAAATTTTCGAAATTATGAAATATTTAAATAAGAAAAAATTGAACTTAAAAAAGGAAAGGAGAAAGTACGAGAAATGTTATCACTTAGACATGCCACTTTAAAAAAAGGAAGAATATATTTATTATATTATATATATATATATATATATTTTTTTTTTTTTTTTAAATACGCAAAATAAAAATGCTTACTGTAATATTTGTTATTTTACAAGTAACATCAAGTTCCTTTAAAAGGTTTTTTTTCATTAAAATTATAAACACACGCACAAAAGGGTATATCGTTATTTAGAAGAAAAAAAAAATATGACGACTTTTTATTTTCTTTTCTTTTTTTCATAAGGTATATATTTTTGCATAATACTGTCGAGAATATATAAAATAAAATGTGTTAAAAAAATGTATTTATAATACATGTATATTTTATATATATACATTTTTTTATATTTTAAGCTAGCAAATAACGGATAACATTCAAAAACACAACTCGTTTTCGCGAACTTTTAAATCTTATATATCCACATGGATTTTTTCCACGTGTTTAAAATAAAAATATTAATTTCCAACTGAATTTATTCTTTTGTATATTATATATTTATTGTTTTACATAAGGGGTAATTAATTTTGTTCTTGAAAAATAACGGAAATAAAATAAAGCAATCATAAGATTTGTTTATTCTTATTCTTATTTTCCCGTGTTTTTTTTTTGTACCTTTGTAAAATTTTATTATTATTTTATTGTTATTATTTGGTTAGATATTTTTGTAAATCAAAAGAATAAGTTATATACCCCCATTTATAGATACTCATATTTGTGAGAAAAAAATAAAAACGGAACAAATTCATGCATGCTTATATATGTATGGATATACAATTTAGTTAATACCATCTATGTATTGATATTATGGACATTTTATTTGTTTTGTCGTTTTTCTAAAATGTTTTTACATAATTGAAATGCATATTAAGACTATTCTGGGGCGGGTATGAAAAAATTAGCATATTTGATACATATGCTCGAAAAACCCTAAAATTCAATTTTTTTTATGAAAAAAAAAACAACAAAATGAACAATAATAACAATAACAGAAAAAACTACAATAATAACTTTTTTAATGAATTCGAGAACGACAAAAAAGAATTGTATAAAAAAAATCCAAATGATTTGGCACCAAATTATGAACAAAACAAAATGGCTAGACATATAGGGAATAATAGTGTGCAAAAAATGGGCCATAAAAAAAATAACCAAAATAATGGAAATAATAATATTAGTGGAAATTGGAATAATTATAACAACAATCGAGGGTATGGGGATTCAAATATGCAAAATAAAGGAAATAAAAATATTTCAATAAAACGAAACTTAATAAGTGGCAAGCCAAATAAAAGTATGGAACATATAAAAAATAATATCATTAAAAATAAAATTTTAAAAAATTTTAATTTGGCTAATAATAGTTCTTCTAACAATACTCATAGTAGTACTATTCATAAAAATGAATTCAGAAAAAATTCAGAAAATAACCAAAATCAGGCAATTCAACACTGCTCGAAAAATTCACAATTTGATAATAATAAAAAAATAACACACGAAAATCAAAACATATATAATTTCCACAATATAACTAATAGTAACTTAAAAAATGCTGGGAACGATAGTTTGAGTGCAAATAATAATATTTACCATAATCCTGATTTTTTTAAAAAAAAAGAAAATTCAAAAAAGACTTTAATAAATAATAACTCAAATATATCCTTAATGGAAAAGAATGATAAAAATAAAAAATTTTATGATTATTCACAAACTTCATCTTTTAAAGGATATAATAATATAACTAAAGAAAAAAATATATTACAAGGCAATACTTCTAATAATAACTATTATCGCACAGAAAAAAAAAACATTAGTAAAATTCAAGCTAGCGAATCTGATACTGGTTTTTCACAACATTCTAACAATAGTTTTTACAATAAAAATAATGAACTATATGGAAATAATGCAATAAAAAAGTTGTATAATAATAAAATTGCTTCAAATTATGTAAAATTTGATAATTCACAAAATGAAAAATATAATTTGGGAACTGAAACAGAATCACGGGGTTTATATTTTAATAAAAAAAATAATGATTCTTATAAAAATGTGTCAGAAAATATGAATAATTATATTATACAAACAAATAATAATTTTAATAATACATCAAATGATTATTCTAAAGGAGCCAATATAAGTGATGAAAAAAATGGCTATGTGTTTGAACAAAATTCTGAAATTCATAACAAAAACATTAATAATGTTAATAATATTGATAAAAGTGACGAGAGTTTAGAAAAAAAAATATATCAAACGATAAGTAATAATAAAGAAGCTCTTAATATTTTATCAAAATATTTTAAAAATATAAATGAAAATGGAAATATAGATCCAGCAACTTTGAATAATATAATATTAGAATGTAAAAATAATAAAGTTTTAGTTAATATTTTAAATGGAATAAAAAAAGAAATTAATAATAATAGTTTGGATAAGTTAACAAATGTAACATATGATAAAGGGGCTATATATAATTATGAAAATAATACAAAGACATGTTTAGATGTAAAACAGTTTGATGTAGAAAATAATAATGATGTTAAAAATAAAAACAATCAAAATATTAAACATATTTTTAAAAGTACGGATTTTGATAATATTAAAAATAAGTGGAATATGTGTATAATAAAATACAAGGATAAAAATGTTTATAATATATTTAACAATGTTGAAAATAGTATAAATGTTAATACAAAAAATATAGAAATATTTAAATCACCATTATTTTGTAGCAACAATTATCATTTATCCAAAAATATATTTTATAGTAATTATAAAATTGTATTAATACATAATGTGAAATATTTACTACTGGAAAATATTTTTAGCTTTAAAACTTTCCCTGAAAAAAAAAACACCTTACAAAACAATTCAAATATACCAGTGGAAAATGCTGATAATAATAAGAATAATCCTAGTGAATATACTTCACCCTTTTCAACCATATCATATGCTGATTCTAGTTTTGATAATTTTTGTCTTTTCTTTAACAATTTTTGTCAAATATCTGAATGGTATAGAAATAAATTAATTTGTTTTCTTGTATACAAAATAATAATTATGGATGAAGAAGAGGATGAATATCACAGTTATTATAGTATTTTTTTGAAGATATTAGACAAAAATACATTTGTTTTTTTTTTATCAGTTTTAATTAATATAATGAAAAATTATTCTTTAAAATTAAAGTATATGATTAATGTTATAGAAAGATTATTACCAGTTTTAGCTAAAAAAAAAGAACAAAAAAAAAATGTAAAAAACCAATACAATTCGATATCAAATAATTATGCTGGTTCAAGTACGAAAAAGTACATACTTTTTAATATACTTTATTTTAAATTACTTCGTTTGTTATTTTATAAAATTGAAAATTTTTATATTCAGAAAAAACATTTATTATTATTATTTTTAAGATATATAAAGAATTTCTTATTAAATATATGTAACTCTACTATAATTACACAATATTTATTTATTAAATGTATAGATTTAATGAATAAATATAATAACCAACAATATATTTTAATAAAAACAATTTCTATGGAAATTTTTTTACAATTATGGAATAATGATTTTTTAAAATTGTCTATTTTAAAAATGGGAAAATCAATAATCAGATTTATTATTTTTATAAGTAATGTAGAATATGTAAATAAAAATATTTTTCCTTTTATTTTATCGTATATTGAAACAGCTAATCAAACAGATGCCCATAGTTATATATCATCATTTATTCAAAATAATAAATACTATAAACAAAAAAAAAAAAGATTAAAACATTTTTTATATTATTTCAACAGCTCTAATGTGTTATCTTTATATTATGATAAAACACAAATAAATAAAACAACTATATCGTTAGACGGAAACATAGAGGACAGAAACGTAGATATTTCAATAAACTATGATCAAAATTCCATTTATGGAAATACAATTTTCGATTTAATACTTCAAATAAAAGGTAGTTTTAATTATTTCAACATTTTAATATCAAAAAATGAAAAAACTTGTCTCGATTTTTTACTTAATATAGATAACTTAAACACCAATTTCCACTTTCATTTATTTTATGACGTGTTTATTCAAAGCAACTTAACAAATTTAGTGAATGAAAATAAATTGGTTTACTACTTCGAGTGGCTTCTAAATGAAAAAGGCGAAAAAAATGAAAAAGGTGAAAAAAACGATCCAGATTGTGGAATAAAAATAAAGGGGATAACTTCTTTGAATGAGCATTTAAAGGAAGAAAAGAATTCCATCACTTTACAAAATAAAAGACAAAACAGTTTTATAGAAAATGAAAACAATAATTTTTCAAAAAAAGCAAAGTATGCCGATATTGTAAATGATAAGTATGATTCCTGTATAATGAATAATGAAAATGAGGAAAAAAGCGATAATGATTTGAAAAATGAAATTAATGAAAATTTATCAAAGTATTACGAAAACACAGAAAACAAAAATTATAATGAACAAGCAAATGAAAAAGTGATGTATTGTTTGTATGAACTATTTAAAAAAAATGATGGAATATTATCAAAAATATACTGTTCCCATATAAAGTTAAGTTTTTTTTTTAATATATTTTTTTATAAGGGTAATGAAATGAGCCGAATATTATCAAGCTCTTTATCTATTTATAGTAGAAAATATAAAAATTTTAAAAGAGGAGATAATCAAAAGGTTATAAAATTTATGAACATAAATAATATCACACATTTTTTGATAATTAAATTTTTGTTGAAATATATAGGTAAAATAAAATGTAATGATGATAAAGATGACATTACGAATACAAAGGACATGGAAAATGAAGAAATGATTTCAAGTTCAGACAAAAACATATTTGCTTGTTATAAGATTTTAGAATATTCCTTGAAAAAAGATATAAACAACGCAAATAGCTTTTTAAATTATATAAATAAAATTATATTACATTTATATGAAAAAAAAAGAGAAAATATAGTTTTAAGTTTAATTATATCCTTTAGTATTTACAATTTCATATCATATATTGAAGGAGGTGATAATAAAAAAACAATTTTAGAAAATATGGAAAAACTTAAACTTATTGATATAGTTAATGATATTTATAAAAATTGTCTTATAGGATTTCTCTTAAAAGGAAATAATTATTTTATAGATGAAGGAACGGGTATTATAAATTTAGAAGATGTATATAATTATGAACTAACAAATCATATGAAAGTAATTCCAAAAAATATTAATAAAGAAATATTTGATCTTGTTAATTTTAAAAAATATATATTTCAAAAAGGGAATTATAAAAAAATTGAAGCTATAAAAATTTGTAAAAAAAATATGATAAATAATTTATATACTTCTGAGATATTAAATTATATTTATTATAATGTCTTATATATTGTTATTCATTTAATCATGAATATACGATTTTATTACACCATATTTTTTAATACATACAAACAAAATATATATAATTTTTCAAAAAAAACTTGTTTTATTTTTAAATTTGAAAACCAAGGCGAATATACCATCAAGACTGCATACTATGATTCTCAAAATTTAGAAAATAATACAAATTTAGATAATTTTTTTTCACAAAATAATCAAACAAATCAGAAAGATGTTAATTTTGATAATAAATACGTTTTATTAAAATTTCAAAGAGATAATTATCATCATTATATAAAAAAAAAAAAATTAATAATCAAATATTACAAAAATGTTAAAAAAAATATAGTTAAAAATTTAAAACAATATATATTAGTGAATAATTCTCATATTGATGTCAAAACGTATATGAAAGATTCTATATATTTCGATATATTATTTACATTTTACAAATCTCCAATATTTATGCAAACAATATATTTTTCTCTTTATTCTAAAAATACAAATAGAGCTATTAATGATAACTCTGTTGAAATAAATTTTAATTTGAAAATTCTGAACCAAATAAAAGATATATTTTCATTTATTCAGCAAATTAATAAAATTGTTTATTTAGTTGTACATAAAGGTTTATTTACTCACAAAGAAATTATATGTATTCTAAACAACTGTATATTTGACAACACTGATATCAATTGTAATAATTTTTGTATTGATTTTTTTTTTTATGAAATAGTTGATACTTCTTATTGTCTAAACAAATATACAAAATGCAATACAATAAATTATAAATCATATTGCAATAATAATAAAACGAAACAAATGACATTGGACCATCAGCATATTTACACAAACGATAGGAACGAAGATGAAATAAATTGGAATGGGACTGAAATAAAAATAAATAACTCAAATATTTATAAATCCAAAAAATTTGGAAAAAGTAAAAATTGGCTATTTCGTTATAGCTACAAAAATGAGGAAAAAAAAAAAAAAAATTATTTTAACGAACTTTTAGATTATATTGTATATTCAATTAATAATAGTTACAAAAAAGAACGGATATTATTTTGGAGTGAATTTTTTTATAGTCTTAAAAATTTTGGAATAATTAATTTTCAAATATTTTTTTATTTATGCTCAATGCTAAAGATGGTTAAAAATATGGACAGAGAATCTAGAGATGAATTTAAAAATAAACAAGTTACAATAATGAAAAAAAAAATAAAAATTGTCGAAAAAATATATATATTATATTTATTTAAAATCGGATTTATTTTAAATATGAACATATATGAAACGTTTGATTTTTTATTTTCCACAATTACAATTGTATTTAATTATTATTTTTTTAATTTTTATATGATTAAAAAGGTCTATAAGATTGATAAAGATAAAGAAAGTGTAGCAAAATCTTTTGCATCATATATAGAAAAAGATATAGAAAATATTATTTATAATTATGATCAAATGGTATTTGTTGAAGCTATCAAATATGTAAATGATTCTATATTTTTACTAAAAAGCATAAAAAATTTGATACTTAAAAGTTACTCATATATTAATATAATTATGCATATTTCACCCCTCAAAGATATTATTATAGATATGAATAATATAACATATTTCCAAATAGATAATGATCAAAATAATAAAATAGACAAACTTTTAGAAAAATATAAATCCTATAAATTTAACAAAAAAATAAAGCAAACAAAAATTGATCCTTTAAATGAAGAATACTGCAAAGATGATTATGAAACTTATGAGGAATCGATATGTTCAGAAAAGTTTAGTTCATCATCTAATGATGAAATTGAAAAATTGGATGGTTATTTGGAATATTTTTCAAGCCATTTTATGAATAATAGTAATAATAACAACAGCAGAAATACTAAAAAAATGAACAGTTTTGAAAATGAGCAGATAAACAATATTAAAAAAATGTGGATTTTCAAAATTTTTAAAAATTTTTATTCCAAATCATTTATTTGTTTTCACAAAAATAAAACTGATGAAAATTTTTATGAAAATAAAAAAAAATTGATATATTTATTTTTCCCAAAATGTGTTAAAAAAAAGAAGAAAACAACGGATTATTGGAATTTTATTTTGGATAAAAAAATTTATGAATTAAGAAAAAGACTAACAAAAGACAATAATTTTATATATATGTCTAAGCAAGCTTTATTGCTTAAATGGATATTTCTACGACTATTTATTTTACATAAATATAAATACAAAACAATGAATAATACCCAAACATTTAATTATATATATAAAAAACTAAATTTAATATATGAAGAAGAAGAATTAATTCGATTTAACATCCCATCCGATTTTAATATGATTTCTTTAGGAAATCAAAATCTTAGATATATTTTTCACATTTTTTTATGTCATATTAATAATAATTTGATTTATTTAATTAATAAATGTATTATAATTTTCAAGACTGAGGAAGGAACATATATTAGTAGAAATACAACAAGTGAACAAAATGAGATAAATAAAAAAAAGCAAAAAATGAAAACAAAAGGAATAGAAAATACAGCAATCGATTGTATAAACTTTTATTCTACTAATTTTTTACTAGCATTTTATCCATATTTAATAAAATCAAGAATTTCTTATGATATATTTTTTAATTTATTCAAAATATATTTCAATCTCTATTTAATAAATAAGCATAATAATCGATTGTCTATAAAATCACCGATTTATATAATTCTTTTAATTTTTTCACATCAAATAACAATTAGTAAATATGTCATATTTTCTTATATTAATAATCTTATAAATTTTATGCATTCATCGTCCTTATCAGACATGTTTTGTCTCGACTCTTTAACGCACCAGATTGTTATGGATAACGTCAGGTATAAGTTGATAAAATCGGACCATATATATATATAGCAAAAAAAATAACACCATTTTCATAAATCAACACTTTTTCGCTTTCTTTCCTTTACAGAGACAGCATAAAATATTTCATGAAAACTGCTACCCAAGAAAATGCTGTGTTTGATGATATAATAATTAGATATGACGCTAATAACATATCACTGTTTTATCATATGCTATTTGGGAACTTTTGATATAAGTTTATTTGAGTAAATAAATAAAAAAATATGCATAAAAAAAATAATATGTACAATAAAAATCAAAAATTTTATTTTCTACTTGTTTGAACAAGACATTTTTTTTGTTTGTTCTTTTCTCTTATAATTTTCCGTTTGTTTTTTTCTTGTAAAAAATTCATAACATATGTACATGTCTATTAATATGGGAAGTCTGTACTGATTTATATATCTACATAATACATACACACACATTTCACTTTTTTTTACAATAGTTATATTTTTTTTTAATACTAAAATGTAATATTTTGCAAACTTGTTTGCGCAGCCCTTTTTGAATTAACTTTTTTTTTTAATCCGTTTGGATTTTTTTGTAATATTGCACAATAATTCTGATTATAATCAAATTATTTTAGTAACAGTCATTTTAATTTCCATTGTTATAGTTCGTTTAAATTGTTTATAAAATTTGAATACATTCCTAGTATTCCTAGTATTTTTAGATGACATTCGAATGAATTTTATCCAACTCTTTTTTTTTATCCTATAATTATTGTTGTTGTTTTATAAGTAGCTAGCTTAATGAATGGTTAGCTACTAACTTCGTGAACTTCGGCCTCCCTTTCCAATCAATCGAAGATGTAATTGATTGATTTCATCAAATATAATTTGAGTAAATAATAAAATAATTTTTAATTTATTCATATCACTTTTATCTAAAGATTTAAAATAATTTCTTTTGTTATATCTAAAATATATTACAATATAAATGATAATAAGTAATATATTCAGAGCCACAAAAAATGAATTTTTATTATATGATGATAAAAAAATAAAATATTTTGAAAATATACTAAGTAATAATTTGGGTTTAAGAAAATTAAAATAAACTAAGAAATCATATCTAAGTAAAGATATAATAAATCCACAAAAAATTGTCATATATTTAAAAAAATATAATTTTATATTTTGAAAACGTAGGGATTTATTTTTTTGGATTATTTCATTATTATCAAATATTTTTCTTAGACAGGTATTTTGAATTTTTTCTAAATCTCTTTTAAGCATATAAATACTTTGATTTGTTTTTAAATCTATTCCTTCATCTATTTTATATAATAAATCATTTAACATATTTAATTCTTTTATATCATCATTCCTTATTTTATTTCTATTATTATAATTATTTTCCTGAGAAAATTTGTTAATGTGTTCATATTCATTATATTTATTTATACTATCATTTGAATCTCTTTTTATTTCACATCCATATTTAAAATCATTATCTTCACCCCGGTTATATTTGATTTGTCTACTTCCTACTTCATCTATTTGTTCTGGATCAAATAAAGATAAGTCATTTAATTTACAATAGTTATTTTTATTATGTCTATTTTTATTTAAATAAGAATTCAAAGGTTTATCATGGGGTGAAAAATCCTCAGGGATACTTCTTCTTATATGATAATGTTTACCAGAACGTTCATATAAATTTTTATTTGAATCAAT